>NC_136500.1:87274659-87657159 GCF_053919585.1 Euprymna scolopes
ATAGCGTTACCTATTTTTGTTATGCATAGATCTTATGGAATTCGAAATTAATATCACTTATGCTGATTATATAATCACCACCTCATCCATAGTAAATTATTTGATACTAAAAATTGTAATTTTACATAAGCAGAGAAAATGTTTTTGGTTTCATATGCTGCATTTAACTCTCGGTTGTTTCTATTCATATGAAGTTAGGTATATATTTTTATGTATAAGTTTCATTTCTAAACCAATTAACCGATCATTCTGTTTTTTGGACGCTAGGCATAAGAGTGGGGGATATGTGGGATGTGTTTAGTTTAATGCAGAAAAGGGTGGAAGCTGAATGTATGGAGTATCGTTGTCACATTTGGGCTGGTGCATCTGCTACTAGTTTCTCACTCCTGGACAGGGTTCAAAAGAGAGTCGCCAACCTGATAGGTTCCAAACTGTCATTTAAGCTTCAACCTCTGTCCCATCAACAAAATGTTACATTCCTCTGCTTGTTTTACAAGTATTTTAATGGTTAGATGCTCTAACGAACTACAAGCCCTTGTACCCCCTCGATGTAACATAAATACCCCCAACAAACCCAACAAGCAGCAAAATCCCACCCCTACACAGTTTAGATTTCCAGAGGGCAGAAAGTCTTCTACTCAAATAGTTTCTTCCCCAAAGCTGCTATACTTTGGAATTGCCTTGCAAGGTTCCTGTTTCCCTGACTGTATTGACATGCATAAGTTCATGTGTAATGTAAGCAGATATCTTGCTGCTCAACTCCCTATATAGTATCCTTGCAATTATGCTCCAGATAGTAGTCCCTGACACTAAAGTGGCACTGTGCTTAGTTTGGGGTGGAAATGCAAAAAAAAAAAAAGATCATATTTTGGACTTTTATGAAATCGTAACAATAGTTATTAGGAATAAATTAATGAATATTCCCCCAATTTCAGTTTCTTTGAAGTATTTTAAAGGGTTTTTAGATAGGCATAATATGGGCACAACCATTTGAAAATGAAATATTGTAGATTTATATTTGAACTCTAGTCATTAAACATCAATTACACAAGATTTTTTGATGATGAGGATTGATTATTCGTACTATTTTGATTTATCAGACTACTGTTCCGCAACGTTTCAGTCGATGTAACCTCCGACCTTCTTCAGGTGCATCTTGTTGAAATCTGAACTGTTTCTGCTGAACTCGGGAATTTGGACGTAATTTTGAATGGAACAATTTATTTATTTCACAGGGGTAGCATGCTCTCATTCTGTCAGTCATGACTGGATAGAGGTCTTAAGTAATTCGCAATTGTATTTTTCGGTCACTCACACTGAGAATTGAACCTTCAATTCTCAGTGTGGGCGACAAGATACACTTAAAATTAAGTCTACAGACTCGAAATTTGATATACAGGGTACTGAGATTTGGGAAAATCTTTGTGATCGGTTTTCGGACAGAAATTTGGCTGTTAAGGGGTCAAAGTTCAACGATTTGACCTTTGAGACCTCTACCAAACTCCTCCGACAATTTTAGGTCTAAACACTTGAAATTTTAGATATAGGTTCCTTGGACATGCATCTAACTTAATAACTTGCTTTGAGCCCAAATCAATAAATTTTAAGGGGTAATAATAAGGGTCAAAGTTTAAAAAAATTTTACCTCTGCGGTCTCTACCAAATTACTCGGACAATTTCTGGTCTAAACATTTGAAATTTTACATAAAAGGTATTCAGAGATAGGGCAAGTTTTTTAATCGGTTTGGGTCGAAAATTTTTAGTTACCAATATATAAATGTATGTATGTTTGCATGTCTGCCTAAAACTTTTGACAGAGGCGACGGATTTAATCAAGACCAGTATCGTTTTAAAGTTCGACCTTTCGAACGACAAATATCGAAAAATTGGCTAAAAACATTAATATCTTCACTTTCAACTAGGCGCTTTTCTACAGGGGTGGGGCGTCGCTTTTTTCGCCGATATTTTTGAAAGTTTTCCTTTCCTTTCGATTGTCTAGCCTTAATTTAAACATAAGTCACCTGAGGTTCTGCGGTGGTTGTAACCGCAAAGACATTAGTTTTTTTTTGCCGTTCTTTTCCTCCTTCGCAGTAGGGGTTCGAGCCTGCCTTCCTACTATCACTTTTTTTTTTTTTTTTTGCTCAGCATACACATCCAAACACCCGGGCAATGCTGGGCTGAAATGCTAGTCAACAATAAAAACATGTATACAATAATACTAATCATTTATAAATTTAGCAGTAAAAATGAAGCTGGAAAGTATTTATGGGATTGAAATTTTAACATTATTGATTTTATTAGAAAATCAATTTTTTTATAGATTCGAGATATATATATATATATATTCCTTTATTGAATTGGTTTTCCAAAAATGTAAATGTTTTCTTACACAGAAATTAAGAGAAAAGGCTAAAGAAGTCCGTTTCTTCATCTTTCTCAGAAAATGTGTTGCTCCATCTTTAATCTCATGTCAGGTGCTCGAATGAACTTCAAAAGCGCTGTGATTTAGGAATGTTGGCAACCATCACATGGTCCCTCCTGTAAACATCCGATGTCTTTCTAAAAAGACTTCTAACTAGAAAGATATGAGAGAAATAAACGCCAACAATGATCTGAGTTATTTGAAATAAATAAATGGTGCTCACCAACAACAACAAATCATCACAGTGTTGTCTTACCCGGGTTGCTTGACACTCATTAACTCTTATCCTCGAGTAGTCTTTGGGCCCTGATAAGTGATGATAACACCCTCGTAAAAAATAAAAGTTCTTTTCCAAACAACTTAGATCTGCCTCTTCCTCGACTACTAAGGACTTCCAAATCTTAAGCTATCTTGATCTGCACGCCTGTGGAACTCTCTTCTGATTGCTTGCTTTCCAGCTAACTACAAACTGATCGTCTTCAAGTCCAACGTAAACAAGTTCTTGATGAACCGTCCCCCTAAGTAATCCAATTTACAAAATTCACACTACTTTGTGTACTAAGCTATAATCACATTGACTACTGTATACCCATTAACCCTTATCCTCGAGGGGCCTCCGAGTTTTGATAAGTGGTGATTCTTGTGTAAGAAAAATAAATAAAAAATATTGTACCACTCAAGTGTGTCACATGTCCATACCAACGAAACCTTTATATATATATATATATATATATATATATATTTATATATTTATTTATGTCTCGGAAGTAGAGTGAAAAGCATATCTTATTTTTCTTTTATTAATATTATTGGAATCTTTTCCTTTCTTCCTTGTACACACTTTTTTGTGAATTATTCCATGGATTTCTGCCTTTGGATTATTATGGACCATCTTCTTCCAATTACAGGATTTCCTTGGATTTTACTTGTGCAAATGGAAATTCTTTTAACTCTTTTGAAGTTATACATTTGGATTTTACCGTCACTGGATTATTTATCTTCCACCAGACTATCCATTCATGTGTAATCACCTTTTTCTTCACCATATTCCCTCTGCTTCACTTTTTTTGTTTTCAAGTAAGATCTTTGACTTGTTGTTTCATCAAATACTTTTGCATGAAAAATCCGATCCCGCATTTTGCTAATTCCTACCCTCTGATGAGAAGGAAAGTATTTCTTCGAAACTCCGTGGATTAAGGACTATCCACTTATCTAGTATTTCCTTTTCAGATTAAATATGTTTTTAACTCTTTTTCAAAGTGTTTTTTAACATGTTTTATTAACTGTTTGCTCGTGTGTGTGTGTATATATATATATATATATATATATATATATATATATATATATATATATAAACATTAATGTACATGCGGCTGAACTGTTCCGGCAGATTTTATTAGCAACAACAACAGTCAATCATCATGGTGTTGTCTTACCATGGCTACCTGACACTCACTGACCATTATTCTCTAATGACCTTTGGGCCTTGATAAGTGGTGACTCCATAGTTTAAAAAAACACAACAACAAAAAACGCGGTGTATCATTGATCAATATAAAAGTAAACAGACTTTCAGACAAGTTGAGTATATACTTAAAATATGTTGTAAATTATTCATACACCAGGTGACCCTTACTAAAAACTCTAACTTGGATGATTGCTTTGATAAGACATGAATCAGATGACATAAACGGAAAACACCAAAGGAAATGATTCTTATTATTTATTGTAAAGAATTGTTAGTCATACCTTGACAAGGTGTATGGAGTCCCTGCTAGTATGGTGATTTCTCCGGAAATAATGACTAAGGCGGCAGTGATAGTATATTGCATGGGTGGGGGATTTTCACAATTGAGGATGGAAGCAAATCTGGTATAAAATCTGTATTTTTTATGTAATGTTCAATCATAAACTAAAAAAAGAAATGTGACCCGTTGGTCATCCATTGAGTTCAGGTTAGGTTATGCGTTTGTAAGGTCAGTTAAATTTAAAAAATTGAATAAATGAAAAGACGAAATCTAAAATTTTTTTTTGTTTGCTACATTTCCCTCTCTCTCTCTCTCTCTCTCTCTTTGTATCAGTTATGGGTTAAATAGTATTAATACTTGTAGTGATATTGTCCATTGTCTAAAGTAGACTATTCCAATCGCCTGTTTTATAGTTAGTTTTATTACCTGTTAATAAACAAAGAGAGAGAGAGAGAGAGAGAGAGAGAGACGTAAGCGAGAGTGATAGACTGTATAGAATAAAAAAGTTGTTGGTTAAACAACGCACATTGAGAGAAGTTAAGAATAATATACATGAACTTAGTAGGAGATGTTAACGTCATTAGTAAATTAAAGATGGTGGTTAATTAGATCAATTTTGTTTTCCAATTCTAAAACTAAGAAATATTCTAACATTTGTTACGTGTGATTAAAATATATATATAAAAAAAAGACCTTAGGAGAACAAACGTTTATTAACTCAGATTAATATAATAATAGATGACATCATTTTTTTTTTAAATTCTGATTGGAAATAATTACAATTTTATTACACATAAAAAAAAAGTCTTTGGGCCAAGATCAAAGTGTACTATCTGTTCTGATCCTGCAGTACACTTTTTTTGGTCTCGGTTAATGGAGGAGAAATCCTTCATGACTGATACATGTTTTTTATTTTTGTTACTAACCAGAGTGCCCCTTTTTGGAGAGCTGCACCCCCCCCCACATTAAAAAACCGACCCTGCGTCTAATTCTGCTCTTGTGGGGAGGCAAGTAAACAAAGCAAAAAAAAAAAAAAGGCAAACTGGGCTATAAAACAAACATTCTACATCCTTTTCATACAAAAAGGGGGAAAAAGCAAGTTTTGAAAGAATTTAACAAATTTAAAATAAAAAAAATGAAATGATTAAAACGATATTAGCTCATAATTTAAGAATAACGATTTATCTATATATCTATAAAAGTGAACGTGTCTGTATGCCTGTGTACATTTTCCAATGCAATAACTCTGTCAATTTTCAGTCTACAGACTCGAAATTTGACATACAGGGTACTGAGATTTGGGAAAATCTTTGTGATCGGTTTTCGGACAGAAATTTGGCTGTTAAGGGGTCAATGTTCAACGATTTGACTTTTGACAATTCTACCATACTCCTCCATTTTTGGGTCTAAACACTTGAACTTTTAGATATAAGTTCCTTGGATATGAATCTAACTTAATAACTTGATTTGAGTCCAAAACAAATGTTAAGGGGTCATAATAAGGGTCAAAGTTAAAAAAAATTGACAGCTTTTTTTTTTTTTTTTTTTTCAACGTACACCTCCAAACAACCGGGAAACGCTGGGCTGAAATGCTAGTTTAAAATAAAATGGACGCAATATGTGAAAAAAAAAGTACATAAATGTTTAATTTTGTTACATGGTAAGAAAAAGAAAATGCTGAAATTTTTTTTTTTTATCATAAAAATTTTCTACTGTATAATAAAGAGCGATATATATATATATATATATATATATAGTAATTTATAAAATTTATGAAGCTCTACCTACATATTGAGCACTTTCGAAGTAAATACTTAAAGTTTATGCATTAATTTATACTTTCGTATATTAATTTTATGTGAGTAAATGAAGTAGTTATAATATATATATATATATATATATATATATTAGCATGGGTGCCCGGCGTTGCCTTGGTATTTGGAGGTGTCTGTTGAACAAAAAAAAAAAAAGCGGTCAATTTTTTTTAACTTTGACCCCCATTTTGACCCCTTAAAATTTATTGATTTGGGCTCAAAGCAAGTTATTAAGTTAGATCCCTGTCCAAGGAACCTATATCTAAAATTTCAAGTGTGTAGACCCCAAATTGTGGGAGGAGTTTGGTAGAGTTCTCAAAGGTCAAATCGTTGAACTTTGACATCTTAATCGCCAAATTTCTGGCCAAAAACCGATCACATCGATTTTTCCAAATCTCAGTACCCTGTATATCAAATTTCGAGTCTGTAGGCTAAAAATTGAGTTATTGCGTAGGGAAATGTACACAGACACACACACACAGACACTTTCACTTTTATATATATATATATATATATATACATACATACACTAAAAGAACCTGAGTTAATAATTAATGTTGAGAAATAGAAAATGCTGAAAATAACAATCCTTCACTCTATAACAAAGGGCAATACATATATATATATATATATAGGGTGTTAGAATTCAATGAAAGGAAATGAAATAAAGCGTCCGATCTCGAATGTGAGAAGCTAAATACAAATATTTATGTAAAAGCTATAGATACATATTCCAATTTCAGGTCATGTCATATGCTACTGGTACCATGTAACCCAGTAGTACCTGCTTCATGGTCGGGTCACCTGCGACCAAACTGGTTCCCTCACCAGATTTATTTGCTGAGGAGGGTGGCTAGTCTCCCTGAAGGATTAAAAGAAAGACCTTCCAAAGGGCGAATGAACCCTTTTTCGGGGTCAATGACCAACTAGCACCGTGTGTGTTTGTGTGTATGTGTGTGTTGGGGTGGAGAGGGCTCCCGTAAGCCGTGGTGAAGGCAACCTTTCTAGGAGAAGGAAATCTCTAATTTAAAAAACCATAAAGCGGGAGACCAGTACCCGCATTAAGCTGGTCTGCAGTTTAACTTGTTGCTGGCTATCTTGCGCTTGCTTGTTGCTGGATCTCAACATTTTGAACCGAGAGAGAAACTTAGCTGTCGTACAAAGCTAAGACTCTGTAACATCATCTGTGTATAGGTACTCCCTCAGGCATTTGTCTATTAAAATGGTCCTGTGCTGATGGAGGTCATTTTGGGGCTCATGGACTTTAAGTGTCTGAGGGAGTGGCATTCGTCTGACAAGACGTTGCAATCATCATATATATATATATATATATATATATATATATACACACACTAAAAGAATTTGAGTTGATTTACTTTTTAACCTTCATTTTTTCATTTTTCCTTCTCTTACGTCTTTGTATATAATTTGTCTTTCTTTGTTTATATTTGAATAATTTAACTTTATTATAAGTATCAGAACTTTATTATAAATATCGGAACTTTATTATAAGTATCAGAATTTTATTGTAAGTTTTTTGTAACTTTTGAAATTTTAGTATTTTTTTGGAAACTTTAAAAAACAATTTTAAGATTTAAAATGATTTTTTTTTAAATATTTGTAAGTTAAAAAAAAACATTTGTTCCTTAGTATTCTATTTTCTTATATATTTTCTTTTGTATATTATTTTAGCCTTTATTGTTTTTGTTTTTTCCTGTTTCTTTTCTCTTTTATCCCCCATCATATTGCCCTCCTATAAAATAATTTATTTCCAATTCTAATCTAGAAAAATGTTTCCATGTTTAATCTGAAGGTTTTCAAAGTCAGTGTTGTTTTTTAACGTTTACTTTTGTATAATGCCGGCTTTTTCTCCTCTTGTGGCGAGAAGCATTTAACTTTGAAATACCATGGCCTAAAGAGGTTTCTCCCGTATTCCTCTTTCTATAACCATATTGACTGGAGGATGTAATAAACTGTTTCTGTAACTTTACATTTTATATTAAGTTATATATATATATATATATATATATATATATATATTAAAACTGTAAGTTGAACTTATCAATCAAAATTTATTAATATCGCCATATGATTGACATAATCATTCGTATCACTATCCTTGTTGCTATTATTATTATCGACATCTTTATTGGTTTTTTTATACTTATTACTAAATTTGTTATTATGATTACTAAATTATTATTATTATTACTATTATTATTATTATTACCCATGATCATTGACTATACTATTATTAGAATTATTTTGCATTTATTATTTTGTCATCTTTATCATCAACATGGCATTTTGACAGCCTTAATAAACTATGATTCTGCAACACTTAAAAAATTATAATCATCAATCCTACACTTTTGCTTTTAATAATGACATCGAATTTCTTTATAGAAAGATCTGTTTTATTCTGTCTAGACAATTTCCGGTCACAATAATACGAGCTTTCACCCCCCCCTCCTCCGCTTGAAATCACTTTTTCTTTTTAAGCCGAGGATGAAGGTTCTCATTTTGGATTTCTCTCTTCTTACTATTAGGTCCCATTTGACTAGGGAAGACTTCTCTTCGGACTACTGCACTGCCCGGAAAAAACAATTTTCATTATTTCAGCTGTTTTGTAAACTTTCCAATCGGATTTTTGAAAACTTTCCAATCGGATTATATGCATCATCACACTGAACTTATTTTGGAATACATTCTATCTAAAGAACTATTTTGCATTTTGGATCAACTTTAGAGGAGTTTCATTCAAGTTGAAATATTATGCACGGTTTGTTTTTATATTAGTCTTTTACATATCTAATATTTTATTTTTTTTATTTGGAAATTTATAACTACAATAAATTGCGGTTTCACTTAATGCCTTAACTAGCAAATTATAGCATTGCTACAAATATAATTTGTTGATTTCTTTATGTCTTCTGATGAGAATAATAATAAGAATAGCATTCTTTGAAACTCCATGGAATAAGGACTTTGTAAATTGTTTTTTTATAGTATTCAGTCGAACAATAAATTTTGATTGTAAAGTGTAATTTACAGTTTTAATTTTCTTATAATAAGCTCTACTCTCTATTGCTTATTGAGCTTTTTTAATTCGGTTGGGATTACATTTTCTATATATAAATACTGTTATTTACATTAGTTTGAAGTTTACCATTGTGCATATCAGGTAAACACTACATCCCTTTGTTTTCATTAATATATATATATATAAGCTTATATGTTTGCATCTAACTAGCTGTACCCGTCCGGCCATGCATTGCCATGCCTGAGTCTGGTTGACACAAGGATTAAAGACAGAGAGAGAGAGAGAGAGAGAGAGAGAGGAAAAAACACACAGGGAAACACACACCAAAAACCATGCACACATACACAAACAAGCACACACGCATGGAGAAAAATAGTCATAGGTGTGCTTATAGTCCCGGTGATGAGTGGGAGTGGTAAGAGGACTGTAAATTTAGAGGAACAAATAGGAACTACCTTGTCAAAAGATGTTGCAGTTATGATTGATGTTTCTCCTAGGATGTAATGTAGAATTTTATTATAGCAACCAAATGTGTCTAAAATGATGTTCTAAAGTTATATAAGGTAGTGGCTAATAATCTAGACATAATAAATTTGTATGCGGCAAACATTGTTACAAACCTATGGTATTTTGGTCCAGACATGAATTTCTGCAATCATTTTATTATATAGTAGAAATAGATTTAACTACTTGAGGCAGTGATTACATATGAATACATAAAAATAAAGTTCTCATTTAGGTAGTTCAGTAGTGTAATACTAGAGCTATAAATATATTTCTTTAAAGATACAATGTTAATAAGGATAGATACACAAGAATTTACTCATTTTCAGAAAGTTTTTCTTTTATTGGTCACAACATTGTGTACAACTTTTGTAATATTGTTTTCTTTTTACCTGCTGACGAAGCCCAATGTTGTGCAAATTATAATTTGATAAACAATTATAGTTTTATATAAGAAAATCTATAAATTCTTTCAAAAGAAAATCTTTCTGAAAATGAGTAAATTCTTGTGTTATCTTTATATATATATATATATATATATATATATATATATATATATATATATATAGTCACACAAGAATTAGCAAATAAAATGCTGAAGAAAAATTGAGAAAGATGAATAGCAAGTCAGACAATCCTCGCCTTGGATTTATTTTTATAATGAGGCATTTTCTTTCTGTTTTCTATAACAATCTATACGTTATTAGTCTTTCTTTTTAGTTATACTCTGTGAAATTTACGTTCTAAATAAATAGTATGTAAAAAATGCAAATTTTTTAATTTCCAAAAAAAATTTAAATGGTTATGATTTGATGGCTAACTGTGTTACCAAAATATATCGGGTATCATTGTTTATGTTTTGCAAAGATCTATGTGCTCATCTTGAAAGATTTTAGGTGGAATAAAAATAAAATTTGGATATCTAATACTATAGACTTTCTAGACAACTATATAAAAAATACAAACAATCTAAATAAACATACAGGGTGGAATGATAAAATTGTCGCAATAGAAAAGATTATGTGATTCCATTTCCGTTTGATGAAAACCAGTCTCCCTTTTTTGTTGCAGACCATCTACTAGTTGGCCAGTTGTGTACAAATCCCAAGAGTGATAGGAGCCTTCATCATGTCTAAAAGTGACACAATGTTCAACGAGTGAGATCAAAGATGTGCTGCTGTACAATCCAAGTTATGACAACAGGACCATTGCCAACACTCAAAATGTAAATCTGGACGGTTCAATGCATGAGGACACAGTTCAGTGAAGTTTCTGGCCAGGGTTATGGTCTTTGGTGTGGTTTCAAGTGAAGGCCATATCATGCCACCTCACATCTTCGAAGTCAGCTTGAAAGTCAACACCAAAGTGTACCTGGATGCGCTGTAGAGTGTGGTGATCCCATTGGGCAAACAGGTTGCCGCTGGCAGACCCTGGGTGTGGGAGCAGAACTCAGTGCCAACCCACAAGTCCAAAAACACGCAGGCTTGGCTTCAGAAGTGCTACGACTTTGTATCTTTTTCTCACTGCCCCACTCCGATTGTGATGTTGGTTTTGAACTTTGTCAAGGCAATAAAAAGTGCTCTTGATTTTGCACATCCCCAGATATGGAAGCAGTAATCTGTCTTAAGATGTACCTCACCCTTATATTGGTGGGGCAGTAATGAAATGGATAACATTGCAAAGTGATGACCATGTTCAAATTCATTCTGTTCCATAGGACAACGGTCACTTATGGGTGTTGGCAAAGCATCACGGAAACCGATGCCAACAACAAAATTAAGCCAGTTAAAAAGTTGTACCATGCTAATTTACTGGAATGTACGTTTTTCTTTTATGTAGGTAGAGGATATCATCAGGGGTCAGATACTTTCTGGAGCAGTAGAATGATCCAACCATATTCCTAGCAACCTTGCAACAAATTATATATATATATATATATATATATTGTGCCAGACAAGGCACTTGATGTGAGGAGCTAAAGAGAAAATACTACGTTCAAAGCTAAAAACTAGCTAATGAACAGTGTAAGATAGATTCCGATCAAGAAAACAGCAATTCTTCTCCTTTTGTCAGCAACATCGCTCATGGGTTGTGAGAACTAAGGGAAAAAATAAGAAGCAAGAATTACGAGATTACTGAAATTAAACTCGTTGAATCAGCACATCAGATTAATATCGGATATTGAGGTCATCTGCTCAGAGTTTGGTATCTATGTTATACAAACGAAAAATAATATAGATACATGCTGTATCTTAAATATATGGATTATATGTTTTATTCATATGTGGAGACTGGCACTACTCATTAGGCGGATGCGTTGTTTGCCAATATGTAAAAGGGCAACACATTGCTAACAAATAATTCATATTTATAATTGAAAAAGAAACTTGACATTGCCCGCCTGCAATAACTTCAAACCCATTTTTTTCTGGCAATCTTTTATTACATCTATTCTAATCGAGATTTGGTACGAGGTGTCTTCAATAAGTTTCCATACTTTTTTTGCATGGGTACTTTTATTGATAGTACACGCATAAAACTCTAGTTCCCATTGGAAGTAATCTCCTCCGACTGCAATGTACTTGTATCGTTGCAACCACTTCTGGAAGGTCCTACAGGAGTCTTTTTGTGTGAGCATGTCAATGACCCTCGTCATAGCCTCTTTCATCTCTACAACCTCTAAGGGTTTCTTTGAACTTAGGAAATAACTAAAAGTCACAGGGAGCAAGGTCTGGACTATAGGGAGGGTGAGGAAGTATCTTGGCCAAATAGACTGTGACAAGGATGGAGTTATGGACTGGTATATTCGTGCAAACCTTCTGCATCTTCAGTTCCTCTTGAAAAATGTGTGTACTGTTCCCACACTGACACCAAACTGTGCACTTATTGTATCTATAGACACATGACGGTCTTTATCTATTAAATTCTTTATTTGGCTAATCAACTCTGGGTTTCTGACTTCCTCACTCCTCCCACATCTCTCATCATCCCTCACAGACTCCCTACCTTCCTTGAATCTCTTATGCTACTCAACAACTGATGCTCGATTCATGCAAAATAGTTCAAAAGCTGTCTGAAGTATTCCATGCATTTCTGTGGCATATTTTCCAAGTTTAAAACAGAATTTTATTGCATATCATTCTTCTAAAGTGTCCTCATTTTTGAAATTCACCAGCTGTGGCAATCAGGCTTTAGTTGGGTGTATTCCAATTCCTGCCATAGCTGTTCATTTGAACCTGAAATCATGAACATTGGTCGGTTATCTTATAAGATGTATAGCAGTAACATACTCAATTTTCAAGGGTCTTTTAAATGCTTGTACAAAAAAAGTCTGGAAACTTATTGAAGGCACCTTGTATTTATCTGATCTTGTTTTTTTTTTGTTTGTTTTTTTCATGATGAGAGTGCACTTATATGCAAATGAGATTTTTTTTATTTTTGCATCAGTGAATTCTCATTGCTAGAATTACCCCATGTGGAACTCTGTTCCGCTGACCTGCTTTCCAGCTGACTACAATATGGTTCAAGTGCAATGTAAACAATTTCTTGTTGAGCCCCTCTCTAAATAATCCATTTCTACCACTAACTATTAATATGCTGTTGTTTCAGTGACTACCGAACACTCATTAGCTCTTATCCTTCAGTGGCTTTCGACCCTTGATAAGTAGTAAATCCCATGTAAAAAAAAAAAAAAAATTTTAATGAAAAGAGAAAGAATTTTCCTGTCGGTGTTAGTACAAATAAACGAATGCAGTGAACTTGGAGCACATCAAATATTCCGAGAAAGACATCTCATGCACTAAACTCAACTGTTCTACATTTACTAACCCATGCACTTTCATCCATTTTTTCACCATTCATATTCTGTTTCACATCTGTTTTACATCCTGGCATGTGTGGGAAGGCTTTTAGAAATTAACTTTCAAACTAACCTATCTCTGACCAGGTCTTCATTTATCCCTCATTCTCTCAAATTCATCTTTCTCACTTCCCCCATGTTTTCTTTGGCCTTCCCTGCCAAATGAATTATACTATTACATTCAATTAATTATACTATTATTATTTTTTAAATACTCAATTCGGTTAACTATACTAATAACAGACTAATATAATTTCAGTGCGCCAATTAAGGCATTTTTCCCTACCAGAAAGAATTTGTGCAATATCTGTTCTGGCGTAATGAGACCACACTCCCAGGTATTACCTTCTTTTAAAGGTGGGTTAGTGTAGTCTATGTTCATTCATCATGATGCCATCCTCACAGGAATTACACCCTCGTTTCTAAGGGGAGGCAGTATAGTTAATGTTCATTTGTCATAATACCATTCTCCATGATATTACCCCCCCTTCTTTCTAGGGGAGAAAGTATAGTAAATATTTGTTTGTTTTGATATCCTCATCCCAGCATGACCTACTCCTTTCTAGGGGAGACAGTATAATAAAAGTTTGTTTATGATGATACCATCATACCAGACATTACCACCTCCTTTTTAAGGGGAGGCAGTATAATAAATGCTAGTTCCCCTGACAAAAAGAGGATGAACCTGTAAATTCACCCTTGGCCGTTCGTCTGACCACCCTTTCTCAATAACTACGCCTTGAAATTTTTTGAAATTTTGTACAAACATTAAACATGATATGAGTAAAAATGTAACAGAACGGATTTTCCGGAAAACCCTGGTTGCCCCCTAGTGGTGCCTTTCGGCTTAAAATGGCTAAAATTGATACTTTTGTGCTTATTAAAAAAAATTGATGCTTTGGATTTTTATAAAACTTTCTGAAAAGTTGTAACTAACTGATTTCTATATAATTTTGTTTGTCTCTACTTCATGATAAATCTTGGATGTGCCCCAGGGGCTCTTTTAGGACTAATAACCCTCCATTTTTTGGGACTATTTTACCATATTTGTCCAAAATTTTCTGTATATCTATTTAGCAGTTTTGTATGATGCTGAAGTCAAATTTAAATATGTTATGGCTTTGGAGACTTTTGGGGCTAAATTTCTTTTTTTCATGTTGAAGAACTCAAATTTACATGTGCTAAGGCCTAAAGCAGCACGGTTTGTTCATTTTCACCAGGATTTGACGTCCCTGGGGACTTTTGGGGCTAAATGGGGGGGGGAGCAAATGTTGAACATTTTTTTTATATGTCTCGTTCACTGTGCACTCACGGGGGACCATGCATGCTTAATTTGTTGGCCCCCCGATTTATCGGAGAGGGACCTATGTTTTCAGTGGCATCCGTGCGTCCGTTAGTCTGGACTATTGCTAGATAAACGTCAATTAGTTTTACCTGAAATTTTGCCACAAATTGTTTTTCATTAAATAGATGTGCACAGTAAAAAAAATTTTTTTACAAAAATTCCTGTTGCGCCCCCAGGGGCTCAAAAGAGGTAAAAAATATCCCAAAATGGCCAAAAATTACACATTTTGCCCCATAACTTTTGATCCATCCATTAGATTTTTTTTTAAACTTGGCCAAAATGTGGAACCCATTGTTCTTAATATAAATCCAGTATGGGTGACCTTGGCAAAATTCTGGTTCACATCCCTGAGGACTTTCAGTGCTAAAAATGCCTCTTTTTGTGGATCTTTTTTCATATTTCTCAACAAAAACTTGATATATCTGACTATATAGTGATTTTTCACAGTGGTCAACTCAAATATGCATGTTTTAAGGCCTGAAACTGCACCGTTATCCATTTACACTGGGATTCAGCGTCCCCAGGGGCTCAAAAGAGGTAAAAAATGACACATTTTGCCCCATAGCGTTTGATCCATCGATTAGATTTTCCTGATACTTGGGCAAAATGTGGAGTCTATTGTTCTTAATATAAATTCATTATGGGTGACCCTGGCAAAATTCTGGTTCGCATCCCTCTGGGACTTTTAGGGCTAAAAAAAACATGCCTTTTTGGAGTTCTTTTTTCATATTACTCAAGAACTTGATATGTATACCTATATAGTAGTTTTCCATGGTGCTGAATTCAAATATACATCTCTTAAGGTGTGAAACTTCATCGTTTGTCCATTTTCACTGGGATTCGGCATTCCAAGGAGCTCAAAAGGGGTCACAAATGTTCCAAAATTGAAAAAATAATGGCACTTTTTTTCCCATAACTTTTGCTCCATCCATTAGATTTTTCTGAAACTTAGCGAAAATGTGAAGTCAACGTTGACCCTCCACACTTCTCACATTCATCATTTCTTCACTATTTTTGTGGTGTCATTTCACTGCAGCACAAAAGGGGGACCGCTTGTTTGTTATAATATCACGCCCCTCCTCAAACATTACCTCTTTCTTTTTAGGTGCTGGTGTAGTAATTGTTATGTGGTCATCATATTATACTCCCAGGGATTACTTTCTTTGCTGGTCACATATTTTTGCTAGTATTTCTTATTTATGTTAGTTTCTTTGTTTTTCAATTATTATTATAAAAGTGAACATGTGTGCTAATGTGTTCACAAAAACTTTAGGCAAAAGATTTTTTTTTAAATCATAATCTTATCAAGACCAGAGTTGCTAAACGCCATAGAATCCATCGACACATCAACAAATATGCATTCAATAAATGTGGCTCTTATTCTTTTAAAACGATTTTTGAATGTTTTTTTTTTTTTTTTCTTTTTCAAGACAGCTAGGAAGGTTCTAGTCTTAATTCGACTATGTGGTCGGATGACTATACCCCTTGTTTGAAATGAAGTAGGTTCATTCCATAGTTGGATTTCACCACGGTTTGCTTGATCTGTGTTAGCTAATAGACTTTCTTGTGTGGCGCTATTGCTAAAGTGGCAGAGGACTCATCTTGCACGCAAGAGATTTGGTTTTCGAATCCCAAGTTCGGATATGTTCAACTGATGAGTCCAAATGAGGGCTAAACGAGTCTTGGACTTCCGATTTGTTGTCTTGCATGGCTTGTGTAGGCTGTGACGCTCTTTGACTGTGGAAATAATTATATAATTTCACATTCTGAAAATTTTAATACATATATTTATATACTAGCAGGGATGCCCAGCGTAACCCGGCCATAAAATACACTTAAATATATTTTGATTTATGCAGATTTCCTATATGTCATTATAGTCAGTTTTCTATTGATTATTTTATATTATAAAGTTGTGATATCAAAAATAAAATTTAAAAAAATAAATCCATATATGACTTGGGTGCATCAGCTTGAATCGGGACAAAAACTTATGAAGAAAAGATATATATTATTTATTACTATTTTTTCCTTCTCCCCATCTTGATGTTTTCTCCCCCGTGCCAACGTTAATCTTGAAAAGGGTTAGCTGAAAGACGTCTCGATAGGGTTTTTTTTTTTTTTGCCCCCACTCCTTATTTATCCTTTTTATCTAATTTATGCTTAGGAGAAATATACTTTAGAAGTGTAGTTTGGTCTTCTTTTCGAAAGTTTCTTTTTAATGGTTTATGTTTAAACTATAGAAAAAAAAAAATCTAAACCCTCAGCAATTAATTATGACACTACGTTCGGTGTTATTCAAAAGTGTTATAAAATTATGTACCCATAAAAATCTTTATATATATATATATATATATATATATATATATATATAAATTCGTATTCCTGTCTGTTTGTTTGTTCACAATTTGATTAATGTATACAAAAGATTCCTTACTTTACTCTCTCTCATTTATTTCTATATATAGTATGATTCTAGCAAACTAGATACAATAAAGAGATTATCTCATTTGCATATTACATTAAGAAAAATCGATTTTATTAAATAGCGGTATCTTAGTTAATGTTTCTAGTGAGAGAATTGTTATAAGTGTTCTATTTAAAATTGTTATTTAATAGATTTTAAGCAATAATTATATTGATAACATATCTAATGAAATTTATTTGGAATTATTATTCCAACATCGATTTTTTTTTTAAATCTGTATTTTAGAGTGATTTGCCCCTTCAGAACATAAACAAAAAATAAAAACTATCACGTAATAAAATAATTTGGTAATCTCAATAAATTTCTAGCTTGAAAAAATGATTCCGAGTAGATACAAAAATGTTTCGCTTTTATTGTTTTCTTTTTAAATATTCAAAAAAAAAAAACACTTACGAAAAACTGAAGAAAAGATTTCATGTGTTTGTTTTTATTATTCTATAAACGACTATACAGAAATCGGTAACTTATTTACCATGTGACCCATCTAAAAAAAATAATGGTCTACTTTTTCTTTTTGCCTAATATGTTTAAATAGCCTTTATAAATAATATCTAAGAAATTTTGAAAAGAAAGAAAATTAACATTTTAGAGTGGGGGATCACTTTTCCATATTAATTTAACATAAAATGAGCACCCACTTTTTGGCCACCAAGCGTTCAACGATATATGTCACCTCTAGCATCCTTTCAAGTTTGGCGATCGAGGGAGGGGGGCACAAAACATGACAAATACAATTTCGTTTTTGTTTTTTTTGTGTGTGGGGGGGGGGAATTACATTTAAAATATAAAATAACGATAAATTTAATTAATTTTTATGGGACCACTCTGTACTTTCACCTAATAATTTCATAAAAAAAACGAACCCCAAAATATGACAAATTACATTAATGGAGGGGAGCATTACAATGACGAAAAATTTCATTTAATTGTTTTTGGAATTAATTTTTGGTAGATCTTCATTTTTTTTTTTAGGGGTTTTGCCTACTTGGCTAATTTTTTTGTTTTTGTTTTTTTGGGATCGCACGGGCATTCGCTGCTATTTTTATTGAAACAAAAGTTGTAATGATTTATTTTTAATTATTTATTTTGGCGGAGGAGGGGGAGGCGGGTCTTTCCAGTGCTCAATATCCGAAGAATAGTTTCTTCTCTTTGTATCCCTTCTGCCAAAATATCTGGTGGAGAGGGTATCACATACTTATTTTTTGGGGCGGTGTTTTTATCCGTTCTTTTATTTTTGAAATTGTTGTCGGGGGTATCCACGTTGCCCATGATGAAAATGATTAGTATAGCAGGTGTGTTCCAAACGGAACTTCATGTCAGCCCAGGCAACGCCGGGTACCCATGCTAGTATATATATATATATATATATATATATATATATAAAACTTCTTTCCAGTTAACGAAAAAAACATAAAAAAATTTACGTGTGGGGTTTGAACCTACAGACCACGTCATGCAAAAAAAACAAAAAAAAACATGCTATCAACTTACCCACAGTAGAATTTTCATAGCCTGTTGTTCTATCCTTGTTGCTAAGTGACGGCATAAAAAATTGCTTTACTGATGATAGATACATTAAAATAATAGTTTCGATTATCAGTAATTATCGAGGGTATTCTGAAACAAAACTTAACAAAGATCACATCCAGGCTTATTACACTAAAGTTCTGTAAATTTTAAAGAAAATCTGTTCAGCCATTTTGGAGTCTATAAGGAACGAACTCACAGGCACACACAAAGTTGCATTTATATAATTGTGTATATATATATATATATATATATATATATATATATATATATATATATATATATATATATATATATATATACACACACACACATATATATATATAGAGAGAGAGAGAGTTTAATCAATAACTATGTACAGAGAACATTATTTTTCGCGCAAAGGACAATATTAAAGAACAAAGTCTTTCTAGTCCAGTTTTATAACGATCAAATACTAAAGTCATTATAGACATTTAAATGAAAACAAAAACATACCTTTTTTAACCGATTTCTGGTAATTCCTTACAGAAGCTGAACATTTTTAACAGAATGTTAAGTGTTAAATAAACCTGTTTTGATAACATGCCTCTATTTTATAGTGCCCCATCCCATAAAGTAAAGCATAGAACCTCACAATAACACGTGAACGTTTGTTGTCGTTTTTTTTTTATTATTTGAACAAAAGCAAGTCGTTTCACTCCAATATTTACCTTAGTTAAAATCCACGCCTTTTTGCCTCTGTCAAGAAAGTTATGGTTTCGGTGGAGGTTTTTTTTTTTTTTTTTTTTTTTTTTTGCTGTGTTTATGTTTTGGTTTGGTACAGTCTAGCATTCACATCACTTGGCCAATCGTCACCAAACTTGGTCAAAATATCAATTATGGTTTAATTTGGAATTGATTTAATTTTGGGTCATGCTCACATTAAAGGTGAAAGTCACATTTTCCTAATAACCTTGGTTCTCTGCATGATAGATTTTTTTTTTACACAGTTATCAACACTTATCAAGGCCCAGAGGCCATTCGAGGATAAGGGTTAATGGGTATACACTAGACACTGTGATTATAGCATAGTAAACATAAGTAGTGGGAGTTTTGTAAATTGGATTACTCAGTGGGGCGGTTTATCAAGAACTTGTTTATGTTGGACTTGAAGACAATCAGATTGTAGTCAGCTGGAAAGCAGGAAAATGGAAGAGAGTTCCTCAGACGTGCAGTTCTAAGAAAGAAGCTTTATTCATGGAATCTAAATTTAGGTTTAGGCACAGATAAAGAGTGTGGGAAATTATTGATAGTGGTTTTGGCTAGACGAGTGTTTTTCATGAAAGTTTGGCGAGTGGGGGACCATAGATTGAAGCTTAGCTGAGCACTTTCCATGAAAATTACGATAAAGCAGAGACAGGCTCGCAACGTCTCTACTGTGTGAGGTTGCAGGGAAGACTTTTTACTTAGCCTATATTGTCATCAATGAAGTTTTATATTTTAAATAACCTTGACCTCTCAAAGTTCATCCAAGATCGAAATTTGAACAAAATTTCGATTTTCCAATTTTTTCAAATTTGATCTATTGATCTGATGATAACGGTAATCAACATAATTTCAGCATGATCAAATGAAAGAATTTTTGAGCTATCACCATTTCCATCATATTACTTTGGGAATGCTTCGCACAATATGGCTGGTGCTACCAGATCAGGCTGTCTGAAGATATTGACTTCCTGAGACGAAATGACCTAACATTGATGCTTTTTGTTTTTCTACTTTTGCAAAACTTAATTATGTTCTGCAAAACAAAAAACAAAAACAAAAATCCATCTTTTTCTTCTTCTCCTTCTTCCCATTTCCCCTTTCTCTTTCTATCTCCCCCCCCCCACACTTCCTGAGTGGTTTCCTAACTTAAAATACACCAAACATTAATACTGTAACCCTTTTCCCTCTCCCATTACAAAAATTATTCATATTCTGCAGGACAGGGAACAAGAACGATAAAATCCACTATAAAACAACCAAACCAAACACTACAAACTAGCGATTGAAGATACAAAGAGTTTGAAGAATAAAAACCTTCTACAAAATAACTGGATGCAACATGAATACTATTTCCAAAATAACTGGATTCCAAAAAGGGTTGATATACGGTGAAACAAAACACCCAAACATAATATGGAAAAGTAAGTCCCAGATAAGACTTTCGCTCATTCTTACATTCTCAGGCAGATGAATGACATCTCACAATTGACTTATGTTCTTGTTTGTTTATGCTAAAACTGTAACGTAGTCGTTAATCTTCTTCAATGGTGTGATTACATTTTAATACCCGGACCCAACACATTGTGTCTGAGTCAGTCGCAAGCAAACAAACAAAGGGAAAGAAATTCGACTCAACATTTTTTTTCAGTTTTAACAAAAGGCATTTATTACTGGTACTTTCCAACAATGCATTGCATATTGTTTTAAAAGTTCACCATGTAGTTAACAAAACCTTGCTGTTTTGACACGAGCCTAAAAGTCTCTTACCGACATGGGCCACATGTTCATCTGGCACATGCTTTTTCTGGTCCTCTGCCACCCACGTGTTCGCTGTCGCCTGCCATCCATGTGTGTCCTTTGTTTTCTCTGTTTTTTCTTTCCCTTCTCTTCCTCCATTGTGACATCACCTCACACTCTAGCTCGTTCATTTGCATATGCTTCATTTGGCTACTGCTGCTGCAAGTGCTAGTGGCTCTGTTACAAAACTACATTATTAAATACCCATGTCACGATGGGTCGATACCACTGATACATCCTTGGACTAACTCGTTGCGGCCCTGTCGGTGGGGTATTAGAATACGCCGACTGCCCCCCTGCAGAGGGTAAAAGTCCCTCAGTGGGGGTCCTGGATATGACCTTAAACTATATCCAGTGGTGAGGCCCCAGCTTGCGGGCTTTGGAAAGTGCGGAGCCACCCTTTAATTACCATTGCTCCCAGGTCCACTCTGACCCAGAGTGGTAGTACCTGTTAGGGTCCCAACTATGGGTTAAATAGAAACTGATTTGAAAACAACAAATATATTTTATTAAAAAAATTTTTCTTCAAAATCTTTGGATTCGGCATTAAATGACCTGAAAAGGGTTGATATGCCGTAAAACAAAAACAACCAACCAACTAACTCGTTGCACTTGTACCCCCTCGACGTACATATCCCCGACAAACCCGTTAAGCAATAAGATCTCACCCCTTGACTGTTGATGTCCCTAAATGCTAGAAAGTTTTCTATTCTAATAGTTTCTTCCCTCGAACAGCTAGACTTTGGAATTCCCTTCCTGTTGCCTGCTTCCCTGGCTGTACTGATATGCAGAAGTTTAAATGTAACATAAACAAATATCTTGTTAATTTTTCCTAAACATGGTCCCAAATAGTAGCCTCTTACGTCCAAGTAGCGATATGCTTTGTAAGGGGTGAACATGAGTTAAAAAAAAAAAAAAAAAAAAAAAAAGCATCACTACACATCTGTAACGTGGCCATTATGCTCGAACTGTGTTCATTACAGTTCAAACTTCTCTCAAACTTCTACATCAGCGATACTGTGGAAAAGGAACAAACAAACAAAAATAGATAAATCCGACTCGGCTTTTCTTTCTTTTTTAACGCAAGTCGTTTATTACTATTTTTTCTTTCTCCCCATCTTAACACCAGCTTAAAAGTCTATCTCTGCAGGACCACATGTCCATCTCACCTGACACCTGTTTCTCTTTCTGTTCCACTACACGCTGGGTGTAGGACAGCCATTCCCCGTCTTTGACTTTACGCATCCATGCTTTTCAACCACACTTTTTCTTCTCCTGCAGGCTCACGCACACGTCCTAATTTACATATGTTTTTCTTTTCTGGTTACGGCTGCTAATATCCTCCCAAGCTAGCTATCTTACAGTTGCTGCTGCTATTTTTCCACATGCTCATACACGCTCTGCTACACATCTTTGAATACTTCAAAGCAAACTTACTGTTAATGAGCGAATGAAAAATTTAAAAGGTGTGAAAATTAAAAATGATATGATTAAAGTTTGGGATTTATTATTTAATTTTGTAGAGGGTTAGTAGAAGTTGAGGTAGCAGGGTTAGTTGGCAGAGGAAAACCTAAGAGGGAAAAAATACATAGTAATGATCCTCAACTTAAATAACTAATTTGTAAACTAATAATTTAATTGGGTTCAAATTGTTACACGTTTTATTTGAAGGTAAGTACTTTATAAATATCATATGGAAGTTTTTTTTATTAATGGTACCACCTATATGTCAGCTCTGGAACTTATTTATTTATATTTTAGATGTGTATTAAAGTTACATAAAAAAAGGAAAAAATGCCAAGAGTGTGCTTATAAAACTGTTTAACTTAGCTGGAGCGAATGAATTCTATATACGGCGTTTGTTTTTTCGATTTGGGAACAATTGATTTCGAAATAGATAAAAACTTAATTTTTGGCAACCATCTATATCAGATTCTCTTAATTACTTTTTAGATTTGATGATATCATCGGTTAATACGTACAAATGAGGAGACATGGATAGTATTGCACAGATAGAACAAATATACACATTCTCAAAAAAAAAAAAAAAAAATTTCTCAAAGGTTAAGTTCACACAGCCTGCAGCAATGAGTGAGTGCAGATGCAAATTTGGAAACGTAGTTTACAATTGCACATTTTTGTAACGATTTATATTTTTTGTTTTTTTATTTTATTTTTTTATTTTTTTGGTTACATATGCCATTTTGTATTTGCAATATAAGGAAAGAGACGAAATTATTTACGACAAGCTTAAAAGCCACAATGTACATGGACTTTAAACTTTGTTTCTGCAAAAGGTTACTTGAAGTATCATTCCAACTAACAGTTTAGAACAATAAAAATAATAATATAAAGCAGTAATCAATAAACTTTAAGAATTATAACTTTGAAATAATAATAATAATCACAGTAATAATAACTAGATGTACCTAACCAGTATTGCCTGGGAAGCAGTGAAGTTCATTTTAGTTTTTAATTTTTATTTGTTTGCACATTTTTTGAACTTATGCAGAAAAAGAAGTCCAATTTTTGTTGTAAGGGAGACAATTCTTTTTATATTCTTCAACTAACAAATAGGATATATTCCTCTTGAAGATTTTAATTTTAGATCATAATTGAAAAATGTTTTCACATAGGCAGTGAGGATCAAGATTGTCTGCCTTTTTTTGGCATTTAGTTTCTGCTCCGCAGATGAGATGACAGTCACAAACAAAATATGGTCCCTTCTAATTAATGATTATCTTTTTCTCAGCTCTGCTTATCTGCGTTAAGAATGGCCTTCTTGTCTGGTCGTTCATGTCCAGCCAAATAAGCAGTAGAAACTGGAAGTCAAAAAAAGTAGACAACCTTGACGAGAACTACATAATTTTTTAAATAAACTTAAGCAAAGTATGTTGTTATACATGCCATTTAAATGGTACAATAACAAATGGAAACTGGTTAGTTATGATCCAACTTTGATGTGTCAGCTTAAATGCTGTTTAGATCCAACTTTTAAAAACTCAGAAAATAACTTTATATATTAAATAAAAGGCTAGAGAGTTTTTATGATAGTTTTAGAACTGCTGGAATGCATATAAGTTTTGGAACTTTTATAAAATATATTTATGTGCATCGATAATTTTTTCTTTCATGTACATTGCCTTTATGACTCTATTTCCTCTTTTAACTTCTGATTTGTTTGCATAAACTTACCTTCAAATTTGCCAATAAAAATAAATAAAAATACCTCAAAAGACGGGTTGACCAAAAGGTGCCTATGGTCAGAAAAAACTTATTTGTTTAGTTTTTTTTTTTTTTTTTTACCACCCACACACACACACACACACACACACACACACAAAAGTAAAACTTTTTTTTTTCTTTTTTTTTTACTCAAAAAGTTGAAGAGCTATCAAGATGGGAGTGGTAGCATCAAAATGAGTGACCTTTTGTGCTCCAAAATATATTTTTCTACATTATCACCGCACTTTTGCCAGCAATGAATGATGGCTGTGCATGGGCGTCCAGAGTGCACTTTGTCATATGAAAGTTATTCCAAAAGTAAAGCCGCCTACTTTTTAACTCAACAAATTGAAGCACTACAAAGACAAGAGTGGTACCATTAAAACGAGCAATGTTTTGTGTATCAGAATTTATTTTTTGACATAGTCCCCATCATTCTGAAAGCACTTTTGGAATTCAATGATGCATCCCTGCGTCTGATGCAGATCCATGACAGGGGTTGCTTTCTTAAGAGTCTCACACCGTCAATATCTGCAACAGAAAAATAAAACTTTCAGGTTATGAATGCATAAGTTCCGTCATCATAACAATGCAATTTACAATTCCCCTGATCCATTTGGGTGGAATAAAAAAGTAGAAGGCATTACTTTTGGGAGACCCCTAGCGTGTGTATATATTTTCATCATACAACATGTGAAGAAAACATGTGTGATACCCTGCACTTATCAGTCGCTAACCAGGGTGAAAACGCAGTTTCGGTAGCTCAAGGTGATACTGCTACTCCTAATGCTACCAAGCAGCTTTTGCCACTGGTCAGGGTATTTAAATAAGAAAATCCTGACGATCAACAAGGAGAAATTATAACGTGTTCATGCATAAGTCTTTTCACTCTTGAACAAATTCAGCTTGATGTATATCGAGCTCTGTTCTTAGGACGATCAGAGGCAACTTTCAGATTGTGGCTTGTGATTCATATTTTTGCAAAAAACAAGATAACAGTGTCCTAAAAATCCACGACAACCAGCCTCAATAGAAATCCCGTGGCATCTCCAATCCTTTTCTACACAGTCAGCACACAGTATCTCATCTCAGTTTTTCTTCCATTCAACCAACATCCTGGTTTTCCTTCCAAGAGATGGTCTATTCAATGAGGAGGGCACTCTTCTTTGAATTGGACCATGCTACAATGTCTGGCTGCTTTTCTGTTTGGATTATGTAGACTGGAAATTGGAGAAATGTTGTGAAATCCACAGAAAATTTCCAGTCATTGGTTCCATTCAGCAGCTTCACATTAGAAGTTTTTTTTTTCTTCCTCACAGTGCATTCACCTTCTTTGTAAAACTGAATTATGGGTTCTTGACTAACAGGTAGCTGGTTTGCTGTCTCACATTGTGTTTTCGACAATTCCATAATTATTTCCAACACCTTGTTGTCGCCATGTGTACATGTGAGGTGATTGTGGGCATGTAGATAGTACATGGTGGTGCAAGGTATCCCGATCATGTTTTCATGAAAAACACAAGTCTGCATCAGTATATCCCCATAATTTTAGGTTGGTCACATTTGGTAGGAGATTATATGTAGAGCAAAAAAAAATGGTATTGTCAGTGGTTCCATTGCAATTTGGGATCTCCATGATAATTTAATTGGTTCGACGTCATCCTATAATTTCCATGATAATTTAATTGGTTCGACGTCATCCTATAATTTCCATGATAATTTAATTGGTTCGATGTCATTCTATTATTTTCACGATAATTTAATTGGTTCGATGTCATTCTATAATTTCCATGATAATTTAATTGGTTTGGTGTCCATGCATATTATTTGACCTGAGTGACCGCAATAGCCATTCTTTGCTCTTATATATATATATTAGATCCGAGGTAAACAAATCTCTGGCATATTCGTTCACATGATAAAATACAGTCCTCTTCTAAAGAGCCCACAAAAGCAAGGAAACGAAACATATAAAGAGACATAATAGGGGGAAAAATATTAAATTTACAGGAATACAAAATGTGTACACAATTAGGAAAAAAATTTATGATTAAAATATTTTGAAACGGACCTTATATATATATATATATATATATATATATAAGGTCCGTTTCAAAATATTTTAATCATATATATATATATATATATAGTCTAACCCGGATATATGAAACTTCTTCTCTGGTCCCCCACAACTCTCTTATATCCGGGGTTCTTATATCCGAGTTACCCTGTACATTAACACCAACTCTAATTTGGGACCAGAGAAAATCTCTCTTGCATCCGTTTTCCTTATATTCGTGTCAAACTGTATGCGTGTGTGTCTTCTCAATCTTATTTCTATTTTTGTTCGAAAGAGTCCTCAGTTATCTCTGTCTTTAAAAATGCTCACAATCAGTTTGGCCCAACTAAGTATCATACTGTTAGTCTCCTTTCTATTATCAACAAAGTTTTTGAAAGCTTGTTTTATCGCAAGCTTGGTCATTTTCTGGAAAATTTGGACTTCTTTCATGATATTCTGTAGAACGTTCATGATTTTCATTCAACTGCTGACTTTTAACTGTTCTAACTGGGTGGATTTGTCAGTTTATGGATAATTCGGGTGAGGGGGTGGGATTATTGCACTTGACATTTCAGAGACATTTAACAGAGTATGACATTCTGGTCTTCAATACAAACGTTGAGGTTATGGTATTGGTGACAACGTTCTTGACATTATTGGGTCTTCTCTTTCTAATCGAAGCTTGCAAGTAATTCTGAATGGTGCTCCCACCCATCATCCTCTTTCCGTATCAATACTGGTTTTCCTTATGACTCTATTTTGGGCCCAAGACTGCTTTTTCGCTATATCAGATATCTTCCAGATAATGTTAAGAAAATTAACATCTATGCTGACGATACCACCCTCTGTTCTAGTGTTTTGTTGCTTCTTGTCCACCTTCCTGGGATCATTCAAAATATGCGGTTGATCTAGAAGTTGAACTGGGTTCACTTGTTCATTGAGATGCAAAAGAGTTATTTTGTTTAATCCTGTTCTGTCTCCACTCGTGTCTTTCAATCGTAGGTGTATCCTTTTTCTTCCTTGGATTCTTATTGATGGCTTTGCTCTGGAGGAGAAATCGACTTGGAAACTTCTTGATCTTTCGTTCTCATCAAATCTTTTTTCGAGTTGGTCCTCTCTATCACTCCAAACACTTTCTCATACCTGAGTCTATTGTTTATTTCTACAAATCTAATATAAGACAATTACGTGGTCTGATAGTAGATTTGTAGTTGTCAAGTGTCATATTTTTGTGAATCTTTATTCCATTTAAGGATTCTTGATAAGGTGTAGAAACGTATCTGTAATTTGATTGGTCCTACTCTTTTTTTATCTAATCTATTCCCTGTTTCCTTTGTTCCAGCTCATTTGGCTCATTGGTCTAGTAGTCTCCGTTAATTTGCTGTTTTTCGTACCTCAGCTTCCAAGAACTGCAAACTTGTGGAACTCTCTTCCTGCTGACTGTTTTCCTCCTAGCTACGGCCTTGGTCTTTTCAATCTCCTGTCTTTGTAATAATCATCTTTCATTCTTGTTAGCTACTTATATCAAGTGGCTTTATGCCTTGTCTGGACCGATTTCCATTAAAAAATTCCTTGAACAGCACAATTTTTCCACCACTTTTATTTCTCCTTGCAACGATTAAAATTAAGATATAACGATACTAAACCTTATGTCTAGAATCCTTAATCCAATTTTGGCATTATTCGTGTTACTCTTAATATGATCATATTTTACATCCAATGTCAACAAATTCTTGTGTATCCATCTAAATAATCTAATTCTGACCATTTCAGCCATTGTTTCAAGCTGTTGTTCGTCACAAACAAATTCATTAACCTTTATCCTTGAGTGGCCTTTGGGCCTTGAAAAATGGTGGCTCATTTGTAAAAACAGTTGCTTTTTTATATCTAATGCTTGAAGAATATTTGCTAATCAGTGCAAATGATGTGGACATTTGGAGAAAACATTTGAAAGCTGATTTTTCATGTCAGAATGGGGAAATGTTATTTTTGGTCGGTGCCTTCTAAGTGATCTTGTTTCTAAGCAATACCACCCCAACCTGGAATTACCCCGGCCTCCTTTTTATTTATCAAGGCTTTGCAATAAAATCTAGTGCTATCGGACTGATAACAAACACAGAAAATCCAATAAGACACCAAAAATAGAGAGTAAATCAATATAAGAACTTTCTGAAAGATCTTACCACAAGTGTAAACTGATTCTGAATGAATAGAAATAAGGAGTGAGTGTGAACGTGTCTGTGTGTGTTTACTGCACAGGCCATTATCATCCATTTGTTATGCTGGTCCAAAATTGTTGCTTGATTTCCACACCAGTCGTAGTGTCAATATTATGGTCTCAGTCAGTGTTGCAACAGAAGAATTCTCATTCCCAACAAAATTACAATTCCAAAATTCATCGGAATTTACATAGGCCGAAACATTGTGAGAATAACACTCAAGATGAGAACAGTAGTCTGAATAATCCAAAATAATCCAGATCCATATTTAAAATTTCTTTTTAGATTGATATGAAGATATTGTATGATAAATAAAAAATATCTACAAGATTTCATAAGTAGTGACTCCTTCGTAAACAAAAAAAAAATAAAGAACTTCCTTTCAAGGCAGCTTAGATCAGCTTACCCCCCCTTCCCCATTTACCAAGGACTTCCAAATCTTAAGCTATCTTGATATGGAACCACTGAAGCATTTGTCACGTGTCCATACCAATGAAACATTTGTTTTCTCTATTAACCTTTTATGACCTGAACTATGATGTAGATGATTAAAATATATATTTATTGCTAATTTTAGTTAGTTTAAAGGGTAATGGTTGTCTTCAAACTGGAAAAACTACCACTGAGAATTTTTGCATTTCATAAACTTGCCTTGATTATTATCCATAGTGCTTGTAAAAAGCGTGTTTATGACATCAAACAAAATCCTCCACTCTCTGAGACGGATGGCGCCATACTGAATGTAAGCAATGGACAGTTGCAATCTGCATCTACCCAAATACTGAACTAATACGTACAAGGCGTGTTTGAATCAATTCCCTTTATTTATGCCGTTATATTCATTTATTTACGACTGAACACATTAGTTCAACCAGGTCATAAAGGATTATGTCTATATTAGATGTGAAGTTGGAAGATGTGATAACTACAAGACGTGTGGAACAGCTTGACCTCATAAATAAGATTAGCAATGTTTCTTCTGTGAGAAAGTGGTAGGAGTAGGCAGAAGAAAAGGATGTCCCCCACTAGATTTCAAAGTCAGTTTTGTACTCTGTCAAGGCATGAAAGGATGATGTGACAGCTCTTCCCCAGATGTGACAACAGTTTTCCATCTTAGGATGCATTTGGATCTTATGCAGGTAGAGGATTGCATTGGGAGTGAGATACCTTCTGGAGCAGTAGAAGGATCCAAAAAAATTTTCAGCTGTTGCAGAAAAATCGCAAGCTCTCTACAGTTGATCCTCATAATAGATTTCCTTGAAGGTGTGGATTGAGATCTGCCATGCATGGAGTTATCTAGTTGATAGGAGCCTACCAGTGTGGATGATGCTCCTTTAAACGTTAATAAAAAAAAAAGACCTATTGATGATGATGCCTAAAAAAATGTTAATATGGCCACATAGATCTTTAAAAAAAATATACACAATTACACTAAATTTATTTTGGTAGCACAATTGGCGCTTCTACACTATTGAGACGGGATTTTGTAGTCAATAAATGGAGTTTTCAGATAAAAACAATGGTTTAAACTGATTTTTTTTTTTGTCAATTCTAATAAGTTACAATGGTAGCTTCCAAATTATGCAGTCGGAATTACATAAATATTACTAAATTATTAAAAAAAAAAAAAAAAACTTTAATCGTGGTAGCAGGCAAAAAATTGCCGCGATCTTGTTTAAATCAAAACGGAAAATCACCTCCCTTTTGAACTCTCCTGTGTCCTATGATCGTTTTCATCAAATTCTATTTTTTATTTTCTTTAATAAATAATTTTCTACCTTATCGATGTTCGTAATTTTTGGATATAATCATCTTAAAAATACGAGGAATATGTAGATACCATTGTTTTCTTATGAAATTCAGTTTTAGGATTTCCGAAATTTCGTCCAAAAAGTGTAAAAGTGCCGCACAATTAGCCACCGAATTATGATTATTCAAAATTTGTTGGAAATTAGAAGTTCCATTTTGTGCACTATCTTCAGGAGGCCTCAAGTTTTGACAAGCTTCTTGGCTTGACCATTACTCCTGATCTTAAATGGAACACGTACATCAAATCTGTTGCCAAGGCCGCTGGAAAAATGGTGGGATCTTTCTATCGATCCGGTAGATATCTCACTGCTGATGCTATTCTCTATCTATATAAGAGCCAGGTACGTCCAAGGATGGAATACTGTTGCCACATCTGGGCAGGAGCTGCTAGAAAGGACTTGGCTTGCCTTGATAGAGTTCAAAATAGACTTCGTAGCCTTGTAGGAGATGTCCTTTTCTCTTCCTTGCAACCTCTATCTCACAGAAGAGATGTTGCGAGTTTGTCTCTGATGTATCGTTATTTTCATGGAAAGTGTTCGACTGAGCTTCAATCTATGGTCCCCCCTCGCCAAACTTTCACAAGAAACACTCGTCTAGCTGTAAACACTATCAATAATTCCCCCCCCCACTCTTTATCTGTGCCTAAACCTAAACGTAGATTCCATGAACAAAGCTTCTTTCTTAGAACTGCACGCCTGTGGAATTGTCTTCCGTTTTCCTGCTTTCCGGCTGACTACAATATGGTTGTCTTCAAGTCTAACGTAAATAAGTTCTTGATGAACCGTTCCATATAAGTTATCAAATTTACCAAATTTTCATTACTAATGGTTACTATATTGTCCAATTTCTACTGTACACTCTTTAACCCTTATCCTTGAGTGGCCTCTTGGCCTTGATAATGTGGTGATGCCTATGTAAAAAAAAAAAAAATATACGAAAACAAGTTTCATAGTGTATAACTAAAAAACGTAAATGTTATGTCATTGTTTGCTATAGTAAAAAAAAAAATTTTTTTTAAAAAAGCTTATAACTAAAAATGCAAACACAATTTTCATCTTTTAATGGATGAAAATTAACCATATGGAAGCAATAATTATTAGATCAAACAAGCCTAAACTTTGATTAAAATCGCATTACACCTCAAGAAAACACAAAAATGACATGAAAATGAAACTTGACTTTTCATATAAAGGGGTGTTTTGGTTTTTTTTTTTGTTTGTTTTTTTTTTGTTTTTTTTTTAGTTCTTTTTTTAACAAACGAACTTTAAAGTTAAAATAAATCATATAAAAAATATTTTTGATTATACAACCATGTGTTTTATTCCATTGATTAATCTGAATACAATTTCACACCGCACCTCACACACATATGTCGTAATCTAGAGATCTAAATTACACAACTCTTCGCTTTAAATTAGGCTGTATTTCGGCAGTAACGCATCAAATGTTGTCTTCCTATTGGTCAGTTGTGTCTGTTTTATCAGTATAGCCATGAGACTTTACATATCCTCAGAGAAAATCTAATGGGATTAAACAATATAAACGAAGTGGTTAGTTGACTGGTCCATTTCATTAAATTATTTGTTCAATAAATATTTCATTCAGAAAATTGATCGTATCATTTGTAATTTGCAACCGTTACTCAGGTGTCTGTCTCTTCATGATGTATTAGCAAACCAAGCTAAAGGCAAAATAACCGATTTAGAGTTGTCATTTTAAAGTCCGCCGCCTCTAAAAAATCTATATAAGACTCATTTCAACAGCTAACACATAGATTCTTCTTAATATGATTCATAGCTTGATTTTCGGCTGTGGATGTGTTATATTTTCTATAATCAATTTTAAGAGAATGTTACATTTTAAGACACTGGTTAAAAATATGCTTGGATCACCTGAGAGAAAGTAAAAAAAAACATTTTTTATCATTTTATATTTTCTAATTTGATGAATATAAAAAGTTTTGATTGAAGTGAAAGCATGTACTTGGTGTGACGGTTTCCAGTTTTTAAATTAGAAATAAATTAACGTTGTGTATGGAAAAAAAAAAAAAAAAAAAAAAAAACAGTTTCCCCATTATATTTTAGGCCTAATGTTTTTTGGGTGGTAACTAATTAGTTTACAACATTTTTTTTTTTTTTTTAATTATTAACACATAAGAAAATCAAGTTTGTTTTTTGTTTTTTTATATAATTGGAATGTTTTATTTTTATTACAAATAAGTCAAACTTTTTGTTAAGGACACTCTACGGCGTGGAACGGTAAAGTTGTCACCCTAAAGAAAACAACACTACAGCTTTATTTTAAAACTTTTATTGAAAAAAATCAAAGCAGGTAACTTGATTATGTAGTGGAGCTGACATCAATGTAGCTACCTTCAGCCTCAATCATGGCTTCAATACGGGTCCGGAACTGGGAGCATGTGCTTTCCAAAAGCACCAGCGGGAGCTCGGCAAATACTCAGCAGATGGTAGCGATCAGGCTGGCTTTGGTCTTGTGGAAGGTCATGTTGGTGATGTTCTCTATCTATGACCAAAACGAAGTAGTCCAGTGGGTTCAGGTCAGAGGAGGAGGAGAGGGCAGTGTGGGAAGGGTAAAAAGTCGTAACACTCCTTCTGAAACCAAGCCTGGGTCTCTTTGGACTTGCTGCCACACCCAGAGTCTGCTAACGGCCACCTGATTGCACCAGAGGATCACCACACTCTTCAGCATATCCAGGGAAACTTTAGTGTTGATTTTAAGCTTTTAAAGGTGTGGCCCTCACTTGCACCCCCACCAAACACCTGTTTTCATCACCCTGAGCACATTTCTGTTATTAGTGGCAATCCAGCGATGCATTTTGAAGATGTTCGCAATGGTCTTGTTGTCATAACTTGGATTGGTAGAGAGTATGAGTTTTACAGTGGCGCATCTTTGATCTTGCTTGTTGAACATTGTGCCACTTTCAGACATGATAGAAGGCTCCTATCACTCTTGGGATTTGTACATAACTGGCCAACTAGTAGATGGTCTGCTACAAAAAAAAGAAAACCGGTTTTCATCAAATGGAAATGGAATCATGTTGTCTTTTCATGGCAACAATTTTATCGTTCATCCTGTATTTTTGTAGGCGATTAGATGTGGGTTTACCACCTTAAAACTCAGACTCGGAATTAGTGGTAAAAATAATTTGATTAACTCTTTTACCAAAATGTTTACAAACTAGTAACATTAATGATGCTGCCAATGGTATCAAATTTGAGGGACGGTTTTTTTTTTTTTTTATTAACATCGTTTGTTAGTTTTCAATTTCAAAACTGGAAGTGATGAATAATTTGATTTTTTTTTTTTTTAACCAGAGATACGTTTTGAAGATAACCGGAAATGATATTTTACCATTAATTCATTTCTCTCCTCCTTTCCAAATTTCAGATGCAGATGGCAGCAGTAATCCTTGCAAAAAGAAACAACAGCCCCAAAAATCTGGACATGATTCAACCCGTAACAAAGAGACAAAACACATCTCTTTAAAAGATCTCAGCAAAAAGTCTGATCGGACGCTTAATGTTCAGGTATGAAAAATCAATATTCGTCGTCACATTCTTTTATTCAGATCCAAATCAAAGATTATTCCTTGTACTTAGACCATGCATTCTCTAGAAGATCCTCAAATTTATACACATAATATGCTTAATCTGTACAATCGAAAGACAGTCTCATTCTAACATTTAAAAAACAATTTTATTAATCATCTTTGTTAAGGTCTATGTAAAAGAGGAATACGGTGTGTATATATATATATATATATATATATATATATATATGGCACAATCATATTGAGACACCGGTTCTTGTCAGATCACCAAAGTTAAGCAACATCGAGCCTGGCCAATACTAGATGGGTGACCATTTGGGAAGGTGAGGTAGTGTATGTACCGTGTGGTAAAATACCAGGTTGAGAAACTGGCGCAGTTTATCCTTCTCTTGAGGGTAGATGGGACTCTCTTAAACTGTGGTAAGCACCCCATCTAGTGATGGCATCACGATAAAACATACGCTTGATAGCCCTGGCATAGCATCAAGTATTCAGCTACCGGCAAGATTTGAATTACACTACAAACTTGTGTAGTGAGTTCAGTCTCGGCTGCAGCCATGCTGGATGGGAAAAGAGAAATCGAAAAGAGAAGAGTGTTAGTAATTGAACTTGAAATTAGTTACTAAAGTTCCAACCCCTGCCCCATCGCTTCAGTGTTGCATCCCTGTGCTTGCTTTACAAGTATTTTAATGGAACATGTGTTCTGATGAACTCATTGCACTTGTGCCCCCTCGACATATATACCCCCCCAATAAACCCGCTTAGCAACAAAATCACACCCCTTCACTGTCGAGGTCCTTAAATGGGAGAAACATTTCTACTCTAATAGTTTCTTCCCTTGTACAGCTAGACTTTGGAATTCCCTTCCTGCTGCCTGCTTCCCTGACTGAAATATGATTTTTTTCAATGATATTTTATTTCTTGTATATACAAGAAGCTCGATGTGATTACAGAACATTCAGATTAAAAATGGAAAATAATCTTAGATTAGAATAGGAAACAAATTATAGGAGGGGTGATATAATGGGGGGTAAAAGAGAAGAAGAGACAGAAAAAATAATAAAGGCTAAAAAAAATATATACAAAACAATATATAAGAAAATAAGATTTTTTTTTTTTAATTTATAAAAAATTGTCCAAAACTTAAAGTTTTAAAACGTTCAAAAAGTTTTTAAAAAGTTGTCACAAATTCAAAAACATTTACAAATTTATAAAGTTCTGATAAAAAAAGTATTAATTTTAAAATTTAAAATAAAGCAGACGAAGGAAGTAAGAGAAAAGTAAGAAAAGTAACAATATGCGTTTTCTCTTTACCTTTACAATTGCATAATGCCGGCGTCTTATGTAATTTTAATCTTTATCTTCATAACTAGAGAGAGAGAGAGAGAGAGTGTGTGTGTGTGTGTGTGTGTGTCTTTGTAATAAAATAGTTTTACAAATGTGTAGATCGACAGGTTTACAAATATTGTCTATATCTGCTTTCATACATGCCAAAGAGACATTTTGAAATTTTTGTCCACGTAGAATAGCAAAGAAGAAATAAAGCTTCTTTGTATTTTCCTCATGTCCCTTACAACAGATTTTATGATTGTTAATTTGTCTTCGGCTTGATGGGCTTGCCGTATGATAATCGGATACTGAAGGGGAAAACTAGCTCAGCATTTTATTACTCAAGCATTATGAAAGCATTTGCATTGTTAACTACAAGTATTAAATTGATTTACAAAGCGTACATTATGTACAAGGCACCATCCGTGTGTGCTAAAAACTCTTAGCTTATACAGGATTAGTAAAAGTTAAATATTTGTATATATCTCTCTATAAAAATAAGGTATTTGTATATATCTCGATATATAAAGTTATGTATTTGTATATATCACTATATATAAAGTTATGTATTTGTATATATCCCTATATATAAAGTTATGTATTTGTATATATCCCTATATATAAAGTTATGTATTTGTATATATCCCTATATATAAAGTTTGGTATTTGTATATATCTCTATATATATAGTTAAATATTTGTATATATCTCTCTATAAATAAAGTAAGGGATTTGTTTATGTCTCTCTATATATAAAGTTATATTTGTATATATCTCTATATATAAAATTAAGTATGCGTGTAAGACCATAAAAAAAGAAAATATAGATATTTGCTAAAATAAGGAAAGTTATGTTTGGGACTGATTCTTTTCTTTAGTCATTGGGATGCAACCAACCAGTATATATGCTTTGAAGCCGAAAACATAACTTCATTGAGTTGGTTATTTGAAATCATTTGGACGATATATATCTTTATATACACTTTTAAAAATATATTTTTTATGTAAACTCAGAAATATATTTATACTAGCATTTTAGCCCGGCATTGCCCGGGTCTTTGGAGGTGTATACTGAGCAAAAAAAAAACAAAAAAAAAACGGTTAATTTTTTTAACTTTGACCCCTATTATAACCCCTTAAAATTTATTGTTTTGGGCTCAAATCAAGTTCATGGATATAGTTTCCTTGGACATGGATCTAACTTAATAACTTGATTTGAGCCCAAAACAATAAGTGTTAAGGGGTCATAATAGGGGTCAAAATTTTAAAAAATTTAACCGCTTCGGTCTCTACCAAATTACTCAGACAATTTCTGGTCTAAACATTTGAAATTTTACATAAAGGGTGTTCAGAGATAGGGCAAGATTTTTAATCGGTTTTGGTTGGAAATTTGAGTTACCAATATATAAATTTATGTATGTTTGCATGTCTGCCTAAAACTTTTGATAGAGGCGACAGATTTTTACAACATCAGTATCGTTTTGAAGTTCGACCTTTCAGACGACAAATATCGAAAAATTGGCTAAAAATATTAATATCTTTACCTTCAACTGGGTACTTTTGTATGGGAGGTGGGGGTCGCTTTTTTCGTCGATATTTTCGAAAGTCATTCTCTCCTTTCGGTTGTCTAGCCTTAATTAAAACCTACGTCACTTCCAGTTTAACGGTGGTCGTAACAGCAAAGACGTCAGGTTTTTTCCCCGTTTTTTTCGTCCTTCGCAGTACGGGTTCGAGCCTGCCTTCCTACTACCACTTTTTTTTTTTTGCTCAACATACACCTCCAAACACCCAGGCAATGCCGGGCACCCATGCTAGTATATATATATATATATATATATTTGTAGTCATCGACATACAGTCCTGTTTCGTTGTATCACAACTCATCAGTGCCGCTAGACTAGCATCTCTCCCAAGCCAAGGATCGAACCTAGAACTGTCGTGTTGACAGTCGGTAGCTCTACCTCTCGACCACGGAAGCGACGCCCGCAAATAACTCATCCGAATGTCTATTTAAACAAACATCCGTCCGCTACTTGTAAAGTGCTCAAACCGCCTGTTTGTATATATATATATATATATATATATATATATATATATATCATTCTTGCAGTTTGTATATATATATATATATATATATATGCATCATTCTTTCCTTTAAAGCATTGATTAAACTATATGGACAATTCATGTTTAGATATTTTGGTTATGATCCTTTTTATTTTTCTATTAGTTTTTCTTGCTTCTGGTAAGAATTGGTTGATGTAACTGCCATCGTCTCTTTTGATCACAGTACTTTCAAATTCATTCAGATCTATCGTCAGCGATCGTTAACAGTAAATAGTTTAGCATATTTATACAGGTGATTTTTCTCTCCAATAAATCGCATTTTATTAACTATATCAATATATTCTTTGCTAATTCTAAAGGCATTTAAGAATATTATCACTTGTTGAGGAAGTAAACCCTGTGTCTTTCTGCCAATAGTGCCATTGCTAAACACCTTACATAACAAAATTTCAAAAACTTTTAGTAGACAACACATCAGTTCTTGACCGTACCACAAACAATTATAAGTTTCATATACTAAATGCACTATTAAGTAAAACAAAAAAAAAAACACAAAAAAATGTTGATAAAAGCATTAATATTCTTAAACATATTTAAAGGTAACATATACATTTTGGATATAACCGATATATATGTAACATATACATTTTGGATATAACCGATATATATGTAACATATACATTTTGGATATAACCGATATATATGTAACATATACATTTTGGATATAACCGATATATATGTAACATATACAATTTGGATATAACCGATATATATGTAACATATACAATTTGGATATAACCGATATATACGTAACATATACATTTTGGATATAACCGATATATATGTAACATATACATTTTGGATATAACCGATATATATGTAACATATACATTTTGGATATAACCGGTATATATGTAACATATACATTTTGGATATAACCGGTATATATGTAACATATACATTTTGGATATAACCGATATATATGTAACATATACATTTTGGATATAACCGATATATATGTAACATATACATTTTGGATATAACCGATATATATGTAACATATACAATTTGGATATAACCGATATATATGTAACATATACATTTTGGATATAACCGATATATATGTAACATATACATTTTGGATATAACCGATATATATGTAACATATACATTTTGGATATAACCGATATATATGTAACATATACATTTTGGATATAACCGATATATATGTAACATATACATTTTGGATATAACCGATATATATGTAACATATACATTTTGGATATAACCGATATATATGTAACATATACATTTTGGATATAACCGATATATATGTAGCATATACATTTTGGATATAACCGATATATATGTAACATATACAATTTAGATATAATCGATATATATGTAACATATACATTTTGGATATAACCGATATATATGTAACATATACATTTTGGATATAACCGATATATATGTAACATATACATTTTGGATATAACCGATATATATGTAACATATACATTTTGGATATAACCGATAAATATGTAACATATACAATTTAGATATAATCGATATATATGTAACATATACATTTTGGATATAACCGATATATATGTAACATATACATTTTGGATATAACCGATATATATGTAACATATACATTTTGGATATAACCGATATATATGTAACATATACATTTTGGATATAACCGGTATATATGTAACATATACATTTTGGATATAACCGGTATATATGTAACATATACATTTTGGATATAACCGATATATATGTAACATATACATTTTGGATATAACCGATATATATGTAACATATACATTTTGGATATAACCGATATATATGTAACATATACATTTTGGATATAACCGATATATATGTAACATATACAATTTAGATATAACCGATATATATGTAACATATATATTTTGGATATAACCGATATATATGTAACATATACATTTTGGATATAACCGATATATATGTAACATATACAATTTGGATATAACCGATATATATGTAACATATACATTTTGGATATAACCGATATATATGTAACATATACATTTTGGATATAACCGATATATATGTAACATATACATTTTGGATATAACCGATATATATGTAGCATATACATTTTGGATATAACCGATATATATGTAGCATATACATTTTGGATATAACCGATATATATGTAGCATATACATTTTGGATATAACCGATATATATGTAACATATACATTTTGGATATAACCGATATATATGTAGCATATACATTTTGGATATAACCGATATATATGTAGCATATACATTTTGGATATAACCGATATATATGTAGCATATACATTTTGGATATAACCGATATATATGTAACATATACATTTTGGATATAACCGATATATATGTAACATATACATTTTGGATATAACCGATATGTATGTAACATATACATTTTGGATATAACCGATATATATGTAACATATACATTTTGGATATAACCGATATATATGTAACATATACAATTTGGATATAACCGATATATATGTAACATATACATTTTGGATATAACCGATATATATGTAGCATATACATTTTGGATATAACCGATATATATGTAACATATACAATTTAGATATAATCGATATATATGTAACATATACATTTTGGATATAACCGATATATATGTAACATATACATTTTGGATATAACCGATATATATGTAACATATACATTTTGGATATAACCGATATATATGTAACATATACATTTTGGATATAACCGATATATATGTAACATATACAATTTAGATATAATCGATATATATGTAACATATACATTTTGGATATAACCGATATATATGTAGCATATACATTTTGGATATAACCGATATATATGTAGCATATACATTTTGGATATAACCGATATATATGTAGCATATACATTTTGGATATAACCGATATATATGTAGCATATACATTTTGGATATAACCGATATATATGTAGCATATACATTTTGGATATAACCGATATATATGTAACATATACAATTTAGATATAACCGATAATGATTCATACTATTGTTAAGAACCCTTCACCATAAACATATGCAGCACAAAAGTAAAAGCATAATCACGTTGACACACTAGTTCTAATTAAATCACGAAAGTTAAGCAACATTGAGACTAGCTTTTAACAGATGAGTGACCATTTGGGAGTACTAAGAACTGTAGGAGGATGTCGACATTTCCCTGCAAGAACTGCAAAACTAAAACTAAAATTGTTATCTCCCTTGACATAGATATATAAGTGACTGGAGACTGTGTATGAATTTGATATCCTGAAACTTCCTCTTTCAGACGAACATTGGGTAAATGTCACTTCACTTTCAAAGGTAAAAATTAGGAATTGAAAATTGTGAAAAAATAATGCCTGCTCCTAATGCCATCATCTTTCCTGACAGATATACCAGCTATTGGGGATCATTTGTGAGTTTGATCTTCCCATAAAACTTCCCCTTTTAGGGGAAGCCTGGTTTAACCTCCCAAGGATGAGTGCTACTTCCGCTTTTGCAAAAGTAAAATAAATATGGATGAAATTAGCAGTTGACAAGTGTGAACAAATATTGCCTGCACCTAATGTCATTATCTCTCCTGACGGAGATATACAAGTGACTGGGGACCGTTTGTTAGTCTGATATTCCCATAAAACTTCCCCTTTTAGAGAAAGACTGGTTCAACTTCCCTAGGATGAGTGCTACTTTAGCTTTTTTGCAAAGTAAAAAAAATATGGATAAAATTAGCAGTTAGCACTTGTGAACAAAAAGCTGACACACTCTGTATAATATTTACATTTTTTCTTCATATATGATCTGGGTATTTTAGTAACATATCATTTTTTTGTGCAGATTATTATTGCTCAATAATTTGTCACATTTAAATTGGAATTCTTCTTGAATTCGCTTGATTTTAGATAACTTTCTCATTATCATGCATGGATGGGCATATACAGTTATGTAACATTACCCAACATGTAACCTCGACGCATAGTTTACGTCACAAAGGAAACAAAGACAAGAAGTAATTGGACGTCTTTTTTTTTTTAGTAACAACAACATTTATTTATTCACTTTCCCACCATGCATGACTTCTCATTACGGTTGTGATGTCACCCACACCTCCAATGTGATCGTTTTCTCAAACATGCTTTCTCCTTTTTATAGTCTTCTTTTTCCTCATCGTGATGTCATTTTGCTCATGGCTCAGTATTCGCATATAGCCGTCCGCACTATGTTACTTAGTTGGCTATTTTCTTTATAGCGAAAAATGCTTTTGATGCCATTCTAGTGTTAGGTGCATGAAGGCTCCCAGAAACTAATTGATCATTAAGGGCTGGCATGATTACAAATTACCTTTTCCACTCCACATAATTAGAATTAATTGGTTGTGCTCCTCTCAACGCAGATTAACAAATGACAGGTTAGGGTTAGGTTACATTGTACTATCGCCAACTTAACTCATTGAACATCTGAACTTGATCATCTTTAAAACGCTGGGGTATGGTGTCTCACAGTTGGGAGATTCTAGTTATAAATGCTGTTGCTAGGAACTGACCAATCAAATTAATTCACGTTCTGCTATCAATCAATCAGAAACCAGAATTGCTCCATAAAAAGTTAAACCTATTTTAGCAACCTTGCATATGTTCTTTTTTTCGTGTCAACACGAGAAGGATCTTTTGCTCTTTGGCTGCAAAATTATAAAGTCAGAAACATGTACAGAACAACTGTCCTCTGAGAACTGGTCATCTTCAGGAGTTGTATAGAATAACTACCCATCCGAAACTCTTCTGAAACTTACAACTCGAGAAGCTCCAACAAATCCTTTGCCAGTATTCCAGCAGTATTCACCCTACACAGGTTGAATTGGCTTCCCCCCAGAGGAGGAAGTTTCAAAGTTTCATGAGAATATTAAGTTTACAAGCAGTCCCTATTTTTCCTATTCCAATTCAGAATTCTGTAGCTTGACAGTTGTAACACTCTTTTAATTAGTAATGGTAAAAGTTCCTTGAACTTACACCATCCATTCCTAATTCTTGTTCTCACATCAGCACCTGGTATTCCTTGTGCTACAATGGCATCATCAAGATAACAAAATTTCTGAATTTCACTAGCTTCGCCATTCATATATATTTGCTCTCTGAGGTTCCAATCCCTCTCCATTGTCTTACACATCTTGCATGCAAACTGGTTATTGTGTCTTATCTATTGGTAATTCCAATCAAGAGAAGGCATTCATATATAGTCTGATGTTATATGGAAGTGAAACCTAGCCAGTTGGAGTTGAGGACTTGTGTTTCATGAAGAGAAACGATACGAGAATGATACAATGGATGTGTAATGTGAGTCTTAAAGGCAGGATTAGATTTGGTGACCTCAGAGGAAGATTAAATCTCAAATTAATAAAGACAGAAGTTCCCTGAACTTACTCCTATTGCATACTAGCATCTGCTCCAACCTGTACTAAGGTAACAAAACTTCTTGACCTTATTTTAAAATATCTTTAGATGTATCCATACATTTCTGTTGATCCGTCGGTTACACTTCAGTTTTTAATAGCATTTTAAGTATGAATTCGCCCTTGTTTTCTGTTAATTTAGCAGTTGGTCTTTCTGAAAAGATTCTATTTCAATTAATGGTTTTTTTCACACAACACTCGACATTGAAACCTGATTTTCTTCTGTCACTGTTATTGTTATGGCAGTCTTTAGAAAAAAAAAAAGCCGCATTAATTTTAAATTTGACACAGTCTATTTCTTACATAAGACTTTCAGAATACGAATTCATTCATAGAAAACTGAATAAAAATTAAAGAACATTATCCCTTTCAAGCCGACATCCAAGGAAACTTCTTGTTTGTTAAAATGGCTAATAAAAACAGATTTATATTAGCAAATGTGTCTCCTTTAATTTACATTCATCAAAGCTGTATTTTATACTCGATCACATTTCTATTTTAAGTACTTCCTGCCATGATGTAACTTCCTACACACGTCACTCTAACTTTTAACTTGATTTCTCATGAAAGACTCCATTTTTATTGCTTAACTAGTCTTGCATGTGCTTTTTCAATGTTGACGTTATTTTTACACACACAAACTCTAATCTTACTGCTAATAATGTATGGTACTAATCATTCAATCAATATTAATTCCTGTTTATTATATTTCTCTATATTACTGCTGTCAACTAAGGAAAGAATCTATCAAGCATGTATGCAGTGTGATGATTTATAGAAATGAAACTTGAGCAATGAGAGCAATTGAGTTCTTTTCTTTTTACTAGGAATTAATCACTTATCAAAGCTTAAAGGCCACTCAAGGATAATAGTAAATGAATGTTAGGTGGTTAGTCAGACAACAGTGTAATAATCAGTAGTGATGGAAATTGAATAGAAATTGATTATTTAAGAGGACGGCTCAACAGGAACTTGTTTACATTGGACTTGAAACTGTTAGTTCGAAAGCAGCCCCTCAGTATAGAGTTCCACAGCCGGGTAGTTCTAGGAAAGAAACTTTATTTTGGCATTATTTTCTGTGTCTTTGTAGTAGCAGCATATCTGTTGGCAAAAAAGCAGCTGACTGCATAATACGTTTGTGTCCACAGCAGTCAGCGAATGTGGCAGATATGTGCCATGTGCATATATAAAAGTAACATGATCGTTTATGATTTCTCTGGTTTTTACTTTTATTTATTTTTTTCTTTACATTCCTCTGGACGGTAAGGGTTGAGGATATGCGTGGCATGAAGAGAAATTATATGATCTGTATGGTGTCGTAAAAACATGTTTAGATCTAATGATCTTAGAGGAAGATTAAACCTAGACAGTATGTGTGCAGAACAGCCGACTTTGAATATGATCTAGATGGTAACAAGATATAGGTCAAGAGTGTAGGTAGACATCATATTTAGAATGTGATCCAGATTGCTTTGATAATTTCAAGTTTGAAACAAAAATGAAAGTATTAGTCCTCGCGTAAAAGCGCAGGACACAAAATGTTTTAAATAATAATAATAGAATAACAATAACAAACTCTTTCGATAGCGAGGACTACTATTGAGCGTAACCAGTTATACACTCCTTTTGAAATTTTCATCTCTATTTTTCTCGTTATCTACTGAATATTTTTGATGAAACCTATATGAAATATGTTCCTTATTAAATTGTAAAGATGTTCTATTCTGAAAGAAGTTTTTAAAAAATTAATCTAAAAAAGTTATTTTAAAGATTTTGTTAAAAAAAATCAGATTTTCTTATTATTCAGACATGTATGACAAAGAGAGAGTTGCAAAAAAGAGCTGTGGAGTGAGGAGAATTACAAACTGAAACAGAAAGAATATTCAGACCTGTAATAATACAAAGAGGGGGTTGCAAAAATGAGTTGTGGTGTGAGGAGAAATACAATCTGAAATAGAGAGTAGGAGAGTTTTTATAAATACATACAAAATCACATTCATCTTTTTTTAAATCCAAATTAATATATTAAATAAAATATAATCTTAAAAAGATAGGATACAAGTTAGAAAAGCATTTCATCCAAGGCACGAAAATTGTTAAACAAAATGTTTTTACTATAGGCTTTAAAAATAAAGATACAAGATTCAATTTGAAATTTATTTATCTTCAAAGTGCACTTTTATAAATTTTACAAAGAAAGGTATTAAATTTGCATACCTTACTTTGTAAAATTTATAAAAGTACACTTTGAAGATAAATAAATTTCAAATTGAATCTTGTACATTTATTTTTAAAGCCTATAGTAAAAACATTTTGTTTAGCAATTTTCATGCCTTGGATGAAATGCTTTTCTAACTTGTAAATATTTTATTGTCTTTTGAACTATGTGAATTGAGAAATGTAAAAAGAAAAAAACAAATTTCAAAATTACATCACTCATCGAGAGGAAAGTAGTATTCTTCATTTTTGCTTCAGCATTTTTTGAATTTTGAGACCAGTAAAAACTGTAGAACAACTCTACACTGGAAGACATGCATTTGTAGCACAGAGTGAAACAGTTAAAAGTGATGCAGTAAAGATAAAGAACATCTTTCATTACTAATCACCATATCAAATTTGCAATTATTATTCTGAATGTATCGTTAAATAGCATATATATCTTAATTTTTTATGTTGGTAAGATGTCATAAAAGTGGTGAAAATTGTTCTGTTCACAGAATTAATTTTATTAACGAGGAGACATAGGGCAGATATTCTGCTCATCTCATTATTCAACAACAAAACCATCTTATTATTAAACCACAAAATCATTTTATTATTAAACCACAAAATCATTTTATTATTAAACCACAAAGTCATATTATTATTAAACCACAAAATCATTATTATTAAACCACAAAATCATATTATTATTAAACCACAAAATCATATTATTATTAAACCAAAAACTCATATTATTATTAAACCACAAACTCATATTATTATTAAACCACAAACTCATATTATTATTAAACCACAAACTCATATTATTATTAAACCACAAAATCATATTATTATTTAACCACAAAATCATATTATTAAACCACAAAATCATATTATTAAACCACAAAATCATATTATTAAACCACAAAATCATATTATTAAACCACAAATTCATTTTATTATTAAACCACAAATTCATTTTATTATTAAACCACAAAATCATTTTATTATTAAACCACAAAATCATTTTATTATTAAACCACAAAATCATTTTATTATCAAACCACAAAATCCTATTATTATTAGACCACAAAATCATTTTATTATTAAACCACAAAATCATTTTATTATTAAACCACAAAATCATATTATTATTAAACCACAAAATCATATTATTCAACAACAAAACCATCCTATTATTTAACAAAATCATATTATTATTAAACCACAAAATCATATTATTATTAAACCACAAAATCATTATTATTAAACCACAAAATCATTTTATTATTAAACCACAAAATCATGTTATTATTAAACTACAAAATCATTTTATTATCAAACCACAAAATCATATTATTATTAGACCACAAAATCATTTTATTATTAAACCACAAAATCATTTTATTATTAAACCACAAAATCATATTATTATTAAACCACAAAATCATATTATTCAACAACAAAACCATCCTATTATTTAACAAAATCATTTTATTATTAAACCACAAAATGATATTATTATTAAACCACAAAATGATATTATTATTAAACCACAAAATGATATTATTATTAAACCACAAAATGATATTATTATTAAACCACAAAATCATATTATTATTAAACCACAAAATCATATTATTATTAAACCACAAAATCATTTTATTATTAAACCACAAAATCATTTTATTATTAAACCACAAAATCATTTTATTATTAAACCACAAAATCATTTTATTATTAAACCACAAAATCATATTATCATTAAACCACAAAATCATATTATTCAACAACAAAACCATCCTATTATTTAACAAAATCATATTACTATTAAACCACAAAATCATATTATTATTAAACCACAAAATCATATTATTATTAAACCACAAAATCATATTATTCAACAAAACCATCCTATTATTTAACAAAATCATATTATTCAATCAACAAAAACACTGATGAATTGCATAAACCATAAGCAATGACATTACAATGATAATCTTATTGGATTCTTTGTTAACGATCTTAAGGAAATAATTTTTTAAAAAATATTTTCTGGTATCACTAAATATTTATCTTGATTCTGAATTCTGAAAATCAATCGAAACAAGTGTTCAATTAATAGAATGAGACAAACAGAGCATCTTGAAGATTTTGATAATATATATATTGTTAAGAATGAAGTTTTTAACTATGCATGCAGATGAATTCAGCATAGTGGAAGTGATCATGGTAGTAATTGTAGTAGAATTCAAATGGCAATATCCAAAATCAGCTTTGTTAATAAAAATAGCAGCAAAGTCATACCCTTTCACTGTAAAGGTTCTGATGCGGGCAGATTTTCTACTCCAATGGTTTATTTCCTTGAACTGCTAGCCTTTGGAACTCCCTCTTTGCGCCTCGTTTTCCAACCCTACCAACATGTAGGAATTTAAATGTTATGTGGACATTTTGCTGCTCAACTACCCATTCAGTTTTCTCCCTTATAAATCCGGCCCTTATCACAGAAGTCCTTTACACTTCAGTTGCAATATGCCTTGTTTTGAGCAAATAAATGTTTTTAAAAAATTCTGAGGTTATGATTTTGATGAGAATTGCGGTGATGGCATGAAGTCCTTTAAGGCTTTAAAACACTTTTTTTTCTTTTGCAGCATATGAAAACGGAAGAAGAATTGCGAAGAGTTGAGAAGGAAATTCGAAGATTAAAAGATACCATTTCGAGACATGAAGACAAGTAAGTTGAGATTTTCTTTCAATCTGTGGAATCGACAAATCTAATTGTAGAAATCTTTAAAAACTGGCAGATATGGATGGAACGATAAAATTGTCACCATAGAAAAGACGACATAATTCGATTTCCGTTTGATGAAAATGGGTTTTCTTTTATTGTTGGAGATTCCCAGGAGGAAGTCTCTTCTGAAGGCAATACAAAAGAAAGCTTGACGACAGTTTGCTGAAGACATGTCAACAAAGCCCATAGATTACTGAAACCATGTCCTATGGTATGATAAGACGAAATTTAATTTGTTTGGTTCTAATGGCCATAAGCATATGTGGTGGCGACCAGGTGTGGACTACAAAGATAAGTGTGTCATGCCTACAGTCAAGCATGTTGGTGGGAATGTCATGGTCTGGGGCTGCATGAGTGCTGCAGGTATTGGAGAGTTACATTTTATTGAAGAAAACATGAAGTCCAACATGTTCTGTCAAATACTGCAGCAAAGCATGATACCCTACCTCCAGAAACTGGGTTGCAGAGCAGTGTTTCAGCATGACAGTGACCCAAAACACACATCCAAGACAACCACTGTTTTACTGACGAGGCTAAGTGATGGACTGGCCAAGCATGTCTCTAGACTTGAACGCAGTAGAACATCTTTGGGGCATTGTTAAGCAGAAGGTGGAGGTGCACAAATATCCACCAGCTCTGCAACGTCGTAATTGAAGAGTGGAAGAGCATTCTAGTGGCTACATGTGAAACTCTGGTTAATTCCATGCCCAGGAGAGTAAAGACAGTTTTGGATAATGATGGTGGCCAAACAAAATATTGAGAGTTGACATGTTGTATGTTAATATTGACAACTTTTCGTAAGGGGTGTACTCGCTTTTGTTGCCAGGGATTTAGCCTTTAATGGCTATATTTTGAGGGGGAAAATAAATTAACTCTGTTATATATGCTGCAGACAGACTACTTTTGATTGTGTCAAAAAATCATTTTTTTTTTCAGTGTTGTCCCATGAAGAGATCTACTTAAATATTTGAAGAAATGTGAGGGGTGTACTCACTTTTGTGATGCACTCTCTCTCTCTCTCTCTCTCTCTATATATATATATATATATATATATATATATATATATAGTCTTTGAAGTTTTTAACATTTGAAACCATACAAAAAATTATTTTTTATCATTCGTTAAAAAAACATCTAGTCAGTAAGTCATTTAATCACCTGCAATCACTGCATCAACTCTCAAATTTACTATAATACCAATTTTTTTTTTTTTTTTTTTTTTTTTTCAATATTTTATTTTATTTTTATATATATATGGTGTCCACAATATATATATGGTGTCCACAAAGTCTGGCTACATTATGTAGCCAGACTTTGTGGGCACCGTGTAGATTATGCAGCCAGACTTTGTGGGCACCGTGTAGATTATGCAGCCAGACTTTGTGGACACCCTGTATATATATATATATATATAGAGAGAGAGAGAGACATAGAGGTAGAGAGATGGTGAAAAAAAGAGAATTTCTATTTATCATATAATAACAGTTTTAATATGTAGAGAAAAACATACATTTCTATGCATATAAACATCGTTCTTTTATGATAAATGTTCATAGATTTACCTTTGACAAAAATACTGAAAGGATCTGAACATGTTGGCAGAAAGGTTTTTCTGTTCTTTCTCTCCTTTCATTCCTATGTCTTGGTTTGTGATAAACGTCCTCCTACATCTTTAGAGGATTATAACATGACTCGTCACTCGTCACAGTTTGCTAGGCTAGACTAATCATCATTTCTTTACAAGATTTTAGGAAATTGGCTTATCTTGCGAACATTCAACCGATCAGTGGAGGTGGTTCTTCAAAGACTAGTTTGCTTTATCCCACGCATTTCTTTGATTGCATCGATGCTAACGGAACTGAGTAACGGTCCAATGTTGAAAGTGGTGTATCATACTCGGCAGTCAGCCCAGATCAAAGTGTAGTATTCTTTTTTAATTTTTTTTCTTTGTTATAGAATTCATAAATAATGTATGAAAATTTTTATTAACACTTCTTGTGTTATCAAACGAAAAACTTATTTTAAACATTTGTATGAAAAAGGGTTTCTTAAAATGAATAAATGGAATTTTGTCATAAATAATGTATTACTGTTTTTAAATAAAACATTTCCATATGAATATATTTTAAATGTTTAAAAATATTTATAGAAATGTAAAAAATAGAAGTTTATGCTTTTATTGTTACATGATAAAGCAAGAAGTGTTTCCATATGGTTTCGTTTTTCGTTTCATGCTTAGTGAATTCCATCCCATATTAAGGTAAATTGAGTCTACTTCCAGCGTCTTAACTTTGCGTACTGAATTTTTGGATATAACCGAACCCTAATCCCCTTCATGCCGCTACTAATTAATATATATATATATGTATATTGCTCTTTTATATATTTATATATATCTATAAAAGTAAAATTGTCTGTCCGTATGTCTACATTTCCCTCCCAAATTACTCTGTCAATTTTCAGTCTACATACTCGAAATTTGACATAAGGGGTATTGAGATTTGGAAAAATCTTTTTAATCAGTGTTCAGCCAGAAATTTAGCTATCAAAGAGTCGATTTGACCTTTGAAAACTCTACCAAACTCCTCGACCAATTTTGGGTCTAAACATTTGAAATTTTACATGTAGGTTACTTGGACATGGATCAAACATTTTAATTTGATTTGAGCCCAAAACAATAAATGTTAAGGGGGCAAAATTGGGATCAAAGTTTTAAAAAAATTAACCTCTGCTGTATATCTCAGCTAATTTTTGGTCTAAACATTTGAAATTTTACATAAAGTGTATTCAGACATGGGGCAAGCATTTTAACCAGTTTTCGGCCGAAAATTTGGCTGCCAAGGAGTCAAAGTTCAAAAGATTTGACCGTTGCGGTCTCTAGCAAACTATTTAGCAAATTTTATGTCTAAACATTTGAAATTTTACATAAGGTGTATTCAGACATGCAGCAAGCTTTTTAATCAGTTTTGGGGCGAAAATTTGGCTGCCAAGAGGTCAAAGTTGAAAGAGTTGACCTTTGCAGACTCTACTAAACTCCTCTGCCAATTTTATGTCTAAACACTTGAAATTTTAGATGTAGGTTACCTGGACACGAGTCAAACTTTTTAATATATATATACATAGGCACATAAAGTTATGAACAGTCGTTATGGAGAAGCATGCATGTGAAGCTTACTCCCAGTGTACAGTGGTGGGTCCCTGACTAAAGCAGGCAATTAGGCAATCAATCGACTATATTGAAAAATTGGGCGATTTCACTGATTTCAATAACAATAAAAGTATGGGGGAGTAGAGCATTTGTTGATCTTCATTCAAGCCCGGACAACGTCAGATCTCCCTGCTAGTATATGTGTGTGTGTGTGTGTGTGTGTGTGTGTGTGGACGAGGGATCTATAATGCATTTATTGTCTATGCTGACCTCACACAATGAAAGTACACTTATGTAATAAAAGAATGTTTAAGTAGATTCTGTAAGGTATTAAAACAATAAATAAAAAAAACAACCGTCTCCCTTTTGAAGGCAGCCGGCATCATCTGAAAGACCTTGTCAAACAGGTGAAGAGTCTTTTCCGTTTTTTAATACATTTTATAAGAAAAAAACTCTAACAAGATTACCTGTTGGATGGCGATGGGAAAGCAAGTGTAACGATCTAAGAAAGTGTTTCTTTAGCTTCATCTGTTTGATTGGAAAGAGAAAAGTCCAATCTTACAGCAAATTTAATCAGCTGTATTCTTTCAAAAATATGAGTTTTGGAAGGAAAGTAAATACTTTGTGCCTGAATTTGTCTGGTATTTGTTATAGTAATAATGCAGTATTACATATGAAAAGTGATATATAGTAATAGAATAGTGCTCAGTAGCCTAGATAGAGCAGATATGTTAAAACACAGCATTACCCAGAGAAAGAACTTCTTTATGTTATTATAATATATACTAGACAAAGTAGGTAGCGTAACCCGAGTGCCACAAGAATAATAATAGTCACATCTGGTAAGTGATATAGGTTAAAGTGCTCAATATCCTCGATATACAATAGAGCAGGTATGTTTATAAGTCATATTGCCCGGGATAAACAACATCAGATTAAAATAAGTGGTGGAGTCTGTCCTTGTTTATAGCGCACCAAATATAGTGGACACTCACCAAAAGATTAGAAAGAAAGCTAGACAGCACATACACCTATATACTACAAACAGTATTAAATATACCTTGGCAAGATCATCCTACGGAGCAGCAACTTTATGGCAACCTACCTGCCATATCTACTACCATCACGGCGTGGCCTCTATGATTTGCCAGTCACTGCCAAAGGAGCAAGCAAGAGCTGGTGAGAAATGTATTGTTGTGGACTCTCCCAGTATATAGTGATGATTTTCATGGGAAATTAATGGAAGGGTTCCTGGATTTTTATGTTACCCTTCATGCCCCCCCACTTCTAAATCACCGATTTAAAGTTATTTTTTAAAGGTTAGCTTATGACACCATATTACTTTCTTTGTTTTTACTGCCCCTATCTCGTTTTACGTTCTTCTATAGTTAGAAAGAAACTGAAATGTTGAAAACTCTTTGGTATAGTATCTTACATGGGAATGGGACGTTTCAGTGTCACTGATTTGAGCTCAGTCGATTCGACGGTGTGGTCGATTCAGCAGAGGGACAATTTGGTAGAGTTTATGTTTTTTTTTAATTAAGAAAAAGAATATGAAAATATATCATTTTAACTGTTTTTAAGAAAAATTATGTTTTTGCAAAACTCTTTTTGGTTAATTATTTTCTAATTAATTTTTTAAAGATTAAAAAATTAAAAAATATTTTTAAGTTCTTTTTATTTTAATGAAGAAAAACAATTGAAAATATAATCTCGTTGTCTGTTTTTGTGTTGTATTTTAACTAAACACGGTTTGAAGTTTTTTTTTTTTTTCAATTTCATTTTTTAGTTCAGACATTTTTTCTTTTAATCATTTTTATTTCAATTTTATTCAAAGGAAAAAATATCTTCGTTGACTGAATTAATTTTAAAAATATAAACAAAACTTCTCTCTGATTCTCTCTCCTCTGATCTTGAGCACGTGGTACAATGGGGAAAAGAGTGGCTGGTTACTTTTAATGCATCTAAAACCAAGCTTCTCTCTTTACATCATCAACATTCTGATCCACATCTGGCATCAATTGAAATGAATGTCTCTCGTCTTCAGGAGGCCTCAAGTTTTGACAAGCTTCTGGGCTTGACCGTTACTCCTGATCTTAAATGATACATGTACATCAAATCTGTTGCCAAGGCCGCTGGAAAAATGGTGGGATCTTTCTATCGATCCAGTAGATATCTCACTGCTGATGCAATTCTCTATCTATATAAGAGCCAGATACGTCCAAGGATGGAATGCTGTTGCCACATCTGGGCAGGAGCTGCTAGAAAGGACTTGTCCTGCCTTGATAGAGTTCAAAATAGACTTTGTAGCCTCGTAGATAGCCTTTTCTCTTCCCTGCAACCTCTATCTCGCAGAAGAGATGTTGCGAGTTTGTCTCTGATGTATCGTTATTTTCATGGAAAGTGTTCGACTGAGCTTCAGTCTATAGTCCCTCCTCGCCAATCTTTCACAAGAAACACTCGTCTAGCAGAAAACATTATCAATAATTCCCCCACTCTTTATCTGTGCCTAAATCTAAACGTAGATTCCATGAACAAAGCTTCTTTCTTAGAACTGCACGCCTGTGGAATTGTCTTCTGTTTTCCTGCTTTCCGGCTGACTACAATATGGTTGTCTTCAAGTCTAACGTAAACAAGTTCTTGATGAACCATTCCATATAAGTTATCAAATTTACCGAATTTCCATTACTATCGATTACTATATTGTCCAATTCCTACTGGCCTTGATAATGTGGTGATGCCTATGTAAAAAAAAAAAAACTTTGACTATAAGGATGAAATGCTAATTTGATACCGAAAAGGCGACGCCAAAAGTACCAAACCCGTCTGGTATGGTTACATTTCATTAAAATCGGACATATTTGAACTTTTAATGGAGTTCTATCCCATGGGTCATTCAGAGGTAGAGGCACATGGAGGGTAATATAGAGATTCAAGAACATTTCCATTAATTTCCCATGAAAATCTTATACATATGACAAATTTCATCAAAATATTTGAAGTTTTTGAGGAGGTTCGGCCCCTATAACTCTTTTATGTCAGAAGGACACTTAGAAGTTTCAGATTACTTCCATCATTTTCCTCAGAAAATTTACCTACGCCAAGAAGAAACCTTAAAAAATACTTGCACGTGGTTTAAACTAACGTCAATGTTTTCTAGGTCAAACATGATGTCATTGTCGTAGTAGCAGGAGGAGAGAAAATGAAGGAACGATTTTTTTGGCACCCCTCCTTGTAGAAAAGTTTAATGTTTTTGGCCAATTTTTCGATATTTGTCGTCCAAGATGTTGGGCTTCAAAATGATACCAATCTCATGAAAATCCGTCGCCTCTGTCAAAAGTTTTTGTGACATACAAACGCACATACATACACACATTTTTGAGACATACAAACACACATACATACACACATTTTCGATTTTATATATATAGATTAGCAGGGCTACCCGGCGTTGCTTGGGACTGTATAAATAATGAGAAAATTGAATTTGATTTTGAATATATTTGTTATTCTTAGGAGAGAGAAATTTTTAATGTCTATGTATCATTTGCTATTTTGGGCAAAAGAATATTTACCTACCTAGGACAAGTATTACACATATGAAATAATTGTATCTTACCTAGGGTAGGTAATTTACAGCTTGTATATGAAATAATTTTACCTTTGCAAGGAGGGTAATACACAACACATACTTAAAATAATTTTACCTACACTAAAACGGGTAATTTAAATACATATATGAAACAATTTCACAAGTGTTTTTACCTCAAAACGGACATTACTCTCTCCAACCCAACCACCAAAAGAAAACGCAAGAGCACATTTAAAATTAACATAATCATGCTTCTTCCTACCCACCACTACAACCATCACATCATTCTCGGATAATAACATAAAATATTAAAAAATATATAGATTACTCCCTAAAGAAACTATCCCAGTAAACTTTCATATTCTATGAAAGTTTACTAGGATAGTAATATTAAAAACAATATATATGTATTAATCTAATTTTGAGATCATAAACTGTTTAAGCCATATCCGGAATCGCTTGACAAATGAAGTAATTTTTAGATAGAAAATTGTTTAAGTCATTTACGGTACAGACTTTATATTCTGCCACCCTCATTTTATCCAGAGCGATGCTGATTATTCTGCTAGTATATATTTGCCCCTATCTCATTTAATCCTGAGCAATGCCAAGAATTTTACTAATATATATTTCCATCAATTTCCTTTAATTCCGAGTGAAGCCGAGGATATTGCTAGTAAATTTACTCACTTATCTCATTCAATCTTTAGCAATGCCGAGTATTCTGCTAGTGTATATGTGCAGTTATCTAATATAATCCCGAGTGACACCAAGTATTCGTCTATTCTGTATTTATACCTATCTCATTCATCCCCAGGTGACGCCAGGTATTGTTAGTATTTATTTGCACCTGCATTATTGAATCCAGGGCGGTGCCTAGTATTCTGCTTCTATATATTTCCACCTATATCATTCAATCCGGGGTGATGAAGAGTATTCTGCTAATATGTATTTCCACCCTTCTCATTCAATCCCAAGCGACATTTGGAATTTTATTAGTATATATTCTCACCTACTTCATTCAATCCCAGGAAATGCCGGGTATTCGGCTAGTATATATCTCACTGTGATACAATCCCGGGCCACACTGGGTATGCTGCTAGTACATATCGACATATGTCATACAATCCCGGGTGATGCCGGGTATTCTGCTAGTACATATACACCTATTTCATCCAATCCCGGGCTTTTCTGCTAATACAAATATCCACCTATGTAATCCAATACCGGGCGACGCCGGGTATTATGCTAGTACATATATCAACCAATTTTTTCCGATCCCAGGGGACGCCGAGTGTTATGCTAGGAAACATTCCATGAATTTTAACCAATCCTGGGCCATGCCATGCCGGGTAAATGTTAGTACATATATCCAACTATGTCTTACAAACCGGGTGACGCTGGTTATTCTGCTAGTACATATACACCTGTTTTATCACATCCCAGGTTACGCTGGGTATTCTGCTAGTACATATGTAATCCAATCCCGGGCGTCGCCGAGTATTGGTTAGTACATATATGAAACAATTTTTTCGGATCCCAGGCGACGCCGAGAGTTCTAGGAACCATTCTATGAATTTCATCAAATGCCGGGTAATCTGCTAGTACATATATTCACCTATGTCATACAATCCTGGGCCACGCTGGGCATTCTGTTAGGACATATACAGCGATTTTATCCAATCCGAGGCTACTCTGGGTATTCTGCTAGTACATATATCCACTTATGTAATCCAATGCCGGGTATTTGGCTAGTACATATATCAACTAAATTTTTCCGAACCCAGGTGATGCCGAGTGTTCTGCTAGAAAACATTTCATGAATTTTATCTAATCCCGGGCTATGCCAGGTAATCTACTACTCATCCGGGTATTGTGCTAGTATATATATCAACCAATTTTTTTTTTATCCCAGACGGGGCTGAGTGTTCTGCTAGGAAACATTCCATGAATTTAATCCAATACCGGGCCATGCCGAGTAATCTGCTAGTATATATATCCACCTTTCATATAATCTTGGGCGACACTGGGTATTCTGCCAGTACATATTCATCTAGGTCATCCAATCCTGAGCGATGCCACCTATTCTGCTAGTACATATACACCTATTTCATTCAATCCCGGGCTATGCCGTGTATTTTGCTAGTACATATATCCACCTATGTAATCCAATCCCGGGCGACTCCAGGTATTTTGCTAGTACATATATCAACCAATTTTTTCCGATCCAGGTGACACTTAGTGTTCTGCTAGGAAACATTCTATGAATTTTATCAAATCTAGGGCCATGCAGGGTAATCTGCTACTACATATATCCATCTATTTCATACAGTCCCGAGTGACGCTGGGTATTCTGCTAGTACATATACACCTATTTTATCCAATCTCAGCCTATGCCGAGTATTCTGCTAGTACTTATATCCACCTATGTCCTCCAATCCCAAGATCACATGACATAACTCAGCATTTTTTCAATTACCTATAAATAACATTAGAAGCGATTTAAAAGTATAAGAATTACGTAATATTCAATGTTAAAATGTCACTGTTTGGAGGCCCCCCCCCCTGTAGAAAAACGGCCAGCTAACCAACTTAGAGTGGACGGTTTGGGCCAAAATTTTGATATTTTTTGTTCGGGGGTTCGAGCTTTTATATGATACCAAATTTGTGAAGTGTGCTAGTGTCTGTCGAAAGTTTTTAGCGGACATACAAACACACATACATACATACATTCATACACACATTTTCACTTTTATATATATAGACTAGCGGGGGGTACCCAGTGTTGCCCGGGTGTTTGGAGGTGTGTGTGGTCACCCAGGTGTTTGTGTCCGGGGGGGGGGGTAAATAAAAAAAGTTTTTGTAGGTAAGTATAAGGATCGAACTCGAACCCTTGAGGCAAAGTTGGAAATTAAAGTGTGAAAAAAAAACTGTGCAACGTTAACCATTGGGCCACTGCGAAATACTAACGGAAACACGTTTGAATTTATTTAAATATTTAAAATTGGCAGGTGCATGTTTTAATGACTTAATGAGGTCAACTTTGACCGCAGGGTAGTATTTCATTTACTGCGGGAACGTTTTTTTATTTTTATTTTCCCAAGATGTTGGGGGGGACCAGCTCCCCATAAAAAGGGGATTGTCCAAATTGAATAGCAATTGTCTGATATAAGGAAAATATTTCCACATTGATCAAATCTGATTGCTTTCGGACATTTCGCAACTGGAAAAATTCCATCAGAATTAGTGTCGCTTTTATTATACGAAAAAGCCTAATCCACATGCGGCGAGCGAAAACTGTTGAATATTTATCTTTCCAAATTTGAGCAAATTAAATAGACAGGCAAGTTCCGTTGTTAACTCGGAGATATTATGATTTATATGAGATATAAAAAGTTTTAAGGAGTTGCGAGCCGACCGACCGCTTCTCTGAAAAAAGCCTTTCTTGGACATACACAAAAAGCGAACATACATACATACATTTTCGCTTTTATGTATATAGATTTACTTTTAAACTTAAAAGACCAACCTTTAAAAGTAATTAACCTGAACTATAGTTGAATATAACTTTAAAAATAGCTGCATCAGCCTTTTAATACTAAATTGAAAAGTAAATACCTTCAGTTAGTAATTAACTTTAAGATTAGATTTTTGTTTTACAAGGAAATCACTTATCAAGGCCTGAAGGCCACTCAAGGATAAGGGTTAATGAATGTAAGGGGGTAGTGTAGTAATCATAACTGGTGTAGATTAGGTAGAATTTGGATTATTTAAAGGGGCAGCTCAACAAGAACTTGTTTACATTGGACTTGAAGGCTACCCTATTGTAGTTGGGCAAGAAGCAAGCCAGTAGAACAGTGTTCCACAGGTAAGCAGTTCTAGAAAAGAAGCTTTGTTCATGGAAGTTGTGCTTATATTTAGGCACATATAGAGAATGGGGGAAATTGTTGATAGTGGAGTGTTTTTTTTTTTTTTTGTGAAAGTTTGGCAAGGAAGGATCACAGATTTGAGCTCAGACGAGCACTTGACATGAAAATAACGATAGAGCAGGGACAAGCTCACAACGTCTCTTCTTTGGGAAAGAGGTTGCAGGAAAGAGAAAATGAGTATCACCTACTAGGTTTTGAAGCAGGTTTTGAATTCTATCAAGGTAGGATAGTGTGGCGAGCAGTTCCTGCCCAGATGTGGCAACAGTATTCCATTTTAGGATGCATTTCGTTCTTATACAGATAGAAGATTGCATTGGCAGTGAGATACCTACTGGAGCGGTAGAATGATTCGTTTCTTTTTAATGTTATTGTAGTTATTTTTAAGATTATTTATTGTTAAATTCAATTATTATTGAGGTCAGTTATTTTTAAGCTTCGGTTAATTTAGTTAAAGGTTATTTCTAAGGTTGGTTTAGATATATTTAGATATATGTTTATGGTTAGCTATTTGCCAAAAGCGTTTGTATTATCTCCATGAAACTGTAAATAGTCAAATTTTCCCATGACCCTCTAAGTAAAATGTATTATTTTTATTGTCGTGATCAAATTACAACTTATTGATTGAAAATAACAGAAAATAATACTACTCTTTAATTATACAGGAACAAATTAAAGTACAATTTTATAAAATATATTTTTTTTATTCAGCTGATTTCAATTTTTGTTTCCACTATTAAATTAAGATGGAGTTGAATTGAAAAACAAATAAATTAGTTAAAAATAAATAATTCATTCGATGTTATAAATAAAATGTAAATATATAAAGTTATAAGAGTAGTTGGTAGTTTGCTTGAAGCATTGTTGGTAAAGGAATATATGGAAGTTTTAAAAGCCAAAAGCTATGTGAAAAAGACCTGAATCATGGGAGTAAAGCAAAGAAAAATAAACAAACAAGTAGATATACCCGTTTACTTGTTTGTTTATTTTTCTTTTCTTCACTCCCATGATTCCGGTCTTTTCTGCATTGCTTTTGACTTTTAAAACTTCCATATATATAAAGTTATATACAACATTTAATATTTTTATTGCTGCCTATTGCGACGGCTCGTAATATCCGAACTTTTATTGTGATGTTTACCCTGATCTCCCCCCCTCTCTCTCTCTCTCTCTCTCTCTCTCATGTCCATTCATCACAGCAAGTTCTTGGCATGTAATAATTCACAGTTGTTTTTATTATTTTGTTTAAAATTTAATCTCTTAATATTATTAATTTGAAATTCTTTAATTTTTTTTTACATGGTTTTCACCACTTATCAAGGCCCAGGAGCCACTTGGGGATAATGGTTATTGCGTGTACAGTAATCAATGAGATAGTATCATAGTAATCGTTAGTATTGGAGATTTGATAAAGTGTCTTACTTAAGGGAGCGGTTCATCAGGAATTTGTTTATGTTGGACTTGAAGACATCCAAGTTGTAGTTAGGTGGGAAACAGGCAGACGTAAGAGAGTTCCACTGGCATGCACTTCTAAGAAAGAAGCTTTGTTCATGGAATCTACGTTTTGGTTTTGGCACAGATAAAGACTAGGGAAAATTTTTGACAGTGGTTTCAGCTAGACGGGTGTTTATCGTGAAAGATTGACGAGGAGGGATGAGAGATTGGAGCTCAGACGAGCACTTGCCATGGAAGTAATGATAAAACAAAGACAGGCTTGCAACGTCCCTTCTGTGGGAGAGAGGTTGCAGGGAAGAGAAAAGGACACCCCCCCCACTAAGCCACAAAGTCTATTTTGTACTCTGTCAAGGCAGGATAGGCGGTTTTTAGCAGCTCCTGCCCAGATGTAGCAGCAATACTCCATCCTTGGACGTACTTGGCTTTTATATAGATAGAGAATTGGATCAGTAGTGGGATATCTACTGGAGCGGTAGAAGGATCCCACCATTTTTCCAGCAACCTTGGTAACAAACTTGATTTAAGTGTTCGACTGAGCTTCAATCTATGGTCCCCCCTCGCCAAACTTTCACAAGAAACACTCGTCTAGCTGTAAACACTATCAATAATTCCCCCCACCCTTTATCTGTGCCTAAACCTAAACGTAGATTCCATGAACAAAGCTTCTTTCTTAGAACTGCACGCCTGTGGAATTGTCTTCCGTTTTCCTGCTTTCCGGCTGACTACAATATGGTTGTCTTCAAGTCTAACGTAAATAAGTTCTTGATGAGCCGTTCCATATAAGTTATCAAATTTACCAAATTTTCATTACTAATGATTACTATATTGTCCAATTTCTACTGTACACTCTTTAACCCTTATCCTTGAGTGGCCTCTTGGCCTTGATAATGTGGTGATGCCTATGTAAAAAAAAAAAAAAAAAAAGTGTTACATTTTAGGTCAGGAGTAAAGCTTTTCAAAACATGGAGCCTCCCCTAGACGAGAGCCATCCATTTCAATTGATGCCAGATGGGAATCAGAGCATTGATGATGTAAAGATAGGAGCTTGTTTTTAGATGCATTAAAAGTAACCAGCCACCTTTTTCCCCACTGTGCCACACACTCAAGATCAGAGGAGAGAGAATCATTATGTGTTATGTTCACTCATGCTATACTGATATCAGAGACATAAAAACAATTATATAGACGACCAAAATTGTAACAAATTTCGAGTATACATATTATTTAATTGGAATTCATTATTGAGATGAGTATTATTTATTAATTTATTTATTGCGAATTATTATCCTCATATTTCTTAGTTGTTGTTTAACGACAGGGCCCATGGCGCAGTGGATAGAGATGTTGAATCTCTACAATTCCAGGTGAGAATTGTCTGAAGATAGCGGTTTCAATCCTACCCAAAGTCGTCCAGAGGCTTACTTGGCCAAATACGTGGTGAGACGACAACAACTACGGATGGAAGTAATTGCTGAGAATTCATTTAGGAGATTCGGAGTTCCTATCCCGTCACGGTTACCACCTGATGAAGGCCAGAGGAATAGTTGGCCGGAACGTCGTGAAACAACAACTAAAAAAGATGAGGATGAAAGTCTTCAAAAAATAAATTGATAAATTTTGAGTATTTCAACACTGTTTTCACCATAGCAATAATTTTTTTGATTGCTTTGTATTATGTCTGAGTCTGACTTCTTTGAACTTATTAAAAAGGTTGTCTGCATATGAGAATCTCATCCAGGAAAAGACACCCTAACTCTTAATAATAACGTTTAATGCCCAGTTTAGTATAGCTGGGAGTAATTTGGTTGTTGTTTGCAAAACATTAGAAAAAAATAAACTGAAATAAAGCGTGTTAAAGAAGGCACACAAGACAGATAAATAATATGTATATTGAAAATTACAGTAGAATAAATATCTTTGCAAAGCTAAGTGTGTTTGCGGTTTAGTTTAAAGACCAACTTATCTGTGAAAAGACGGTCCTTTAACACCTGTACTTGATGGATCTGAATGTGCCTGATATAAATGTGAAAGGTAGAGAGTGTTTTTACTTTCTACCAGAATCAAGTTCATGGTGATTGGTCAGGAAGAATTGTTTTGACCAATCAGATGAGTGTAGTTTAGAAAATAAAGGAAGTAATTTATTGACAAAATAGACAGAGATACTCTAGTTTTACAGACAAAGGGAAGTAACCTATTAAATAATCTTTTTTTTATACAAGTTCTATAAAGAGATATAAAGGATTTAATATACGAGTTTATTGCAATAATCTATTATTATCTGGCATAACTCTAATCCTCATCATGTTGGTATGAAAGCAATCAAAATAAAATCAAGCCAGAAATTATATATCTATACTAATATGAGAGATGTTTGTCTCTCCGTTCATGTATCTGCTAACTACTCTTAGGCTATTAGACCTACGAATGTGAAATCTGTTAGAAATAATTACCTATCTTTTTATGGCAATTGCTCCAGAGAAGGCATGAAGCCATTTGATTTAAGTCGTTAACAGGAACAAAAGATGATTATCACAAATACAGAAGATGCCAATTGCCATTCTATTTTAATGATATGAAAATAAGTTGAAATAACGCCCTACCTGAGAATTCTTACTTCAAACTCCTCGACCTAACATTTGCGGGCAATATGAACTGGAACAAATACGTTAAGGACATTGCAAAGGCTGCTGCAAAGAAGGTGAGTTCCTTCTATTGAGCTAGAAGACTACTCACACCTGATAGTATTCTGTACCTCTACAAGGCCACTATTCGCTCATGCATGGAGTACTGTTACCACATCTGGGTTGGTGCATCTACCACTAGCCTCTCCCTCTTGGATAGGGTCCAAAAAAGTTTTCAATCTAATAGGTCTCACTTTGTCAACTAAGCTCCAATCCCGGTCCCATCACCGCATTGTATTATCTTTGTGCCTGTTTTACAAGTATTTTAATGGAATTTGCTCTGATAAACTTATTGCACTTGTGCCCCCTCGATGTACATATTCCCGATAAACCCGCTTAGCAACAAAATCTCACCCCTTCACGGTTGACGTCCCTAAATGCCAGAAAGCTTTCTACTCTAATAGTTTCTTCCCTTGAACAGCTAGACTTTGGAATTCCCTTCCTGCAACCTGCTTCCCTGACTGTACTGATATGCAGAAATTTAAATGTAATGTAAACCAACATCTTATTAATCTTTTCTAAGCCTGGTCTCAGATAATAGCCCCTTATGTCCAAGTGGTGATATGCCTTGTTAGGAGTGAATGTGAGTAAAAAAAAATAAATAAATAAAAACTTAAAAAGTATGTAATTGACGCAATAAATATGAGTACCTCCGGGTTTTTCCTTACACAAATATGATTGGTTGGTTAAGCCATAAATAGCAAGTGGTAGGATCGCCTAGGAAAGACTTAGAAAGGTATGCCAAAAATACCAGCTCCGACCACAGACACCTGTTAATTCAGGCAACTTGTTAGATTTTACTCAAATATTGTAGCAATGATCACTCAGCTACTCCAAACAAATATATTCCAGCTGATTACAATTTGGTAATCTTCAAGTCCAATGTAAACAAAGTCCAACAAACTGTCCCCTTGAGTAATCCAATTTACCAAATTTCCACTACTAACGATTACTACGATATTATCCCATTGACTACTGTACACTCAATAACCCTTATCCTCGAGTGGCCTCCAGGTTTTAATAAGTAGTGACTCCTATGTTAAAAAAAAGAAGATATCAGTAAGAAAATAAACGCTAAAAAAAAAAATTGATTAAAAATTTTAAAATGCAATCGATCCCTCCTCCCCGCCCCTGGAAAAAAATAAAACTGTGGTAACTTACTTGTCATCCTAATAATTTTATTCATTCTGGGATGTCTATTTTTCTAGTATGTATATATATATAGAGAGAGAGAGAGATATTAGCAGAAGTATCCGTCATTGACTGAGTTCAAAAACAGCCTACAGAAAATAGACTCTGATTTATGGAAGTATGATAGGTTATGAAAAGGAAGGGTTGTAAAGAGATAGCTTTGAATTTGGGTGTATCAAAACCAAAGCAAAATATGATGAAAGTAAAAATAAAGTAGATAACCCCTATAATTTATTATACCATACCTGTTCACACTGAAACACTTATCACAATATTCTGTGGATCTATATTAAAAAACCTTGTTAAACTTTGTGACATTCTATGGAGGCCAGGCGCGAACACAGATCCCACAATTTTATTATACCATCCCTATTTAAGTTAAAACATACTTATCAAAATATTCTTATGTACATCTATATCAAAAACACTTGTAAACGTTTTTTTTTTTTAATTTTTTATTTCCATACTTTGTGGACCAGGCGTGTACGCAGACCCCACAATTTTAATGAACCACCGTTCTTCCAGATCAAACATACCCATTCCTGTGTCTCGATACATCTTCTATCATTATATGCAATCAGTTTTTTAAAATAGTCAACCATATAGGAGCCTATTCGTGACCAGACACACACACACAGCTTTATATATATATATATATATATATATATATATATATATATAAATGAAAAAAAATTTGATTTGAAATTTCAAATTAGCCTCAGCAGCAACATGTTAAAAACCCTCCATTTCTTCCTTCTCCCAATAATTTATCTTTCTTTTTATAATAATATATTGGACTCACTTTTTATCCTTGACCCCATTTGTGAATTATTTCATGGAATTCTGTCTTTTGGATGACCTCGAATTATCTTCCAGTAACGGGATGCCTTTGGATTTTTTACATCTGAATTCTCCACTTTTACCAACTTTTTGAATTTTACCGTCCTTGGATTTTCCAGTTTTCACTCGAACATACATTCACGTAAAATCGTTTTTCTTTTTTTCCCTATTCCTTCTGTTTCACTGTTTTTTTTTTTTTTTACTTTCATGCAAGTATGCCCTATAGCTTACTTGAAATTTAAATAAATACGATTCCGAATTTTACAAACTGATGAGAAGAAAAGTATTTCTTTCAAAAATCTGCAGATTAAGGACAATCCACTTCATTTGTTTCCTTTTTGAAAATTAAATATGTTTTTAACTCTTGTTAAAGTGTTTTTTAACATATTTTATTAATTCTTTGTTTTTATATATATATATATATATATATATATATATATATATATATATATAAAGTGTTGTGACAATTAATTGGAATTGGAAAAATCAGAGGTTTTTGGGATATTGCAATCGATATCAGAAAAATTTGAGCCTATTTTCCGATGCCTCAACCGATTCCTTAAATTATCTTTTTTATTTGATTTTGGTTTAATAAACATCATCCACTGCTTGTAGTAATAATAAAATAATAAATATTTATTGATTTTAAACTTCGAGTAAGACTAAAATCTTTAGATCACCCCCTCAAAAATGTGTTTTTACGTTTGAGAAAATGTAGGTACAATTAAATGTTTTTATAGAAATCGGGACAAAATATAGTTAAATATTTAGAGATTTAAAAAGAATCGGAATCGGTAATTTAGTAAGGAATTGGTAATTGTATCGGAATCGGGGAAATATTTTGGAATCGTCCCATCACTAATATATATATATATATATATATATATATACACACACACACACAGAGTGAGTTGTACATGGATCTAATAAAGACGTTCATATATAAAACCATTGTGTCTGCATTCGCATGCACACATATCGATAAAGCAACACTCATTATGCATTTATCGAATGAATTAATTAGTTTTGTACGTTCTTTGTTCCAGTGTGAAGTGGTAACGCATCTCGGATTTATGGAGGAATGACCCATTTTGATTACAAAGACAAATCCTGTGCATAGATCTACGCTTCCCCCACTCTTTAATTGCTTTTTGTGTTTTTTTGTTTTTTGGTTTTATCGATTCAAATGTAACTCCCCCCACGCCTTCTCATCTTATTTGTAACCTAATTTCCATATCTATACTACCCTCCCTCCAAAAATTAAATAAATAAATAAAATAGTGCCTATTTTATTTATAATATAATCTACAGGGTGTTCAAGAAGTCACGGAGGGATTTTTTTAACTTGGATATATATTCTTTATTATTTATAACACTTTAATGAAATTTTAACATAATATGGCGAAGGCAATGGAAATTTGTTTGTAAAAAGGGACAGAGGTGTCAAACACATGCCATAATAGTATTTATAGAAAAAGATTGAGACTAGCAACATTACGTCTGTGAGAAATTGCAGAGGAGAAGAAAGGGTGGAGCCAATCACATTGCAGGTACGTTTCTGCACCTTAACAAGTACCCCTGAATGAGACAGATTAAACAGGCAACATATGACAACATTATTCCATACATGGTCTAATTTCTTGGCCAGACTTGATTGGCCTTGACTTTTTCTTGTGGAGTATTTTTTTTTTTTTTTACAAAGGCGTCACCACATTATCAAGGCCCAGAGGCCACTCAAGGATAAGGGTTAAAGAGTGTACAGTAGAAATTGGTCAATATAGTAATCATTAGTAATGAAAATTTGGTAAATTTGATAACTTATATGGAACGGCTCATCAAGAACTTATTTACTTTAGACTTGAACACAACCATATTGTAGTCAGCCGGAAAGCAGGAAAACGGAAGACAATTCCACAGGCGTGCAGTTCTAAGAAAGAAGCTTTGTTCATGGAATCTACGTTTAGGTTTAGGCACAGATAAAGAGTGGGGGAAATTATTGACAGTGTTTACAGCTAGACGAGTGTTTCTTGTGAAAGTTTGGCGAGGGGGGACCATAGATTGAAGCTCAGTTGAACACTTTCCATGAAAATAACGATACATCAGAGACAAACTCGCAACATCTCTTCTGTGAGATAGAGGTTGCAAGGAGGAGAAAAGGACATCTCCTACGAGGCTACGAAGTCTATTTTGAACTCTATCAAGGCAGGACAAGTCCTTTCTAGCAGCTCCTGCCCAGATGTGGCAACAGTATTCCATCCTTGGACGTACCTGGCTCTTATATAGGTAGAGAATAGCATCAGCAGTGAGATATCTACTGGATCGATAGAAAGATCCCACCATTTTTCCAGCGGCCTTGGCAACAGATTTGATATACGTGTTCCATTTAAGATCAGGAGTAATGGTCAAGCCCAGAAGCTTGTCAAAACTTGAGGCCTCCTGAAGACGAGAGCCATTCATTTCAATTGATGACAAATGTGAATTAGAATGTTGATGATGTAAAGAGAGAAGCTTGGTTTTAGATGCATTAAAAGTAACCAGCCACTCCTTTCCCCATTGTACTACGTGCTCAAGATCAGAGGAGAGAGAATTGGAGAGAACTTGGTCGTTTACTGTCTTAGATGTGCTACCATAAATGGTAGTGTCGTCAGCATAAATGTCTACAAATGATGTAAGGATATGATTTGGAAGATCATTAATGTAGATCAGGAAAAAAGTTGGGCCCAGGATGGATCCCTGAGGGACACCGGCATTAATACTGTGAGCTTCTGATTTTTGCCCCTCAACTACTACTCTTATGAACCTATAAGAGAGAAATGATTTAATAATTGAGAAGACTTTTCCAGCTATACCATAGCTAGCGATCTTATGAAGTAAACCTTTATGCCATACCCTATCAAAGGCTTTAGATATGTCAAGAGCAATTGCCCTAGAAAGATTGCCACCGTCGAGAGATTTGCTAATCCTATGCGATATAACTGTAAGGACATCTGCTGTAGATCTAGCAGAACGGAAACCATATTGAGTGTCACTAAGAAGGTCATTTTTGTTGAGATGTTTGATTACTTCTGTATTTAACACAGATTCTAGCAACTTACTCATGACGCACAGGAGACTTATTGGCCTGTACTGAGAGGGGGATGAGCGATCACCTGAATTCTTAAATACAGGGCATACTGATGAGATTTTCCAGGGAGATGGGAAACTATTCTCCTTAAGACAACGTTTAAACAGTTTTGTAAGTATGGGCGCTAATTCAGGTTGAAGTTTTTTGAGTACTATAATTGGAATACCGTCAGGGCCAGTTGCTTTACTCGAATCAAGGTTTTTGATTAGCTTCGCAACATCACATACAGATATACGTATATCACATAGCGTGTTTTCTGATACAGGAGGAAATATTGGGGGTTGGCGGTCTTGGTCGCAAAGGGTAGAATTAGCTGCAAAGTTCTTGACAAAGAGTTTGGCTTTGTCAGATGCTGACGAGATTACCTCAGGTCCATTGATAATAGTTGGGATGGAGCACACGCTTCTGTTCAGGATTCTGTTTGCTATTTGCCAAAACTGGTGGGAACCAAGCCGCTGCTCAGCTACTTTGGACTTAACAGATTCAGCATACAACACTCTTGCGTTCCTTATTACTTTCTTACAATGGTTGCTGGCAGTCCTGAAAACGGCTTTAGTTTCCATACATCTATTACGTTTGAAGCAGTGGAAAAAGTGATTTCTGTGCGCAATGGCAGCAGCACATTCGGGAGAGAACCATGGCTGGCTGTTAGGTTTTTGCTGAAACTTTTTAGAGGGTATGAAATGGTCAATACCTACAATTAACCATTCAGTTAGGTCTAATACTATAGAGGACACATCCTTTTTAAACATGGAATGCAGAGGTAGATCAGATATAAATGTACGGAAGCTATCCCAGTCAGCCTTAGTGTATCGATATACTGTACGATGAAGAGGTACGTCTGGGGACTTATTATATTTCATTTTTATCTTGATTGATACAACAGAGTGGTCGGAAGATCCAAGAGGCGACAGAACAGAAACTGAACATAGTTCAGGGCAAGTTGTGAGAAAAAGGTCTAGTAGGCTCGCATACTGGCCGTCATTATCGGGCACACGGGTAGGTTCCTGAACAATCTGAGTGAGGTCATAGGCAATGGAGAAATCATGACAGAACCTCCCCTCATCATCGGTCTTGTTTGAGTGGGTCAACCATTCGACGTTGTGAACATTGAAGTCTCCACATATGTGAATGTTAGCTGAAGGATAAGTAGAAAGGACTTGGTCAATTTTCTCAGATATGCTTTGAAAGATAGTAACTCCGCTGTTGTGGGGGCGATAGAGAGTAAATATAAATGCAGTAGTGTGAGCTAAAGCAACCCGGAAGCACATATAGGGTAAGTTAGGATCTTCCCTGGAGATGTCCCTCCCACATGGAAAGCTATCTTTAATATAGGCACATATTCCATGCCCATGACGATCTTGGGGGTCAGTTTTAGAAGTTAAGTTAGAGTATCCTGAAATTGCAAACTCATCTAGGGAAATAGCCTGTCCAATGCCAGTTTCACTTAAAAATAAAAGGTCTGGTTTAGTCTCCTGTAATTGGGTTTCAACCTCTGGAAGGTTAGAACGAAGACCCCTGATGTTGGAGAAGGAGACATGGTAGTAGGGGTCTACGTTGGAAGTTGGAGAACCGGGTTTAATCGTGTATTTTTTCTTGAAACTTGTCATGATGAAATTTTGGAATTTGTGGACTAGGTCGACAGATTTACTTAGAGCAGGACAGAGAGGGGAAATTAAGAGAGAAAAAGAAACGAAGAATTTTTTTTTTTATTTGTAGCTAATGATAAGGTAAAGCCGTAACAATTACCCACTAGTATGGCATCGAGAGGCCCCACCAGAAGCTACTGCATGGTCCAGAATCCATTCACCAAATGGCAATACAGCAGCCCCAGTACTTTGCACCTGCTGATAGGACAGCCTCCTTAGTGGTTAATCCAAGGTTCGGGTCCCTGACTATCAGGCGGATAACGTCAGCCCAGACAAAACGTTTACCTCCAGCACCCTTACTAGTGACATGGCTACAAGGATAGACATAGAAACAGAAAATTTCCGCCATCTCAGCAAACTGTTCGCAAAAATACTGCCAACCTAGAAAACAGCTTTTTCTTCTCCCTTTGTCCGAAAAATCACTCATTTAAAAAATGAAGACTGAGGGACAAATAAGAAGAAGCGAGAGTAACAGGAGCTGCCGATAACGCATCCACAATGCGTTTTCTACTCTCCATTTAAAAAAAAAAAAAAAAAAAAAAAAAAAAAACTATTAAGTATTGTACTTAATAAAAGTCCAACAGACGTGTTTAAGGGAAAGTATGGTGATAGATTCCCCTCACACGCACTAAAAATGAGTATAATTCGTAATTTTTGCTATCAACTCGGTAGATAAATAAACATATGTACGAGGAAAGAAAAAAAAAAAAAAAAAAAAAGTTAGCATTTAATAAAACAGAAATACACAAATTAAATACTGAAATAAAATGGAGTTGTTAATATTTTAAATCTAAAATAAAAAGCATGATTGAAATCACTTATCTCAACAAAAACAATTCCGTCTCCAAATTGCAAACTGCATTGAAAGGAATTCAGTTAGTAGCGTTCAAAACATTTTTTTTTTTTTTTTAAATTAGCCGTTGAAAGTCGTGATTTTATTCTGAACTTAAGCTAGTAACGTTTTAAGAAGCTTACGACATAAAAGAAAAGGCTGATGGTGGGGGGGGGGGGTTCTTCCGAAAGTAAGTTGGTGCCGTTATAAGTAATTTCGAGATAAGATGGAAGCCGGTATTGGACTAGAAAAAAGCTAGCATTTAATAAAACAGAAATACACAAATTAAATACTGAAATAAAATGGAGTTGTTAATATTTTAAATCTAAAATAAAAAGCATGATTGAAATCACTTATCTCAACAAAAACAATTCCGTCTCCAAATTGCAAACTGCATTGAAAGGAATTCAGTTAGTAGCGTTCAAAACATTTTTTTTTTTTTTTTAAATTAGCCGTTGAAAGTATCTGAAAGAAAAAGTTTTCATAAACAAACCTGAAACTCTACAAGAATTAAATGAGAATATCAGGAATGAATTAATCATAATTAAATGATCTTGTAATCCGTCTTTGAAAGGGAACAAATTTGGGAAGCTGGAAATGAAAACCATTTAAAAGATATTATTTTTCATATTTGCTCTATTTTATTCATGTTTTTTTGTTTTTTTTGTAAACAAATTTCCATTGTCTTCGTCATACGATATCCTAACTCCATTAAGGTACCATCAAAAATAAAAAATCTGTCCAAGTTAAACATGCATCAATGACTTCTTGGCTAATCTGTTTATGTAGAAATCTGCAAACTTTTTTTCTGAAAGGAAGAGCTGCCGACCAAAGAATGAGTCTATCAGGCATGTGTATGCAGTCTGATGTTTTATGGAAGCGAAACCTGGCCAGTGAGGGTTGAGGATATGTGTTGCATGTAGAGTAATGATATGAAAATGATACGAGAGCATGGCCATGTTGAAAGTATGGATGAGAATTTTGGGGTTAGTAGATGCAGAAGAGTTATAACCCTTATCCTCGGGTGGCCTCTTGGCCTTGATAAATGCTGATGCCTTTGTAAAAAAAAAAAGGGGTAGCAGGTCCAGTTTACGGGGGAATGCCAAGAGAAACATAAGCGGAAGTGATTAATATAGACCAGAGAATGATGTATAAATAAGGACTAGGCCAGAGATAAGTTAGTTTGGAAGTCAATTTCTTAAAGCCATCAAAAGCATGCCAGCATGTAAAATGGACGTTGAACTGAAAAAGATCACGATGATGAGGAGGAGATTAGTCAAAGAATTGTTTACAAAATGTCATATAATATCTAAAAAGGAGAATGGAATCATCTGTTTGTCCTAGAAAAAGAGCGAGAACTAACGAGATTTATTTATTTGCGGACTGTTATCCTCATCTTCATAGTTGTTGTTTCACGACGTTTCAACCAACTATTCTTTTGGCTTTTGTCAGGTGGTTAATCACGATGGGATAGGAATGCTCTACTAGTTCGCCAGTTGTATTCAAATCCCAAGAGCGATAGGAGCTTTATCATATCTGAAAGTGACACAATGTTCAATGAGGGATATCGGAGATGTGCCGCTGTACCACTTATACTCTCTATCGATCCAAGTTATGACAACAGGACCATTGCCAGCATCCTCACAATGCAAATCTAGACGGTTCAACATTTGGGGATGCAGCTCAACAAAGTTTCTAGCTACGGTTATAGTCTTTGGTGTGATTTCAAGTGAGGCTTCAAAGTCAACACAAAAGTGCACCTGGATGTGCTGAAGAGTCTCATGATCGCCTGGTGTAGCAGCAGGACTCGGCGCTGGCCCACAAGTCTAAAAAGAGCCAGGTTTGGTTTCAGGAGTGCTACAACTTTGTACCCTTCCCTCATCGCCCCCCCCCCCCTCTTCACTGACCTGAACCCACTGGACTACTTTGTTTGGTCATATGTCGAGAACATCACTAACATGACATCGCACAACACCAAAGCCTGCCTGATCACCACCATCCGCCAAGTATTCATTGAGCACCCACTGGTACTTGTGGAAAAGGCATTCTCCAAGTTTCAAACCTGTAGCGAGGCAAAGATTGGGGCAGAAGGCGGATACATTGAATCGATGTCAGCTCTGAATTGATTTTTTCAATGAAACTGTAGTGTTTTCTTTTGGGCAACAAATTTATCGTTCCACCTTGTATCATATTTTGGAACAACGCCAAGTAACCTGGTCATTTATTATTATTCAAAAAATTTTTAAATTTAGATTTTGGAACATGTGGAGTTATAGCTTGAAATGTTTAGTCAGAAATGATTCTGGTGCTACCAGATCAGGCTGTCTGAAGATATTGATTTCCTGAGACGAAATGCACTTAACATTGATGCTTTTTGTTTTTCTATTTCCTTTTGCAAAACTTAATTATGTTCTGCAAAACCAAAAACAAAAAACCCACCTTTTCCCCTCTTTTTCTTGTTCCAATTTCCCCTTTCTCTATCTTCCTGATTGATTAAATTGCGGGTAAAACAAAACAAACAAACATCAGAAATAAAATAAACAGAGTTGATTTAGGAATTTTAGGAGTAGTTGTGGAATTTGGTTAGAAGTAAACAGATTTTGGCTTACGTGACAGATCACCTGTTTATTTCATTGGATACATGATTGTGGTTTTGCTGGGAAAATAGGTAGTTAGTCAGCAGAGATCAGGCTGAAAAGTTGGCAAAAAACGTGTTAGCGTGTGGACAATCCCGTTGGAAGCAGAAAGAAAGAGCAGTGAAAATATAGAAAGAGACTCAGCGTGCCAAATTCTGAAAAGGGAATCTATTAGACGAATAAAGCCTGTGTAGAATATAACTTGTTATAGCATTCTTTCGGGGTTTGGACAAATAAGTAGATATGTGTATGTACTTTTTGGTCTGAGACAAACAAACATCAAAGGCACTGTTATATACACTACTAGACAATACACAAATCTATGTAATATATACTGACACATGTAAGAAATACAGATGCATGTATATACAACACACACACATATATATATATATATATGATGATTGCAACGTCTTATCAGACGAGTGCCACTCCCTCAGACACTTAAAGTTCATGAGCCCAAATGCCTGAGGGAGTATCTATACAAAAATGATGTTACAGAGTCTTAGCTTTGTACGACAGCCAAGTCTCTCTCTCAGTTCAAAATGTTGAGATCCAGCAACAAGCAAGAGCAAGATAGCCAGCAACAAATTAAACTGCAGACCAGCTTAATGCAGGTACTGGTCTTCCGCTTTATAGTTTTTTAAATCGGAGATTTGCTTCTCCTAGAAAGGTTGCCTTCACCACGGCTTACGGGAGCCCTCTCTACCCCAATACACATATACACACACACAAATATACACGGTGCTAGTTGGCTGTTGACCCAGAAAAAGAGTTCATTCGCCCAGACAACATATGACAACATTATTCCATGCATGGTCTAATTTCTTGCTAAGATTTGAAAGCTTTCTTTTCATTAGCTATTACACTAATGTGTAAGGGGGGGGGGGCTACTGCTTTCCCAGGATTATATTTTCCCCAAACCTCTGGCCTTGATGGAGGGGAGACTAAAACTTGCTGCTATGGTTTTACATGATTTGAAATAACGGTAAGCAGAGGTTTGGTTTGATTTGGTGGCTTTGTTTTACGGCATATCAACCTTTTTTGGGTTATTTAATGCCGAATTCAGTTATTTTGGAAATAGTATTTATGTTGGATTCAGTTATTTTGTAGAAGGTTTTTATTCTTCAAGCTCTTTATATCTTCAATCGCTAGTTTATAGTGTTTCGTTTGATTGTTTTATAGTGAATTTTATCGTTTTTGCTCCCTGCCCTGCAGAACATCAATGAGTTTTGCAATGGGAGAGGGAAAAGGATTACAGTATTAATGTTTGGTACATTTTAAGTTGGGAAACAACTCAGGAAGTGGGGGAGATAGAAAGAGAAAGGGGAAATGGGAAGAAGGAAAAGGCGGAAAAAATGGGTTGTTTGCAAAAGGAAGTAGAAAAACAAAAAGCATCAATGTTAGGTGTATTTCGTCTCAGGAAGCCAATATCTTCAGACATCCTGATCTGGTAGTACCAGAGCAAGGGAAGACTTGATTCCAAACATTTCTCATATGTTATATCCCCCCCTCTTTTCAAAATTGGGTACGATAATGAATATCTCCAGCATCAAATAATCTTTATACACTGTGAAATTTACTTTATATATGAAAACTAAAGAGGGGAGATATAACAAATGAGAAATATTTGGAATCAAGTCTCCCTTTGCTGTTATTTAAAATTATTTGAAACCATAGCAGCAAGTTTTAGTCTACCCTCCATAAAGGTCAGAAATTTTGGGGAAATATCAGATATATTGTAATTCATATGCAAAACTAGGAAAACAAATGTCTGATTGAAAGATTTTATAGCTGTAAAAAAGTACAAAAATAAGCTCGGATGATGGATGATCCCCTTAATTTGCAACCTTAGGGCAAATGTCACATAGCCCACTACACAATTCAGGTTATTACTTTTCCAACGAGCCTTCATTTGTTAAATTCTGATCAATAGTCACTGAGATTTGGAACTTATAAAATTGTAAAAAAAGGTTGTCTATCTATCTATCTATCTATCTATCTATCTATATATATATATATATATATATATATATATATATATATATATATACAGGGGCCCAACAATATTTTTCGGCACTTTGAAAAAATACTTCAAGGTGGTTATTCATGCCAAAAGCTTTTGAGATTGTAAGTACGTAGTTGAGGAGTGAAAATCCACTACTAGTGTAATAATTTTTATAGTTTGGCTTTGATCATTTTAGTTTTTGGTAGTTTGCAAAAACTTGTGCGACACTATTTTTCGGACATGACAAAAAATCCTATTTTATTAAGCGCTATGTTCATGTATATGTTGCTGCATGCATTTTTTCTGCTTGTACACTTAGCTGTCATTATCTGTTCTATTCTACTGGCAAAGCAATAAAGTTTTATGAGGTAAAATACATTCAAAAGAAGTTGTGTGTTTGGCACAGAGGAAGTGGGAAAATTGCCTCAGCATCAGAAGGTTCGCCATAGATTTGAAACTATCGAAATCAAAGGTCAAATACATGCTGAAGACAAACTCCTAGTGAAAAAAAGAAGAGAGGACGGAAAAGATCAATTCGCAAAGAGACTGAAAGGAGAATGAAAAGGACTGTGACACAGCTTTTGACATCTGGAGAAAAAGTTACAGCAAGAAAAGTGAAGGAGAATTGTGAATTGGATGTAAACGTCCGAACAGTACAAAGAATGCTGCATAGGATTGGTTTGAAGTATGCAAAGGCTAAGAAAAAAATTACACTAACAAAGAAACACAAAAGAGCAAGACTGGAGATTGCTAAAAGGTTGTCAACAAAGCATGTGGACTTTAAGAAGGTTATATTTACTGATGAGAAGCATTTCAAGTTTGATGGGCCTGATGGATGGTGTACTTCGTTGAGAAGAGGTGAGCCTGTTGTAACAACAGATGGGAGGAGGAGGAGTTATGGTTTGAGGTATGATCTTTGCTAATGGAAATATATGGTTGGAGTGGCTGAAAGGACGACAGAACAGCGAAAACTACAAACAGTTACTGGACGAGAAAGCTCTACCAAGGATAAGAGAGATGGGGAATGATTTCGTTCTACAGCAAGACAATTGCAGCATCCATATGTCAAAACTCATGAAAGAATGGATGGCTAAAGTGAATGTGACTACTTTGGAATGGCCTGAAAAAAGCCCAGATCTAAATTTAATGGAAAATGTTAGGGAAATGTTTGCACAACTTGTCTATGATAAACCTGAAATAACGAAAGAGGTTAAACTATGGGAACAAATACTAGATGCCAAAACACAACTAACAGAAACCCGTAGAGATGTTATTGTGCATATGTTTGATCATTATGAAGAGAGATTGATAAAAGTTATTGAGAAGAAAGGTGATATTACAGACTATTAACAGTTTTTCAACGATGTCCGAAAAATAATGTTGCATGTGTTTTGTAAAAAATGATGAAAATTAAATATTTTTCCTTACCTAATCGATTTTCCATTTTTTTTATTACAGGTATTTTCTTTATATGTTTATGCTATTCTATTGAAGGAATTTCGCCACTCTATGGTACTCGGAAAGTCAAATACTAAAGTGTCCAAAAAATATTGTTGGACCCTTGTATATATATATTGAGAGCCAAATTAAATATTGAAATGCGCATATCTTTGGTTCTATGGGACGAAACTGCTTGAAAAGTTGCAAGCTTTTTGAAGATTATAATACTATTATATGGTTAAAATTTGATGACAATTGGTAAAGAAGAACCAATGTTTTGAAACCAATAAAATATGCCCAAATTTGTCGACATTTGTATATAAAGTGTACTTCAGTATTGCTGCTTTGGTTGTCTCCTCTGTGACCTTGCACTTATATATATATATATATAAATGTAAATTTGGTTCGTTAAAACTGAATAAAACCATATTTCTACGTTACTAATTTATTTGAAATTTTCAGACAACCCATCTTTAGAGTCGAGGGATGTTTTTATGTCATTAAAATAAATTTACCTCGCGAATTATTAAAATATTAAATAAAATATAAATATTTTTCGAAGTCGTTTCTGCGAGACTTGCCCGGTTTTATTTTTGGTTACTTCCGTTTCAACTACTCTCGAATTACCAGATAAATAAAAAAAAAAAAAAAAAAAACTTATGCAGAGAGTGATCCGTGCTGAAATAATAACGTTATTATTTAAAAAGCCATTTTAAACATGGGGAAGGGAGGGTGTTTTGTACCTATTCTGTACTTTAACCTTACAATTGAATAAAAACATATCATAAAACTTTAATTAAACGTGGAAATACGATTTTAAAAAAATAGCGCGGATCACTCTCTGCATTAGTACACACAAAAAAAATAATAATCCCATATTTTAAAAATTTAAATTCATTTATGTACTTACCAATTTTTTAATTTTAAATTCCTTTAATGTTAAGGTTTTTAACTCATGAAACATTACGTTTTAATTGTTTAGTTTCTTTTCACGGCATTGTTTACATAAAAAAATGTTTGTTTTAACTTTTTCTAAACTGTTTCATTTTTACGACATGCCTCAACGTATTATAAACACCCTAACCTCCCCATGTTAAAAAAAAAAAAAAAAACGCCCTTCCATAAACCTCGAAAGCCGTTCTTAATATGGGGAGGTTGGGGGTGTTCATTCCGAAAGCCGTTTTAACATGGGGAAGTTAGGGTGTTTATAATATGCTGGGGTGAGTCGTAAAATTAACGAAGTTGCTATCTATTATTTATTGCAAAAATTGCTTGAAATTTATTTATTTGACAAAAAAATATTACATTTTGGTACTCCTTGGGCGTTGAGTTCCATGGCGACCAGCAGAAAAAAATAATAGTCGCTCCCTTAGTCCCCCACCCCACCCCCGCACGTAACATATTTTATTTACTGACGTTGCCGTAACTAAACGATTATTTGTCACATTTACAAACATTTATTTATTTATTTATTTTGAAAGTTTTACTTTTTATGAATATTAAAAGAAAAATGGGTACTCATGCAGAGAGCGATCCATGCTGAAATAATAACGTTATTATTTAAAAAGCTATTCTTAACATAGGGAGGGAAGGGTGTTTTGTACCTATTCTGTACTTTAACCTTGCAATTGAATAAAAAAAACATATCATAAAACTTTAATTAAACGTGGAAATACGATTTAAAAAATAGCGCGGATCACTCTCTGCATTAGCACCGAAAAATGTTACTAAACATTTATTAATAATTGCTCACTTTTACAAACATTTGATTTTAAATTTCTTTTTAAATGACGACTTTTATTGACTTTTTTTTAAATATCCCCCCCCCCCATGGTGTTTATTCCGAAATCCGTTGTTAACATGGAGAGGTTGAGGGTGTTTATTCTAAAAGCCGTTCTTAACATTTGTGGAGGTGGACCTAATGTAAAAAAATAAATAAATAAATAAATTTTTAAAAAAAACTAAATCATTTACTGATAACTTCTCACTTTTACAAATATTTTTTAATTTACATGCGCGGATGAGCAAGTTGTTGAGTAGTGTGAAAACAAAACGTTTTTGTAATAAACTTCGGGATAATTTTTTGGGTAAATATTTACATTTAGGTCCACCTCCACAATTTTCTTTTTTAAATGACGACTTTTATTGATAAATAAATTTACTTCTCCGCAACTTTTATTGATAAATAAATCTACTTCTCTGCCACGGGCACTGAACCCCTCCTTTTTTTTTTTTTAATAGTAAGTGGTGTTTATTCCGGAAGCTGTTCTTAAGATGAGGAGGGTGGGGGGTGGTGATTATAAGGTGGACCTAATCTAAAAAACTAAAAAAAAACAAAAAAAACAAGTTTTTTATGCGCACATAAGCAACTATTTTTTTATTAACTTTTTTTTTTTACTTTTTTATTTAAAAATTAGTAAATTTCAATGAATAGAATAATAAATCATTTATCATTAATATGTGTTTTTGGTTTTGTGTTGAATGAAACTTTTTTTTTTTCATTACAGCAATAATGAACCAATTTAAATCTTCCGGCATGCGTTTAAGGGTTACGAAATTATCAATAAATCGTTTAGTTACTAAGCCAACGTCAGTAAATAAAAAAAAATGTTACGTGCGCATGCATTAGCCTTGACTAGGGGGGGGCTAAGGGAACGACCATTAAATAATTATGCTGGTCGCCATGGAACTCAACGCCCAAGGAGTACCTAAAGTGGCACTTATGCACTTATGTTATCGTACTATTTTTTAAAATAGTATTTTCATGTTAAATTCAAATTTTACAATATGTTTTTCTTTTATTAATTTGTTAAGTGAAAGTACAGATAACCCGGTCGGTTTCTAATGTGAGGAAAATCGAGCCCCCCCCCCAAAAAAAAGGGGTACTCTGGATAATAACAAAACATTAAAATTGCCTTAGTCTCGAAAGATTTCTTCTCTACTGAACGAGGAAACAAACGGTGAAGTGTAGTTCACCTTCTGTTTCTCTCCCCCTCTCTCTTCCTCTCTTAATATCTCTCTCTATCCATCTCTCCCTTTCCCTCTCTCAATCTATCTTTCTCTCTATATCACCCTCTCCATCTCTCTTTGAGCCCCTTTCTCTCTCTAACTCCCTCTATCTCTCTCCTTTCCTCTGTCTCATCCCTCTCTGTTTCTAACTCTCCCCATCTCTCTGTTTATCTATCAATCCCTTTATCTCTCTATCTCCTTCTCTTTCTCTATTTTCCTCCCACTTTCTCTTTTCTATCTATATATCTTCCTCTCTATCTGTCAATCTCTAATCCCTCATCCTATTTTAGTCTCCTAAATTAATTACAGTGAATAAGGCATTGTCAAAACATGGATAAATCCTATTTTAGTCACCTAATTTACTAACTGTGAGAATAGAAGTTATTTGGAAATTACTGCTACCTTGAACAGCACCAGAAGTAACTGGTAAAACCTTTCTAATTAAATTGATTTTGGCAGCCATTTGGTAACAAAATGACATAGCCTTAGCCCTTGCTGCATGAGGAATACCTGCGACCTTGCTGCCAAGTAGAAGAATTATTTATTCTACTTTAAAACATTCAATTTTTCAAAAATCTCATGTTCGACATCTCCAAAACATCCAATATAAAAATATTGCAGAAATGCAAACTTATTGTTTAGGATGAATGCACAATGGTACGCAAAAAATCGCTTGAGGCTCTTGGTCGATCCTTGCAAGATTTGTGTGGCAATGTCAGACCATTTGGGAATGCAGTAATATTGCTTGCAGGAGATTTCAGACAAATGTTACCTGTTATTCTTCAATCAATACCAGCAGATGAAATAAATGCTTGCCTCAAATACACTACTTTTTTGTTCCATGTGAAGACATTAAACTTAACTCAAAATATGCATATCCAGTTGCAGACTGTTCGATCCACACAAAAACTTTTGCATCACTTGTGGGAAATTGGGTACGAAAAAGTGCCAGCTGATCAGAGTTAAGGGCAAAATTCTTTGACTTTTAACTTCTGTAATTTCTGTAATTTTATTTCATCAAAAGAATAGTTAGTTTAAAAGGTTTTTGCAGATATTCAAATTATAAGAATTCCATTTGACTGAGTGAATGAGCTATTCTTGCAGGTCAATACAAAGATGCCCATGAACTTAACGCTATTATTCAATGTAAAATTCCAAGTGAGGTAGTCAAATACAAATCCATCGACACTGTTGTGAAAGCAGATAAAGTGGTTAATTATCCAACAGCTATATTTGCCAGGGATGCCACCGCATGTATTGCAACTTAAATTTGGTGTACTAATTATCATGTTGTGAAATATAAACCGATCCAACCTTTGCAATGGCACATAGCTTGCAGTAAAAAAAAAATTAACAAACAATATCATAGAAACAACAATCTTAACAGGACCTTTCACAGATGAATATATCTTCATTCCATGCATTCCTATGATTCCACCGGATACATCATTACACTTTAGGAAATTGCACTTTCCAATTTTATTGTCATTTGCAATAACCATCAACAAAGCACAGGGAACAATCTTTACAATTGTGGGCCTTACAGTTACACACTGACTGTTTTTTTACATGGACAATTTATGTTACGTATTCAAGAGTCACCAAACCGGAAAATCTCTATATCAGCTAAGAAAATGGAACAACAAAAACTGTGTACCCATGCAAAATGGAAAATTAAACCTATAAGAAACATGCTTTTTCTCATTTTGGAACTTTTTCCATTGCGCCAATTTGAGCCACAGCAATGCGTGGCAGGATACAGCTAGTATATATATATATATATATATATATATATATATATATATATATATATATTAGTGCAAAGCCACAGAGGAGACAACCAAAGCAGCAATATATGTACACACACAAAAGTGCTTGTCTGAGCTTTAATTTATGGTCCTTCTTTCCAAACTTTCACAAAAAAACACTCTACTAGTTACAACCATTATATATGATTTCTCCCACTTTCTATCTATGCCTAAATCTAAATGTAGATTCCATGAATAAGTTTATTTCCTAAAACTACCTCCCCGTGAAACACTATTCTGCTGGTCTGCTTCCTGGCTGATTACAATATGGTAGCCTTCAAGTCCAAACTAAACAAGTTCTTGTTGAGCCGTCCTATTAAGTAATCCAAATTCTACTCAATCTACACCATGAACGATTATTACACTACCACTTTACATTCATTAACCCTTATCCTCGAGTGGCCTTTGAGCCTTCATAAGTGGTAACTCTTTTGTATATATATATATATATCGAAAACTTCCTATATACTTTTGTTGTGGTATATAGATGAAAACGTGTCCATTCTGGGCCCAACTCTTTCCTTATCTACATCAACGATCTACCAAATCACATCCTAAGATCATTTGTAAACATTTACGCTGACAACATTACCATCTATGGCAACACATCAAAGGCCGTAAATGACCAAGTTTTCTCTAATTCTCTCTCTTCTGATCTTGAGCACCTGGTGCAATGGCGAAAAAGGTGGCTGGTTACTTTTAATACATCTAAAACCAAGCTTCTATCTTTATATCGTCAACATTTTGATCCCCATCTGGCATCAATTGAAATGAATGGCTCTCGTTTTGGGGAGGCTCCATGTTTTGACAAGCTTCTGGGCTTGACCTTTACTCCTGATCTGAAATGGAACACAAATATCAAATCTGTTGCCAAGGTCGCTGGAAAAAATGGTGGGATTCTTCTACCGTTCCATTAGATATCTCACTGCTGATACAATTCTCTATCTATATAAAAGCAAGGTACGTCCAAGGATGGAGTACTGTTGCCACATCTGGCCAGGAGCTGCTAGAAAGACTTTATCCTGCCTTGATAGAGTTCAAAATAGATTTTGTAGCCTAATAGGGGATGTTCTTTTCTCTTCCCTGCAACCTCTCTCCCACAAAAGAGATGTTGCAAGCCTGTCTCTGCTTTATCGTAGGAAGTGCTCGTCTGAGCTCCAAATCAATGGTACCCCCTCACCAAACTTTCACAAAAAGCACTCATCTTTCTGAAACCACTATCAATAATTTCACCCACTCTTTATCTTTACCTAAACCTAAACGTAGCTTCCATGAACAAATCTTCTTCATTAGAACTGCACACTTGTGGAACTCTCTTCCATTTGCCAGTTTTCCAGCTGACTGCAGTTTAGTAGTCTTCAAGTCCAACCTAAACAAATTCTTGATAAACCGTCCCCCTTAAGTAATCCAATTTACCAAATTTCCACTACTTAAGATTACTATGATATTATCCCATTGACTATTGTATACTCAATAACCCTTATCCTCGAGTGACCTCTGGGCCTTGATAAGTAGTGACTCCTATGTAAAAAAAAAAAATAAATATATATATATGTATATATATATAGTTTCAAATCGTGTGTTTTGCCGACGATTGAATCGTCTGTGCAGAGTACAAATCCTATTGGATTTATTGTGTTACTTGCTAATATCGCTGAGAAAGGTATGAACCTACAATCACCCTCTGTTCTGTGGGTGAAATACTAACATGTATTCAACTAGTCATATGCAGTAAATCATTTGTAATAGACATTGTGTGTTCGGCATTGGTTTATGTGTTGTAAAGCAAACGAAACCAGACGTTGATCATAAATACTGAGTAATTTGAAGACTTGGTCATGTTTCCAATGACATAGAGACTGCATTCATATATAAATAGGGATGACAATAGCCTTTAAACACACACACACACACACACACACACACACACACACACACACACACACACACACACGTCTTTGCTTATTTAAATATAACAGTGGGAAAGTTGTGTATCGACATGTCCCATAAACCATGCCCCTCGTTGACTGCATTCGGATAATAATTTAAAACCACTTTTTAGATTTTTAGTACTCCTTTTTGTAACTTACGATAAAATACATTTAAATTGAAAACACTTTAAATATGAATTCATTTTTTTTTTTTTTTGTTGTTGTTTTCAGTAAAAATTCTGTTCACAATAAATTAGAATAAATTTAAATAATCCAGGCCAAATGAAACATGGAAGGAAGGGATAAAATGGATCTGAGGGAAAGAGAGATAAATTCCAGTATCAATAATTGTTTTCCCAATTTTATAATAAACTAGTAGGCCCCCCCGGCGTTGTCCGGTCGTAAGATACGTTTAAAAAATATATGATTTCCACATACAAGTGTTACGAAGTAAATAAAAAAAAGATACTTTATAATTAACTCATCAAGTGATTCATTTCTTACTAAGTTTCTATCTATCACTCTCTCCCTTTCTCCCCATTGTATAATTTTTTTATCTCCTCTTATTTTAATCAGTATTCATCACTCTTGCTTCTGTCAATCTCTCTCTCTCTCTCTCTCTCTCTCTCTCTCTCTCTCTCTCTCTCCTTATCTATCTACCTATTTAACATTCAAAAGAAAATAAAACACTGGAATAATCCATTATAAACGAAACAAAATATTACCACAAGTAGTAATACTATTTGACCCATAGCTGAAGAGAGAGAGAGAAAGAGAGAGAGAGAGAGAGAGAGAGAGATTCTGGATTTTGTGCTACGACTTAGCACCCTTCTTTCATTGCTCCCCCTCTTACCCGACCTGAACCCACTGGACTACTTCGTCTGGTTATACGTCAAGAACATCACCAACATGACTTCCCACAACACCAAAGCCAGCCTGGTCACTGCCATCCACCGAGTATTCACCGATCTCCTGCCGGCGCTTGTGGAAAAAGCATGCTCCCTAGTTCCAGGCCCGTATCGAGACGGTGATTGAGGCTGAAGGTGGCTTCATTGAATAGATGTAAGTTCTACTCCATAATCAAGTTATCTGAATTGATTTTTTAAATAAAAGTTTTAAAATAAAGCTGTGGTGTATTTTACTTTGAGGCGACAAATTTATCATTCTACTCTGTATTTAAACATGTACACATACCTAACTTTATATTGATAGAGATACTAAAGAAGCAATATATTTTCTCAGCATTTAATAAAATACTGCAAGGCCACTTATGTACACACGCACATGACACAAGTAAATAGACACATAAATTTAGATATTCATTTATGATATCAATTATTTAATGCAATTACTACAATAATATCTTAATCCTTTATTTTCTAATACTTAGTTAACATATACTGTACAGGTATAATAAACATCTTGCTGCAAAAAAAAGGAAATAGAAATAAAAAATATCCAAAGTGTTCCATACATACAATATATATATTTATATCGACTTCGTGTATTAAACAGACAATATAAATTCAAATAAATGTACAAATGTTTACTAGGTTTTAGTCTGTAAATTTATTTGTATTACATTCCATCCACCATTTTTTTTTTCGTGATAATCGTTCAAATAGATCATTTTTCTTCTGCTGAAGGAACTCAACAGAAACAAGAGATCTAAAAGACCTGAAACGCTGATAGACAGTGATCTACTCGGATGGATAGATAACGTGTTCAAAAGCAACTGGCCCTGACAGCATTCCAATTATAGTGCTCAGAAAGCTTCAACCAAAACTAGCGTCCATACGTGCAAAGTTATTTAAGCGTTGTCTTAAGGAGAAATGCTTCCCAACACCACGGAAAATCTCATTAGTATGCCCTGTATTTAAGAATTCGGGTGATCGTTCATCTCTCTCTTGGTAAAGGCCAATAAGTTTCCTGTGCGTCATGAGTAAGTTCCTGGAATCTGTGTTAAATAGAGAAGTAGTCAACCATCACAGCAAATCCCACAAAAGAGACGTTGCGAGCCTGTCTCTGCTTTATCGTTATTTCCATGGCAGGTGCTCGTCTGAGCTTCAATCTATGCCCTCCCCCCAAACTTTCCCGAAAAACACTCATCTAGCCAAAACCACTATCAACAGTTTCCCACATTCTTTATCTGTGCTTAAACCTGAATGTAGATTCCATGAACAAAGCTTCTTTCTTAGAACTGCCCGCCTATGGAACTCTCTTCCGTTTGCCTGCTTTCCAGCTGACTACAATCTGATTGTCTTCAAGTCCAACGTAAACAAGTTCTTGATGAACCGCCCCCCCCCAAGTAATCCAACTTACAAAAATTCCATTACTTATGTTTACTACGCTATAATTACATTGACTAATGTATATTCATTAACCCCCCTTATCCTCGAGTGGCTTCCGGGCCTTGATAAGTGGTGATTCCTATATAAAATGAAAGTTCAGAATTTCTAGAAAATTACCAACTGCAGCAAAAACACTTACCGAAGTGAAGACCGAAGATTAGAATGGATGAAACATTGTGAGCAACCAAGATGAGAACAACCATTTCAAAGTTAAATAATATAAATACCTCGACTTAGAAGAACTTACGGCTTTGAATTTTTGAGATGAGAATTGATTATTTAAATTATTATTTGGATTCTTCAGATTTCCGTTCTCATCTTGAGCATTATTTTCAAGTTTTGGTTGATCTTGTTGGATTCTTTTAGGCATGCTGATGATCGGTTTACGAACCACCCGGAAATCGGTCAATCAAAAGTTTTCATGGTTAGAGGGGGCTACAAAATCGATCCAACTATCTGTGAATGTTGAGAAAGAGTGCCATACGATGCACACTGTCTTGCCTCTCAGCTTGAAAGATCTTGCAGAGTAAAATAATGATGCAAAAAAAGTGTGTAGAAAAAAGCGCAAAACTGTCGTATGATTACATGCTTCAAGAATGTGCAAAAAAGAAGAAAAAAGTTCATGGACATTATAGTGAGAGATTTCTTGCTGTGCTTTGTGGCCATGCAAGTATTTCAATGCTAATTTTGATGCAAGCAATTTTCTGGTCTTAGTTGAGTTGCAAGGAGACCCATCTTCCATAACTAAGAACAAATGGTTAATCGTTCTACGAATTGTGATTATTGGAAAGAATCCGACGATATGGAAATATTTAACAAAACTAATGATAAAACATTTCCATTCATTTATTTATTTTCTAGTCCCCTGACGAAGGAGGGATTGGACCTAGTAATTCTCACCTGTTCGTCCGTTTACACTTTTTTCAATAACCATACCTTGGATTTTTTTTTTGAATTTTGCACAAATATTAATCATGGTGAAAGTAAATTTTTGTTAGAATGGATTTTCCGGGATAACTTTGGTTGACCTCCTAGGGGCCATTGTAGGGGTAAAATTGCCCCAAAATCGTTCGTCCATTCATTGTTTTTCACACTTTTCTCAATAACCACGCCTTGGATTTTTTAGAAATTTTGCACAAACTTTAATCATGGTGAAAGTAAATTCTTGTCAGAATGGATTTTCCAGGATAACTTTGGTTGCCCCCTCCCCGGGCCATTATAAGGGTAAAATTACCCCCAAATTATTTGTCCGTTTGTTTGTTTGCACTTTTCTCAATAATCACGCCTTGGATTTTTTGGAAATTTTGCACAAACATTAGTCATGGTGAAAGTAAATTTTTCACTTGTGGAACAGTGATCTGCATGCTTGGCTTGTTTTTACTTCAATTTAAAAGCACACTGCCATTGAGCCGTAATTAGAAACCAGATTTATAAGACATTCTGAGCGAGGAATTGTGTAGAGAGATGCTTGTTACATTTAAATTTCTACGTGCTAGTACAGTCATGGAAACAAGGAGCATGGAGGTAATTCCAAAAAACAAGCAATTTGAAGAAAAACGCTATTAGAGCATAAAGTCTTCTGGCATTTATGGATTTCTACAGTGAAGGAGTATGATTTTGCTGCTGCTTGGATTTGTCTGGCATAATTATGTTGAAAGAACATAATAGCAACAAGTTCGTCAGAGCACATTTCGTTGAGGTACCTGTCGAATGCAGGAATCTGTACAGAATTTCAAGCTACCCCTGTGAATTAAATAATGGGTTCAATTTGAAATTTCCATACAGATTCCCGAGTTCAAGTTCAACAAAATGTCACTAAAGAAGGTCAGAGGTTACATCGGTTGAAACATTGTCAGACTGACATCCACAGTGAGAATAGTTGTCTGGATGATTCAAATGATTATAAAAATGGTGATATAGGATACTGAGCCTGGAGTAGAAGTATTGAGGGTTCCTCATTCATTATCAAGCAATACAGATGGAACTCCTAGGTTACATTAAAAAGATATCGTTTTAAGCTAATTGTCTAGTACCACTATAAAACCTGTGAACTTTGGCAACAATTTTCCCGTTTCCAGTTGAATGGCAAGACTCAGGTGACTTTGCTTGACACCCAAATAAATTTATAATTTATGTTCTGCTCTAAACAATATTACCTTTCATGCTAGAGTTTCAACAAGTGTTTATCTATACTGCCACCTACACGACAACAGTGACTGTCCTATTAAACCATTGGTTCTGGCTTTGTTTGTTCAACACTTCTACTTGGTTGGCTGCCTTTTTTGTTTCATGCATATAAAGTAGACAGGTCAAAGAAATGGAAAGTACTTCATATAGTCAATATATGGAACACAGAGAATGAATCTCTCTCTTTCTCTTCCATCGTGTATATGATATAATATAATATATAATATAATATATAATATAATATAATATATAATATAATATATAATATATAATATTCCTGTGTTTAATTATTTTTTCTTTTATTTTTTTAGTACATCCTGTTTCCACAGCATTTCATTTTACGATATATTTTATTTTATGATATATTGTTTATTTTATCCTCATAATTATATATATATATATATATATATATATAATTAGACAGACGTTAAAAACATTTAAAAATAAATGTTTAAATTTCAACTGCATTTCTCGCGGTTAACAGTGGCCAAATGGATTTGTTCATTGCTAATGGAGCCAGAGATGGCTTCGTTGCCGGGTTCGAATCTATCGACTGGTGTTAATCGTGACACCCTGCACTGATGATACCCAAAAGGATGGAACACTAATATCTGTAGGTATTTAATAATTATCATAGTAAATAATTATCTCAGCCCTTTTAAGAAATTCGTTTCTTATCGTTGAGCACTTTCAGTTGAAAAAAAGTTGGCCAATTTAGCTCGCATGCGCGGATCATCATATAACGATTAGATCACTCTGTTAGACGTTAAAAACATTTCAAAATAAATATTTAAATTTCAACTGCATTTCTTGCGGTAAACATTGGCCGAATAGATTTGGTCCTTGCTAATGGGGTCAGAGATGGCTTTGTTGCCAGGTTCGAATCTATCGACCAGTGTTAATCATGACACCCTGCACTGATGATTCCCGAAAGGATGAAACACTAGTGTCTTTAAGTATTTAATAATTATTATAGTAAATAATTATATATAAGTGTTGGGACGATTAATCGGAATCGGAAATCGGAAAAATCAGAAGGTTTGGGGTATCGGAATCGAAAAAACTGATGCCTATTTTCCGATGCCAAAACAATTCTTTTAATTGTCTTTTTTGATTTGGTTTTGATGCATAATACATATATATATATATATATATATATATATATATATATATAGTAATTTATAAAATATATATGGCGATTAAGCTACACTGAATATTCTGCGTTTCATCCAACTATAGGATTCGTCAGGCTTATGCGCATAAGTCTGACGAATCCTATAGTTGGATGAAACGCAGAATATTCAGTGTAGCTTAATCGCCATATATATTTTATAAATTACTAACTAGCTCTACCTACGTATTGAGCACTTTTGAAGTAAATACTTAAAGTTTACGCATAAATCTATACTTTCGTATATTAAATTTATGCGAATAAATGAAGTAGTTATATATATATATATATATATATATATATATTTCTTTACTTTATGTATGAAAATTTACTTTATGTATGAAAACCAAAGAGGGGAAATATAACATAGAAATATTTGGAATCAAGTTTCCCCTTGCTGCTATTTCAGATCATTTGAAATCATAGCAGCAAGTTTTTGTCTCCCCTCCATCAAGACCAGAAGTTTGGGGGAAATATCAGATATTTTGTAATTCATATGCAAAACTAAGAAAACAAATGACTATGATTGAAGTATTGGTAAAGCTGTAGTATCTTTCCACCCACAAAAATCCTTAAAAATTACCACTCATATAGGTTTTCGAGGGTGTTGAAAACGAAAATAACAGTAAAAATCCCAGGAAACGATTAGTTTCCAAGATATGAAAACATTATTTAGGTGGGATCACTTTTCTACATTAATTTAACATAAAATGAACATCCACTTTATAGCTGAGGTGGCCATAAAGTAGGTGCTCATTTTATGTTTAATTAATATAGAAAAGTGATACTGTCACTTCTTGAAACAATATTGTGCAACCTTAAGGGAAAACATTACATAGCCCACTACACAATTCAGGTCATAAGTTTTCCAACGAGCCTTCATTTGTTAAATTCTGATCAGTAGTAGCCGAGATGTCAAACTTATAAAATTGCCCAAAAAAGTGGTATATCTATATATGGATATATTTATACTCGTCGCCAAATTGAATATTGAAATGCTTATATCTTTGGTTCTGTGGACCGAAACTACATGAAAATTAGCAGACATTTAGAAGATTACGAGACTATTCTATGGTTACATTTTATGACAACTGATTAAAAAGAACCTATATTTTCAAACCAATAAAATATGCCCAAATTAGCATTCATCTATATATATTGTCCTAGCAAGCCAGTTTTAGTTTTGCTGTACTGGGATGAATTTTGCTTCGGCTTGGTTGTCTCCCCTGTGGCCTAGAAAGGCCACAGATATATACATCTATAATATAAAGCTGAACGTCTGTGTGTGTGTCTGGTCACGAATAGACTCCTATATGGTTGACTATTATAGAAAACTGATCACATAATGATAGAAGATGTATCAAGACACAGGAATGAGTATGTTTGATCTGGCATAATGATGATTCATTAAAATTGTGGGGTCTGTGTACGCGCCTGCTCCTCAAAGTATGAAAATAAAAAATTAAAAAATTAAAAAAAAACGTTTACAAGTGTTTTTGATATAGATGTACATAATAATACTTTGATAAATATGTTTCAACTTAAATAGGGATGGTATAATAAAATTGTGGGGTCTGTGTTCGTGCCTGGCCTCCATAGAATGGAAATAGGCACAAACTTTAATAAAGACTTTTCATATCTATCTGCATAAGTATACTTTGGTAATTATGTTTCAGTTTGAAGAAATATGGTATAATAAAATTATTGGGTGTTCGTTCGTGCCTGACCTCCATAGAATGGAAATATGTCACAAAGTTTAACAAGGTTTTTTTAATATAAATCCACAGAATATTGTGATAAGTGTTTCAGTGTGAACAGGTATGGTATAATAAATTATGGAGTTTATCTATTTTATTTTTACTTTCATCATATTTTGCTTTGGTTTTGATACCCCCAAATTCGAACCTATCTCTTTACAACCCTTCCTTTTCATAACCTATCATACTTTCATAAATCAGAGTCGATTTTCTGTAGGTTGTTTTTGAACCCAGTCAACGACGGGTACTTTTGCTAGTATATATATATATATATATATATATATATATATATATATATATATATATATATATTAAATAAGGTAGCACTTTTTTTTAAATATCTTTATGAATGAATATTAAAATTTCTTCAAAAAGCCGAACAATGCAAGACCTTTTTCTTTAAAAGAAAGAAATTTATTCACCTTTTAAAGATAGTCTAGCTTTCGCTTGTATAAGAGCATTCTCAAGTGTGTTCTTTTTTTCTTTTTATAAATCATTATTTTTTTTACTTTTCTAGGAGATGTAAAAAATATCTTTGTGTTGTTAAATGGACAGTTTTAAATCTTTTATAAGTTCGCTGGATGTTAAATGTGTGTGCGTGTGTGTGTGTGTGTGTCAGTCGGATTTAAAAAATTCACCTTATTTATTTAATAGTACTCTTTGTTATGTAAGCTAGAAAAGTCTGCAAATGACATTGGTCTCCACATTAATGCGGATAAGGCAAAGTTTAGACTTTCAATGTGAAAGGAGAGATCAGGGCCTTGGTTTGATCAACACTGAAAGAAGTCGCTGAGTTTACATATCTGGACAGCAACATAGCTTCCACAGAGAGAGATATCAAAATTCGCATCTCAAAAGCATGAGCTGCATTGGATGGGCTGCGTTCAGTATGGACTTCGGGACTAACTAACAAACTGAAAAGGCAGTTCTTCAGAGCAGTGGTAGAGTCTGTCTTTGTTTACGGTGCTACAACCTGGACACTCACCAAAAGATTGGAAAGAAAACTAGACGGCACATACACCCGTATGCTACGAACAGTATTAAATATATCTTGGCAAAATCATCCCACGAAGCAGAAACTTTATGGCAACCTACTTGCTATATCTAATACCATCAGAGAAAGACACGATTTGCTGGTCATTGTCTGAGGAGCAAGCATGAGTGATGTATTGCTATGGACTCCACGACACGGACATGCAAGCAAAGGACGATCTAGATCCACGTACATCCAGCAAATAATACACGATGCAACTGTGAACCTGAAGATCTGAGGCAACTGATGGAAGACAGGAAACTCTGGAGAGGAAGAGTCACATTGGTTCGGGCAAGGAGCCCGTCATGATGATGATGAGTACTCTTTCTAATCTTTGATAATAATTCACTGAAGTATTTCATTTTCAGTCATACGTTATCACCTTTTGTTTTCATTGCTAAAGATTAAATGTAAAAGTAACTGAAAAGTGCTTAAGGTATTTGGACTACGGTTCTCATCTTAAATATTATTCTTACAACGTTTCGACTGATATAATCTCCAACTTTCTTCACGTTCATCATGTCGAACTTGGGGATCTGTACAGAATTTCAAATGGAACTCTACATTTAATCGATTGAGGTACCTTGCTAAAGAAAGCATTCTGTTCAGTGCAAGTCATACTAAGAATACAATTGCAAATTACTTAAGACTTCTACCCAGTCATGGCTGATGAAACAAGAGCAAGCTACGCTCATAGGTTTGATAAAATATCAGATTTCGTTCAAAATTGCATACAAATTCCAGAGTTTGGCATAAAGATTACTGAGTTTAGCAAGATACACCTGAAGAAGGTCGGAGGTTACGTCGGCCAAAACGTTGTGATAATAATATTACAGGACGTGAACAGTAGTCTGAATAATCCAACTAATACAGATGAATCAAATAGTCTTTAAAATAGTAATTTCGATGTAACTTTTCTTGGGGAATCTAATGATAACAGTAAAAGTTCATAAATTAGCTAACATGAACTTATTTTTGTTGATATTGGTGAGGCCATATTTTTTAACAAATTTTTATTTATTTCCCATCCACATAAAAAAGATTAGACACAAGGTTAGTGAAAGTGGGATTTACAAAGCTAGCGCCTTAGAGGAAGAGCACTCTGGTCAAACAAAAATTGCTGCTGCAGTCCTGTTGGCATTTCCTGATGGGGAAGGGGGGGGGGGCTCAGTTTGTGTTTAAGCATCCAACTTCTTTTTTTTTTTTCATAAAAACCTGAGAATATTTTCTAAATAGAGAAATAGATATTTACTCCTCTTGCCAAATGTTATCACCTGAGCAGTAAGCATGTCTATCTTAAACAGTTTCCTCTTCCGGTATAATGATTCAAGGGAAGTAACTCATCTGTCACCTGACAGTAACAATTTTTACCTCTGATTTAAATAATATTGAAGCATAGTTAAATTATGCAATATTATGCTGATTCGTGAATGTTTAAAATTGCTTTGAAGTCTTTAATTACTAATGAGTCACCATTTAAAGTTATTCTGAAATCAGAGTTAATGAGACGGATAAACTGTCAGTTGAATAATGATGAATATTATTAGAGGATTGAAAATAATCTATATATTAATATGATAACAGGTGTGTTATTTTATGTATCACACTTGCATCCGGGTCGTTTAATTGTTATGTACTCCCATTTCTTTTCATAAATAATTTTACTAAGAATTTTTCATAAGTTTTGGTTTCGGTTTCAGCTGATGGCACTTAAGTCATCTATCTTTTTTATAAATGATTTTATCAAAAATTCTTCATAAGTTTTGATTTTGATTATAACTGATAGCGCTCAAGTAATCTACTTTATTTTATAAATATGACCTTAAACTACATCCGATGGTGAGGCCCCAGTTTGCAGGCTTTGGGGAGTGTCGAGCAACCCCTTAATTGCTACTGCTCCCAGGTCCATTCTGACCCGGCGTGGTAGTACCTGTTAGGGTCCCAACTATGGGTTTAATAGCAACTGACTTAAAAACAAAACATTCTATTAAAAACATTTTCTTCAAAATCACTGGATTCGGCATTAAATAACCTGAAAAGGGTTGATATGCCGTAAAACAAAAACAACCAACCAACTCATATGATGATATGATACAATGTCTCCATTCAGTCTCGTAGGAGCAGCTGCGCATGTAATTGTGAGGCAAGGGTTGTGCAATCACCAACCACAACTCTTCTGAATCGGCACTTTTTGCTGGAAAACAAAAAACAAGCAAACAACCGTTATTTTATAAATAATTTTATCAAGAATTCTTCATAAGTTTTTGTTTCGGTTTCGATTATGGCTAAAGGAACTCAAGTTATATATATATATATATATATATATATATATATATATATATATTTCATAAGTTTTTATTTCGGTTTCAATTCATACTAATGCATCCAAGTTATATGGATATATATTTTTTATTTTTGAAATCGCAACTTTATAATATATAAAAATCGATAGAACATTAACTCTATAATAATATATACGAAATCTGCAAGAATTAAAATATCATATTTAAGCATATTTTATTATTGGACTTTGCCGGGCGTTCGTGTGAGCTTAGATAAATACTTTTGCAATTTTAACAAAAAAGCTACAATAATATCAGAGCGTCTCCATTTACACTGAACATCTACAGAATGCCAACATCAATATATTACATATGAATGAATCCCCTATGGAATTTCCACAGGTCCCGCTAGTAAATTGAATGAATAAAATTTTGACTTATGAGGATAGTTTCTGACAAATGTTGATTGACATTCAATCATTATCATATCATATGAATCTAAAGATTCTATTGTTGGGATGTTTCCCCCAATATTTTTCTAGTCAGAATTCTTTCTAGATAACCATCGGGGATTACAAAGGCGATCACTTGAAGGTTGCCAACATCCTAAGTGAAAGTGATTTTGTGGAACGGACTAAATTCAAACTTAGGACACTCGAATCATCAGTTTGTGTCATTAACTATTAGACCACTGTCACCTCCCTTAGGGATAAGTAATCTTGTAGAAATGTGTTCCACAGATATGAAGTTATTGGAAAGAAACTCTGTTCAGGGAAATTCCGTTTTCATGCTTCGTACATGGAAGAAGAAAGGAAAGTTCTTTGCTGTGGTAGTAGAAATAAGAGTTTTTGCTGTGAATGGAGAAACCAGAGATTGAAGCTCGGTCGATTATATCTCTGGAAAAAAATGTGGAGAAAGGTAAACGTTTGTTCTGTGATAAAGATAGATTACTCTTTCCCACTAGAGTGCAAGACAATTTGGAACTCTGTCAAGGCAAGAAAGAGTGCTCTTAGTGGTGCCCCCCACCCCAGATATGGTAACAATAGTCCATCTTAGGATGCTTCAGACTCTAATATAGGCAGAAGGAGTTAGGTACCGTTTAGATTAGTAGAATGATCTAACCATTTTTCCAGTAACTTTAACAACGGATTCAACCTATTTTGTTATATATATATATATATATATATATATATATATATATATATATATGTATATATTTTGTAGAAAATATATATTACCACTTATCAAGGCCCATAGGCCACTCGAGGATAAGAGTTGAAAAGTGCACAGTAGTCAAATTCGGGAAAGAGGATGGAACCGCTTTAACGGGAGGATGAGTTATTCAGCGACTCCAACCTATTTTGTTATATATATATATATATATATATATATATTGTAAAAAAAAATATATTACCACTTATCAAGGCCCATAGGCCACTCGAGGATGAGAGTTGAAAAGTGCACAGTAGTCAAATTCGGGAAAGAGGATGGAACCGCTTTAACGGGAGGATGAGTTATTCAGCGACTCCAACCTATTTTGTTATATATATATATATATATATATATATATATATATTGTAAAAAAAAATATATTACCACTTATCAAGGCCCATAGGCCACTCGAGGATGAGAGTTGAAAAGTGCACAGTAGTCAAATTCGGGAAAGAGGATGGAACCGCTTTAACGGGAGGATGAGTTATAAAATAGGTTGAAGTCGCTGAATAACTCATCCTCCCGTGTGTATATATATATATATATATATATATATATATATATATATATTTATATATATATATATATATATTTATATATATATATATATATATTTATATATATATATATATATATATATATATATATATTTTGTAAAAAATATATATTATCACTTATCAAGGCCCATAGGCCACTCGAGGATAAGAGTTGAAAAGTGCACAGTAGTCAAATTCGGGAAAGAGGATGGAACCGCTTTAACGGGAGGATGAGTTATTCAGCGACTCCAACCTATTTTGTTATATATATATATATATATATATATATATTGTAAAAAAAAATATATTACCACTTATCAAGGCCCATAGGCCACTCGAGGATGAGAGTTGAAAAGTGCACAGTAGTCAAATTCGGGAAAGAGGATGGAACCGCTTTAACGGGAGGATGAGTTATTCAGCGACTCCAACCTATTTTGTTATATATATATATATATATATATATATATATATATTGTAAAAAAAAATATATTACCACTTATCAAGGCCCATAGGCCACTCGAGGATGAGAGTTGAAAAGTGCACAGTAGTCAAATTCGGGAAAGAGGATGGAACCGCTTTAACGGGAGGATGAGTTATAAAATAGGTTGAAGTCGCTGAATAACTCATCCTCCCGTGTGTATATATATATATATATATATATATATATATATATATTTATATATATATATATATATATTTATATATATATATATATATATATATATATATTTTGTAAAAAATATATATTATCACTTATCAAGGCCCATAGGCCACTCGAGGATGAGAGTTGAAAAGTGCACAGTAGTCAAATTCGGGAAAGAGGATGGAAACGCTTTAACGGGAGGATGAGTTATTCAGCGACTCCAACCTATTTGTATTATTTGGATTGTTCGGACTACTGCTCATCTTGGGTGTTATTCTCACAACGTTTTGGCCGATGTAACGTCCAACCTTCTTTAGATATATCTTCACAATGACTGCTATTGGTGAATGATGAAAAATAATTTTTTTATTCTTTTTTTTTTTTTTTTTTTTTTTTTTCCAACGAAGCATAGTCATTAGAATCCAAATTGCGTGATGTTTTTATGAAACGGAAAGCGCGTCAAGTATACAAAAAATGGAAATGATTCAACGCTTTTTCAGTTTAATAAAACATTATAAAAGCTGGAGAGTATATAGGAAGAAATTGATTTGCATCGAAAAACACTGCAGCTTAATACTCATCGAAAGCTATGAAATGTGAGCTGAAGAATTACAATGAAAATATGGAAGCTGAAGCAGTGATGAGTATGACGGATTGTAGCAGGCATTCTGTCTGTGTACACACAAAATTCTTTCATCAGCTGCAAAAATAAAGCTGCAGTAAGATTCACGTAAATCCTATGAAAACAAAAGTCCTCACTGCAGGATTCGCACCCTCTGAGAAAAGCATGATTCTTTCCAACAGGGGAAACCTTAGAAGAGGCGAATCGCTTCAAATACCTACACTCAACATTTATCACTATGGATCAGGAGCAGTGTTGCCAATTTAGCAGTTTTCCTGCTAAATTTGAAAATTGTTGTTTGCAATTTTGCAGGTAAAATTTTGATCTAACGGCTAGCGGGTTTTTTCTAGAAAATTTGGAGATATTTGACACCCATACACCCGCAATTTAAGATTAAAAAAAAAAAAAAAGAAAGAAACACGTTTGAAAATACTTTAAAACAAATTAAACTCATTCAGATAAGTATAAAAGTAGAATTTATTGCCTTTGGTAACAATTATTTATTGGGTATTTGTTTTTTTTATAATTTTTCTTTAAAATTTGCTATAAAATCGATTTTTTTCAAGTACTTATTATTGGGGCAGGGAAATTTCTAGCGTCTATGGTTTAAAATAGGATCTAAGCACACCCCTTAATTTAAAAGTATTTATTCACTCAGCAAAAGTGTAGAAAAGTTAACAGTTGAAAATTGTAAACAAAAAACAAAAAAAAAAAAACAATAACAGCAAAAAAAAAACACTTTTACCAAACGCAGTAGAATTATCGACCCGTATACTTTTCATGTGCTAAAACTAAGTTTTTTTTTTTAATTTCAAAATATTCAAAAATAACCTTATAAAATTTGAAAGCCTTCTGGGGAGCTAACCGGTTCAATATATTTCTACAAATATTTAATGAAAATTCGCGGAATATTTTATATATTCATAATATTTTTATGTGGTGTAGGAAGGTAAAATATAGTGTTTTTCTTTTAGGGATATTTTTTTTTTTTTATTTCGAATTAGTGGTTTTTGAAAATTTCAACACTGCCAAAAAGTTAAAAATCTAGCGATTTTCTGGAGATTTCTTTTCCCTGATCTAACGGTTATTTATTTTTCTTTTAAATCTCAGTTAGCAACATGGGTCAAGAATATGCTGACATCTGAATCAACAATGCCCAGCATACTTTCAATCGCCTACAACCTCGTTTGTGGTTTCGTCCTGAGATCACAAAAGGTAGGAAAGTCAGGATTTATCAAGAGCTTGTTCAGACGATCCATGTAATGTGACCCGATGAACTAACTGCACTCATACTCACTGAACATATACAGGGTGGAATGATTTGTCACCCTAAAGAAAACAACCCTACAGCTTTATTTTAAAACTTTTATTGAAAAGCTTAATTCAGAAAACTTGATTATGTAGTAGAGCTGACATCTATTCAATGTAGCCACAGTCAGCCTCAATCACTGCCTCGATACAGGTCCGGAACTAGGAGCATGCCTTTTCCACAACTGCCGATGGGAGCTCAGTGAATACTCAGCGAATAGCGGCGATCAGGATGGTTTTGGTGTTGTGGAAGTTCATGTTGGTGATGTTCTCGACGTATGACCAAACGAAGTAGTCCAGCAGCTTCAGGTTGGAGGAAGAGGAAGGTAGCAGTGAGAGTAGGGTACAAAGTTGTAGCACTCCTTCTGAAACCAAACCTGGGTCTCTTTGGACTTGTGGGCCGACACCAAGTCCAGTTGTCACACCCAGGCTCTGCCAGCGGCCACCTGATTGCACAAGGGATTACCATACTCTTCAGTACATCCAGGTACACTTTGAAACTTCAAAGATGTGAGGTGACTTGATGTGACCCTCACTTGAAACCACACCAAAGATCATAATCGCTGTGCCGTCTGAACTTGCATTTTAAGGGTGTTGGCAATGGTCCTGTTTTCATAACTTGGATTGGTAGAGAGCATGAGTTGTACAGTGGCGCATCTCCAATTTTGCTTGTTGAACATGATAGAAGGCTTTCAGATATGATAGAAGGCTCCTGTTGCTTTTGGGATCTGTACACAACTGGCCAACTAGTAGATGGTCTGCAACAAAAAAAGAAAACCGGTTTTCATCAAGCAGAAATGAAATCATGTTGTCTTTACTAGGGTGGCAATTTTAGAATTCCACCCTGTATACTCTGGATCCATCCAACTAGCAACAAAATTTCACCGTTTCTTTGCAGAAGAAATCCCAGAAGATTTTCTACTCTAATAACTTTTTTTTCTTCCAACCACTTGCCTTCCGTGTTCCACTGGCTGTATTAACATGCAGAAATTTAAATGTATATGTATAAACAAACATCTTACTGTCAACCTCCCCACTCCCATTATCTATATATATATAAAAGCGAAAATGTATGTATGTATGTGTGTCTGCTAAAACTTTCGACAGACAGAACAAAAATTCACAAATTTGGTTTCATATAAAAGCCCCATCCTTCGCCCGACAAATATCGAAAAATTGGCCAAAAACGTTAATTTTTTCACCCTGAGATCAGCACTTTTCTACAGGAGGGGGGTCAGCAAAAACCGTCCTCTCATGACAAAGTCGCTTCTACGCATGCGTTATACAACGTCGTAACTTGGTTTAGTTTAAAGATAAAAAAAAAAAAAATGACCTAATTTCGTGTATGTCGTCTTAACTCAGTTGATTAGAGCGCTAGGTCATTAACTAAAGGTTTTGGGTTCGAATCGTGGTGTAAATTTTAATATTGAAGCAGGATTATTTAAGCCATTTTTCACGTAATGTTCGTTTTTCTGTTTTTTTTTTTTACTTCGCTTATTCTTAGATTTTCATTAACACCCCCTACTCCGACCGACCACACACACCCAAAAACACCCGGAGGCTTATTTCAGCCATTTTTCTCGTGTTTGTTTTTCTTTTTGGTTTTTATTTTTCAGATTTTTTAAAAAAGTTTTAACGTTCGTTTTTCTGTTTTCTTTTTTGTTTTTGTTTTTCTGATTTTTGCATTTAACATCGTTCGTTTGCCTCATATTAGTTTTTTTTCTGTTTTATTTCGATTTTTTCTAAGTTTTAACTTTTTTTTATATAATATTTAATTTTTATTTAATATTTAAAAATATTTATTTCGTTTATTCTTATGTTTTGATTAGCCCCACCCCCGTTTGCCTGACGTTAGTTTTTTTTATGTTTTTTTTTGTTGATTTTTTTAAAGTTTTTACTTCGCTTATTCTTATGTTTTGATTACCCCCCCCATCGCCTGAGCACACACACCTCTAAACACCCGGGCAATGCCGGGAACTCCCCCTCACTAATCTCCTATAAATCTGGCCCCTATCACATTAGCGTCTTATGTTTGAGCTAAAATGAAAGACTTGCATCAAATCCGTTTCCAAGATTGCTGGGAAAATGGTTGGATCATTCTACCACACCAGAAATTATCTAACTCCTTACGCAAACCTCTACTCATATAAGAGTCAAATACTCCTCAAGATTCCACATCTGAGTTGGTGCTGCTCAGAGCACTCTTTCCTGTCGTGGCAGAAGAAAATTTGCTAGTTATTATCTGCTCAATAATTACTTTCAGGTGCTCGACTAAGCTTCAATCTATGAAAACTCGCCCATTTACAACCATTGTAAATAATTTCCTTTTCTTACTTTCTCTCTCTCTCTCTCTCTCTCTCTCTCTCTCTCTGCCTAAAATTAAACAAAGTTTCTATAAACAAAATTTCTTTCCTAGATCTACCCGTCTGTATAAAACAATACACTGGAGATAACCATTACATGGTCATTTGCAAGTCTAATATAAGCAAATTTTTGTTGAGCCATTCTTGTAAATAATCAAATTCTGACCAATTTTTACCATTAACTATCATCATGGTATTGTTTTATCGGCCAGTCATTAATCCTTATCCTCGAGTGGCCTTTAGACCTTGGTAAGTGGTGACTGTTTATTAAAAATAATAAGTTTGGAGTGAACAAGAACAACAAGCAAAATATGTACATTTTTGGAAATAAGGAATTGCTGTATTCTTTTATTCTCTTTCCTTGTGTGTGTGTGTGTGTGTGTGTGTGTGTGTGTGTGTTTTATTTTATTTCGTTTTGTTTTGTTTTTTAACTAATGTCATTGTGTTCTTTCCTTTCTTGCTTTAAACGTGATCCAATATATTTGCTTGATTTCCTAGTAATTGTATTTTTCCTGAGGGGCCAGGGGAGAGCAAACTCATTCATCCCCCACCCTTTCAATAAAAAAGCTAAAACCAGATCCGAAGCATAATCCCTGTTTTGTTTGGTTACTATTATTGAAATCAAAGCCATCAAACATTTGTCATAAACCTATTTTCAACCAATTGGATTTGTCATAGATAATAACAAATGTCAGATTATCAGGATTGGCTTGATGTGCGAATATATGATTTCTTTTTCCTAAGCAGAGTACTCAGTGTCACCCGGGATCCTAATTGGTCTCTCGTTCATCTGTTAATACTTTTCTTAATAACCACGCCTTGGATTTTTTTTTTTTTTTAATTTTGCACAAACATTAGTCATAAATTTTTGCCAAAACGGATTTTCCGGGATAACTTTAGTTGCCTCCCAAAGGGGGGGGGGGGCATTATAGAGGTAAAATTGCTCCCAAACCGTTCATTTGTTTGCACTTTTCTCAATAACCACTCCTTATTTTTTTTTTTTTTTAATTTTGCCCAAACATTAGTCATGGTGAAAGTAAATTCTTCACTCGTAGAGGGGGACCCCGCATGCTCAGCTTGTTTCCATTAATTATGTACTCTTCTACTGCGTTTGATTATGGTTAAAATTAAAGTAAAAAGTAAATACAACCAATTTACAATTCAAGAATTCGTTTGTCTTTGCTGCTGTCTTTTTTTTTTTTTTTTTTCTATCAAGGCGAAATTAGGTCAGAGGTGAGGGAGAAACGTTTGGCAGTAAAAAGTTGGTTCATTTCTATTTTTCAAAACAAAAAATTATAACGCATGGTTATTCCTTGTACATACAGAAATTATGATTAAAATTGGAGTAAAAAAAAATGAATACAGCCCAGTTACAATTCAAGCATCCGTTTCACTAAACCAATGAACAAAGATGAAAAGTTTAAAGCTTTCACTTCATTTAACTATATAAACTGTATGCTTTGTGTCTTGTTTCATATTGTTGTTTCTTTTTTTTTTCTTTTTTTCTTTTTTTCTTTTCTTTTTTTCTTTTTTTTTTTTTTTTTTTCCATCAAGTCGAAAATTAGGTCTGAGGTGAAGGAGAAACGTTTGGCGATGGAAAGTTGGTTTATTTGTATTTTTCAAAAAAAAAAAAACTTATTCATAACGCGTGGTTACGTCTTGTACACACAGAAATAATAGCTTTACGCATTCCCATTTTTTATTTGGTGAGATTTTAAATCGATCAAGTGTTTGAAACGATATTGTTAAGTCCTGAAATAAAATCATAATTTATCTTTCGCGTTTTTCTGCATTATAAAATCCTCCCCCCAAAATGAAAAGCTTTGACACAATTTAAATCTACAATGTCATTGTACCAAATTTGAAACTCGTTCTATGCTCTAACGCTTAATGTTTTGTTAGTAAAAAATATATGTTAGTAAAAATATATCACACGTTAACATAAATTTGAAAAAATAAAAATTAAAAAAAAATTATTTTCGTCGTCTATTTTGCCCATTCTACCACACCAGAAATTATCTAACTACTTATATATATTAGGCACCGCCAAAACTGGGGGGGGGCAGGTCAGTACTTTTTGACGGACCGTCTTTTTAAAAATCTACCAAAAATCAGGTAATTATCCGATCAATACGAAATTTTCAGCGATTATTAAGAGAAGAATGAATTTTATAACAGTGTACTTATTTTTCATAAACGATATTTATATATATCTTTTTTTTTTTGCTTACAACCCCCCCCCCCTGTTTTGAAGTGGGAACAAATATGATTAAAATAATCATCTGAAACTGAACTCAACATATTGTGTTGTTGTAAGGGACAGAATAATAGATTAAAAAAAAAAATTGTTTGCATACCTTATTTTGACGTCTGAATATCAGAACTTCGATTGTGTTTAATTATCCCGCTTTTGAGTTTTGAAGTGTGAAATTCGGTGAATATGCTAAGTAAAATAATTAATTTAAGTTAAGCAAAACAAAAAAAATTTTTTTTAAATATTTATACGAAAAAAGCCATTTTAAAATCTTTGATAAATAAATTAACAATTTTTTTTTAGCGAGCCGAATTTTGCATGACCATTATTAAACAGAGCATGCTTTGAAGAATCGATACAAAAAAAAAATTCGATAAATATTGTGTCCTTTGTGTTAAAAATAGCATCATTTTTTTCGATCCCGTTTGAAAACGTTTGCCGCCTTTCAACTACGGTGGACGAAACACGCTGAAATAATTTTTTTTTTATTCTGCTTTAAATTGCCCCCCTCCCATTTTGGGGAGCCTGGCCCCCACACACATACACATTAAAAACCAAACTCATACAAATGGTCACCCATTTCGTACTGGCCAGCATCAGCTTAATAATACATTGAAATTTTCGTCACTGAAAAATAAGTTATTTTGGCCTGTTTGGTCTTCCATAGTTTGCTTCTTATCAAACACAAACGTAAACAGTGTCGATTTGAACTCTAGATTGACCCGAAATAACTGGTTACCTATATGAATAAGTGGAATTATTTGAAATCCAGGTACTTATATTATAATATTTTTCCATATTCTCTTAGAAAATCATCCTAAATCTTAGTTAGACAATAAATAAATAAATTATTTCAAAAACCTTTTTTTTTTAAATATTTATGTACGTTTTTTGTGCAAGACAAAAAATGTCAATTGTTAACTTTTTGGGAAAATTTAACATTTAAAATTTAATTAAAAATAGTAGAAAAAGTTTTACATTATTCTGTTTTCTATATGATAAAATTCAGGGTTTTATCTTTCTGGAAAAAAAAAAGTTACTCAGAAATAATGGATGTTAATAAATGTAATTTCGTTTTAAAAAACAACAACAACAACTTGATTTTGCGGCCATTTTTGGCGGTGCCTAATATATATACTAGCAAAAGTACCCGTCGTTGACTGGGTTCAAAAACAGCTTACAGAAAATGAACTCTGATTTATGAAAGTATGATAGGTTATGAAAAGGAAGGGTTGTAAATTTGTGTTGAATTTGGGGGTATCAAAACCAAAGCAAAATATGATGAAAGTAAAAATAGAATAGATAACCCCCATAATTTATTATACCATACCTGTTTACACTGGAGCACTTATCACAATATTCTGTGGATTAAAAAACCTTGTTAAACTTTGTGACATATTTCCATTCTATGGAGGTCAGGTGCGAACGAACACCCCATGATTTTATTATACCATATTTCTTCAAACAGAAACATAATTATCAAAGTATACTTACATAATTACAGAAACATAATTATCAAAGTATACTTACACAGATAGTCTTTATTAAAATTATTTATTATTAAACTTTATTAAAAGTCTTTATTAAAGTTTGTGTCTATTTCCATTCTATGGAGGCCAGGCGCGAACGCAGATCTCACAATTTTACTATACCATCCCTATTTAAGTTAAAACATACTTATCAAAGTATTTTTTAATTTTTTATTTCCATACTTTGTGGACCAGGCGCGAACGCAGACCCCACAATTTTTATGAACCACTGTTCTGCTTGATCAAACATACCCATTCCTGTGTCTCGATACATCTTCTATCATTATATGTAATCAGTTTTTTAAAATAGTCAACCATATAGGAGCCTATTCGTGAAAGAAGTTCCAATTATACCAGTCATCATAGAAGCAACTGGGCTTATGAAAAAGAACTTTAAAAAGTACATAGCAAGCATACCCGGTGAACCAAGTGCAAGTGAAATACAAACGATTGCACTGAAAGGGACGGCTAGAATCCTGAAAAGATCTCTTGGTTGGACTCACTAAAATAGGGGTAAATGTCAGACATCTGGTTGGATGTCCCATCCCCTAGAAGAAAAAGTTTAAGAAAAATGAAAAAAAAAGGGAAAAACCAGACACACACACACACACACACACACACACACACACACACACACACACACACACACACACATTCAGCTTTATATTATAGATTTCATGATTCTTTGATGGGTACAAAATTTATATAATGCAATCATTATATTTATTCAAAATTTATATAATACAATCATGAAGGAAAGACTTAAATTCATGATTAAAACGTTTAAAATAAAGTTAACGGGTGAAGAGAAGAAAAGAACACAAATGTATGTTTTTATCTGTTTATCTTATCTAAATTGTATCATAGAGTTGCTTATAATTTTTTAAATGTATGGAGAGGTTTTCAAAATCTTCACCATTGTCCAAGCATATATGGAAACTTAAGAGTAAATTTATTCAGCACAGACGTGGATTTATTTTCTACCTTAGAAGTGAGGACTAGATTAAAAAAAAAAAAAGTAAAATTAACATATACACGCATGTGCGTAGAACTCGTAAGATAAAAATAGAACGAACACGATATCCGGTCCAAGAAATCACTCCTCCCCTCCTCCAAATTTGGTCAGCCGGGATACTGTAATTGCTGTTGGCGCGGCGCTTAAGATAAGTATTATTTCCAAATGAACCTAGCCCTAAAAAAAAATACTAACTTTGTTCATTTCTTCTCTTTTAAATTTCTTATTTGTTTTTGTAATTATGTGCATTTTAATTTATATATGCATTTTGTCTTTTCTCTGGTTAGCTTTTTAAATTCACCCTCCCCCCCAAGCAAAACTCAATCATGTTCTCTTCCAGCTAAAATAATTTCCACGCTCTGTACTAAGGCTAGAGAATAAATAGCATTAGGCCGAATAAATGTTCCGAATTTAGCACAAACGTGGATTTATTTTCTACCTTAGAACTGAGAAGAACTTTATTTAAGTAATATAGTTAATATCTACAATTACCATATGCTCGCTTGTATTAATAAAGAGGTCTCGCTGATATCTCTACCAAACCAATGGATATAGGGTTTAATTAACTGTTACTATAATTGTAACTGAAATCTACAGTGATATTAGCTGCGGTACTAGGACTTATTTCTGAATAGATACGCTGTCTTATCCCCAACCCAACCTTAATGACTGCCTAAAAATATGAATTCCGAATCACGACGAAATAATTGTTTCTCTTTACCTCCAAATCGACTGCCTATGTCTAACCTGCATGCAAAATAGGGGAAAAGAAAGTTAGATTTTATTCTTTTCTCCCAAACTAAAACAATACTGTAAACTCTAAATCCAAATGAAACTTTACTGTATTCTGTAAGTAAATAACCCTGACCCTTGAAAGCTAACAATCTGCCTCCCCCCTCTAGCTGCCACTAAAACCCTACATTATACATACGCCTTAGTAGTGGAATCCTTAACCTCAAGTTCCTAACTTTCACATACTAACCGCCTAACGGTCTTCACTAAACATCTATACATTTCTACCCCTGACATACATCAGAGTTCATTCCTATCCATTTAGGTACTTACCAGCCAAAGTATGCACTCGGATGCAAAGCGATCTTCATTACATAGCAATTGCCTCTTCCTAGATGGTTCTGCAACAAACAATACTAAACCAATCCGATACTCCCTGCCATGCAAAACTCTCTATGACTCTTAAATGAAAACTGAAACTATCTCCCCCTGAATAGTGGAAACACTGACAACTCCTATTTGCATCTACTGAAAACTCACCCAAATATATATTACTTAATTATACATACGAAATACACCATAACCTAAAATGTACCTCCAGTTACACCCTGAGTGTACTGCACCTACACCCTAACCTCCGTAAACCTAAATATACAGTGACTGGGCAAAATTTCTTAGCTCATTTCCTAATACCTACTCAAACTATAACGTTATTCTGAACCCAAACTAACATAAAGTTATAAAAAAAAAAAAAAAAAGAAAATGAAAAAACCCAAGGTAAAAGTCCTAATCCGCATTAACGCTTTTCTAACAAGCCTCCCCTCAAAACCGCTTCCACTGCATGCCCCTAAATCACTTTGAGAAGTGTAACTATTCATTAGATATATAACCTTTACAAGCTAACCCTGTAACATTAACTAACCACGCGGGGTCGCAGAAATACCTGGAGTAGGACCTAGGTGCAGAGCAAACCCTCTCAGGGCTGATGGAACCAGTAGATGTTCCCAGATCACCGGTCTAGGAGAAGGAAAACTCTGAAACTAAACCAAAGGGGAGGGAGGCCTCTCCAGTCTTGGACGACAACCTTCCTAGAGCTGGTGACTCAAACAAATTACCGGTCTGCAAACCTAAATTGCTTAAGGAGTAGATAGGCTCTGTCCATCGCTGGCTTCCATACTCCTTCTTTGCATATTAGTCAGGCGCAGAGACACTATCACAGGTGAATTGACAAAACACTTAGTGGTAGATCTTGTTTCTTGTCTAGGGCATTGAATGGCGTTCCCCAACTCCCAACACATCCCACCCCCCATAACTGGGCACTTGGGAGTGCTTGAGTACCACGCATGCCTGTGCAATTAGATTGGGGTGATCTTCTTCTGATGGGCTGAGGGTACCAGATTGACAGTTCCTGGCTGCTGTTTCTGACTGGTAGTACAGGAGCGCTAACTCTTTGGTAGCGCTTAGAGCGGCTGCTCCATCAACAGTTGTATAATATTGGGTTGTTTCTAGTGCCATGTCGCGCATGGAAAGGGACCCTGCACTCATCCCGGATGGGCTTTCCCGAGGCCACAGTCCTAGTTGAAGAAAGGTCAGCCAATGGTCTGATTGTGTTGCATGTCTGATATCCTGCATAACCTCTTGTTCAGCTCCCCCTCACCTAACTGAAACTCTTTAAAAACATGATGACACTACAATCAAAAAATAAGCTCAAACCAGGCCTAGGGACAAAAAAATTCAACTTGCCTCCTCCCTTGAGGCTTGCATTCACTAACATCCGTGGGCTTAGAACTAATTTAGCTGATGTTGAAGTATTTCTCCTAACAAATACCCCGGATATCTTAGCACTAAGTGAGACTAACCTACACTCCTCCATCCCCTCTGACTACTTTAACATGCCTGGCTATCTCCCACTCTGCCGTAAGGACTCTGACAGACATATGCATGGACTTGGAGTCTACATTCGTAACACCCTCCCCCTGACTAGAGAAACAACCCTAGAAACGGACGATCAAGCCTTTATGTGCTTTAGACTAAACATGCAACACAACATTAGCTACTTTTATTTTCTCTACCACTCTCCCTCAACCCAGGACTGCACCATAATAAACAAAGTCTCTGACAGTATAGACACAGCACTCTCCCTCGACACTAGCGCCCAAGTCCATGTATTTGGTGACTTTAATATTCACCACAAAAACTGGCTTGGATTCTCTACTCACACAGATGCAGCGTGCAGCACAACACATAGTTTTGCTATATCTCACTCCCTATCACAAATAGTTACGTTTCCAACCTGTTTCCCTGACCAGCAAGAACAACAAGCATCACTTCTAGATCTGTTTCTGACTACAGTTCCCGAGGATTGTACAACAAATGCTGACAGCCCACTCGGGAACGCTGACCATGCAGTGATAATGGTAGAAATCACCCTAAATTCTAGACCAAAAACTGAAGAGCCAGTGCTCAAAACAACGAGATATTATAAAAAGGCTGACTGGGAAGCCATCAGAGATCTTATCAGAGATGCCCCATGGGGTAATATTTTTTTTCTTCCTGCTGAACAGTGCGCAAATGAGACCACTGAATGGTTCAAAACCGCAATGGAAGCACATGTTCCCATGCGGAAATTTTATAGCAAGCCCCACTCTCCCCAATGGTTTACTTCGACTTGCGCAACTGCCATTGCTCAAAGGCAGCATGCATACCGCAGATTTAACCGACATAAGTCCAGTTCAAACAAACAGAAGTACATAGAAGCTAGAAATAACGTTAAGAAAGAAATAGCGACAGCCAAGAGAGAATTTACTGAAACCACTAAAAAATGCATCGAAGCACAAAAATTAGGAAATCGTGACTTCTGGAAAATCTACAACAGTGTAGTAAATAATGGGCAATCAACAATTCCCCCACTAACCAACAATCACGAGGTAGTTTGCTCAGCAACCGACAAAGCTAATATGCTTGCCAGCTGGTTTGCCTCGAACTTTACACTGGACCCTTCCAACCACCCCCTGCCTGACTTTCCTTTGCGGACAGACGCCATGCTAGACGATCTAAAAATCATCGCTGCTCAGGTACATGCTATCATAAAAAATCTTGACACTTCAAAAGCATGTGGACCTGATCTCATCCCAGCTGTGCTATTAAAAAAGTGCTCAGCCGAAGTAGCTCCAGTTTTCTCCAAACTCTACAACAAATGCCTTAATAAATCATGCTTTCCGGGCTGTTGGAAAACCGCTTCTGTGGTACCAATATTCAAGAATTCTGGCGAAAGAACTGACCCATCAAATTATTGCCCTATTAGCCTCTTCCTACTTTTCGCCAAAATATTTGAGACCATAATTAACCATGCTCTAGTCCGGCACCTTACAGATGCTAAACTTCTGACTGACAAACAATATGGATTTAGACAAGCCCGTTCCACAGCTGACATGACATCCTCACTGTAATCTCTGAATGTATATACCATTCACTGGACAAAGCGGGGGAGGGCAGAGCGGTAGCTCTAGATATATCTAAGGCTTTTGACAGGGTATGGCACAAGGGTCTCCTCAGGAAAATTAAATCATACGGTATCACTGGTAGAATACTTAGCATAATTAAATCCTTCTTAGATAAGAGAAAAAACCAGGTTGTCCTCGACGGTCGTACATCTAAACAGTGTGATATAAATGCGGGAGTGCCTCAGGGGTCTATTCTTGGACTTCTATTGTTCCTGATATTTATTAATGACCTCCCCGACAAAACTGCCTCTGAGATGGGTATATATGCTGATGACACTACACTCTATAACAGGCATAACAGGAAAACAAATGAACACATATCTAAAGAAATGGCAAAAACACTAGAGGATGACCTCCAATCTGTAGTGGAATGGGGACATAAATGGATGGTCACATTCAATGCTGCCAAGACTAAACTGGTTTCCTTCAATAACTACAAGAAACCTTCTCTGCCACCAATAGCAATGGCCAATGACTCCCTGTCTGAGAGTACATCTTTCCAACTGCTTGGCCTAACGTTCACAGGAAACATGAGCTGGAACAATTATATTGAAAACATTGCCAGGGCCGCTGCAAAAAAGGTAGGCTCTCTCTACCGTGCTAGAAAACTACTGACACCTGCAAGTATCCTGTATCTCTATAAAGCCACCATTCGCCCATGTATGGAGTATTGTTGTCACATCTGGGCTGGTGCGTCTACTACTAGTCTCTCGCTCCTAGACAAGGTTCAAAAAAGAGTCGCCAATCTCATAGGGCCTGAACTGGCATCTAAGCTTTAGCCTCTGTCCCATCGACAAAATGTTGCATCCCTCTGCTTGTTCTACAAGTATTTTAATGGTGAATGCTCTGACGAACTGCAAACACTTGTGCCCCCATGATGCAGACACTCTCAACAAACCCGACAGGCAGCTAAATCCCACCCCCACACAGTAGAGATCCCTAGATGTAAAAGATCTTTCTACTTCAGTAGTTTATTCCCCAGAACTGCTAGACTCTGGAATTCCATTCCAGGATCCTGCTTCCCTAACTGTACTGACATGCAGAAGTTCAAGTGCAACGTGAACCGACATCTTGCTGCCCAAATGCCTACATAGTGCCCCAGTAGTTGCTGACCCTGATAGTAGCCCCCTACACCAAAGTGGCAATGCGCCTTGTTTGGGGTGAAAATGTAATAAAAAAAAAAAAAAATTTAAATATATAAATTTCACGTGTCTGTTTGAATGTGAATGTATGTATGTATGTATGTATGTATGTATGTATGAATGTATGTTTGTATGTCTGCTTAAAACTTTTCTCAGTGGTATCAGACCGAGTCGAAACCAGTAACGTCTGAAAGGGCGATGTCTCGGTCAAATAAAATGTGAGAATTAGAAAAAACTGTCAATTATTTTCTATAGAAATAGACGTTTGCCATGAGGAAGGGTAGCAAAAAATTGTTCCTTCATGACAATTTAGCCAAACAATCATGCGCTAAAAATGTTCTTTCTTGAATTGGTTTAAATAGAAGAAAAAAAAAACGATGTTACTTTGCTGACAGCATCGTAATCTTAAGGGTACACGTTCGAGCTGACATATCAAATATTTGTTTTTCGATTTGTTAAATTTTGATATTTAAACAAGGTTATTTATTTTTCGTTTGCTTATTCTTTGTTTTCCCTTTTTTTATTGTTCCATCACGTTCGTTGTTTTTTTTTTGTTTTTTTCCGATTTTTAAGACAGTTTTAACATTTAAACAGGATTATTTATGCCTTTTTTTGTTCACTTATTCTTAATTGCTCCTTTTTCATTTTTCCACGTTCACTGTTTTTTTTTTCCGATTTTTAAAAAAAAGTTTTTTAATATTTAAACAAGGTTATTTATGCCATTTTTTCATTTAGTGATTCTTCATTTTCCCTTTTTTTATGGCGGAGTTGTACAACCATCACTCCTGTGTAATTTGTATACTGATAGGTTTTTATTTAATTTTTTCACTGGATTATTATTGATTGGACACTAATTAACCAGATTATGAAAAAAATTTGAAAAAAAAAGAAAAAATTCATTATTTCGACATTTGAAAGGGTTGCTCACTTTTTAGTTACAACGTTCTGGTCATCCATTTTTTTTTTCCTGTTTTCTAAATACGGAAGTGAGTTATTGTCCAAACACAAAAGTTAATAATTGTCATTTTTTTTTATTGCCCTTTATTGTCCCTTTGTGTTTTTTGTAAGGAAACACCCACAAACTCATCTTTCATAAAAACAAATAAATTATTTTAAAAGAAAAAAATCACCCACAAACTCACTTTTCATCAACCAAAAACTAAGTTTTAAAAAAAACTGGAAACTTTATCTTCATAAAAAACAAAAAATTTTAAAAAAGTAAAAATCATTTTCATTCTATTTTTTTTTTTTTTTTGAGAAACAAAATAAATATTTCTGATTACAAATGCGGTAGGTTCATGTCATTTGCGTGACCGATTTACGAAAACGTTGTAACTAAAAAGTGAGCACTCCTTTCAAATGTCGAAATAATGATTTTTTGTTTTTTTCAATTTTTTTTTTCATAATCTGGTTGATTAGTGTCCAATCAATAATAATCCAATGAAAAACCTATCAGTATACAAATTACACACGGGGGGGGGGGTGATGGTTGTACAACTCCACCTTTTTTATTTTTCCATCACATTCGATGTTTTTTGTTTTGTTTTTGTTTTTTCGATTTTTTAAAAAATGTTTCAATGTTTAAACAGGATTATTTATGCCATTTTTTTTTTTCGTTTGCTTATTCTTAATTTTCCCTTTTTTATTTTTCCATCACGTTCGTTGTTTTTTTTTTTCCGAATTTTTAAAAAATGTCTTAATGTTTAACCAGGGTTATCTGTGCCATTTTTCCGTTTGATTATTCTTTATTCTCCCTTTTATTATTGTTTTAATTTACCTCCACTCCACCCCACACATCTCACCACGCCCGGACAACGCCGGGTACCGCCGCTAGTACTAAATAAGTCGTATTGAAAAAGGCCATGACATAGAATATACTTAGAAGAATCTCTATTATTAATTACAGAGGTAACCTATTCAATACAAGTATGAGATACTCTCAATCCGCATGAATAGAAAATGGGTCAGACAAACGCATCCATTCAAAAATATTGTAAAATGAAATAATCTATAATAGAAAAATGTCTGAAAATAGAACCTCCTCGATGGAGGTACAAACAACTATGATTTTGTGTGACGAGTCAAATTGGTAGAATATAATGACTCTACATGAGAAATATCAAAAATTTAACATAAAATTAATTTTTAAGTTATACATATAAAATGTATTGCAGTATTCCAGAAAATGCCTGAAAGAAAGCTTTTTTCCTACAAATAATCTCAACTCTGAAATCTATATATCTATGAAAGTGAAAATGTCTGTCTGTGTGTGTCTATCTGTCTGTTTACATTTCCCTACCAAATAACTCTGTCAATTTTCAGTCTACAGACTCGAGATTTGACATAAGAGGTATTGAGATTTGAGAAAATCTTTTTAATCGGTTTTCGACCAGAAATTTGGCTGTCAGGGGTCAAATTTCAATGATTTGACCTTTGAAAACTCTACAAAACTCCTCCGCCAATTTTGGGTCTAAACACTTGGAATTTTATATATAGGTTACTTGGACATGGATCTAACTTAATAACTTGATTTGAGCCCAAAACAATAAATGTTAAGGGGTCAAAATTAAAAATAAATTAACGTCTGCGGCCTTTACTAGCTTTTCTCTATGGTAGTTAAGGAAGCTTATTATATAGAAAGGCATCACCATACATATTCACACTTTTTAATATATACATATGCACATAACGTTATGAACAGTACATAGGGCCCGAGCAAAGCCGGACAGAACTGCTAGTAGACTATAAAGATTAAGTCCAATATATATATATATATATATATATATATATATATAATGATTTGATTGTAGAAATTTCAAAATACCATAGGTTTGCAACAACATGTGTCACATGCACATTTATTAAGTGTAGACTATTAGCCACTATCTTATGTAACTTTAGAATGACATTATATGTACATTTAAGTGATGCATTAAAATCGTACGTTATTTCTGAGGAGCGACACGATCCGATCACTATTTCACCATCTTTAGAGGAAGTAGTTCTATTTTTCTCTCTACCTATTCTGTGCTCCCACCACTCCCACTGGACACTGGCACCATCTCTATATATTTCTACTCTGCTGGGTTTTTGCAGCTCTTAACTGGTTATTCAACACATACACATACCATAATATTTACATTTTCTTATTTCTAGATAATAATTTCTCCCTTTCCAAAATCCAGCACCGCTGATTGGCTATGACGTAGACATTCTCATATTTGGATCTTCCACTATTAAATGAACACTTCGACACTTATAAACATGACACTATTTATTTCCATATTTATTTGTTTCCATTTTTTTTTCTAAATTATCCACATGACCTTTGCATTTCGGGACTTTACGGATGTTATATTAAGTGATTGCTTCTCCATTATATTTATTCGGCCATGGAAATTTGAGACTAAACATAATCAAAGCTACATAAAACTGTTTCTTCCTTCACTCACTCTCGTCATTACTCGCTCTCCTCTCTCTCTCTCACTCTCTCCCAATCTGTCACTTCATTTTTCCTTGTCCTTTTTGATACATGACATTTACTTGTCAGTTGTGTGCGTTAATCTAATCGCATTCCGCCAGCTTTCCACTGCTATTCGACATTTTCTTTTACATACTGTCATTAATGATATGATTATTTATTCTTATTTCTATTTATTTATTTAGTTGTTCATTTAAATCCGGATCATTGTCCTCATCTTGCATTGTGGTTGTTACACAAAGTTATGGCCAACTACTCCCTCAACCTTAGTTGGCCAATAACGTAGTGATATGACAACATCTATGGAGCCTTGTAATTGCTGATGATTCAATTATGAGATTCATCATTCCTACACCATCGCGGTTAACCACCAGATGAAGGCCAGAGGAATAGTGGGCCAAAATTTCATGAAACAACAACTATAAACTATTTTTTTTATTTATTCACTTATATAAAAACTTAAATTGAAATTCTTGTGCAACGCCGAGAAATGGGTCCTGCTAGTAATAAATAATGAAGAATTTAATTGGGAATAAAGTGTACTTAACTGCATGTTCGTATGTTATTGGTTTGGGTGCTACTAGTGTTTAAGTAAGTCATCATGTTGTATTTGAATGATTGTCGGCCATCTTTAAATATGGCTGCCGTTCTCATGAATGCGCAACATTTTTGCTTGTGAAAAATAGTATGATGTTCAGGAGTCTATTGGCATTCATTTGCTACCATTTTTTCTTCCATCCCCAACCGAGGTCACAGAATCAAAAGTCTAGAGAGATTTTGATCTTTGGGCTGATAGCCTAATAATAGAAAAATGTAGAAATTATAATTTATTATTTGAAATTAACTGTTATTAGATACCTACTAAAGATGACTCTAAATTTATATCATGTAAGTAAAATACAAAATCTATATATATAAATTCGTATTCCTGTCTGTCTGTTTGTTTGTTCACAATTTTATTAATATATACAAAAGGTCCACTACTTAATTATTTCATTTATTTCTATATATATAGTATGGTTCTTTCAAAATCACCTCCTTTGCAATTTAAGGAAAATCGATTTTACTAAATAGCTGTATGTTAGTTTAAGTTTCTAACGAGAGAATTGTTTTAAGTGTTCTATTTAAGATTGTTATTTCATCAACTTTAAATAACATTTAATTTAATCGTTTTGGAATTGTTATTTTCGACATCGATTTTTTTTTTTTTAGAAACGGGTAGAGTTATTTCCCCTGATGAGTTTTTTTAAACTCAAAATATCTCATTTGTTTGTTTTTATTATTCTTGAAAAAACTATACAGAATCTTTGAGCGTCCCCCCCCTCCAACCGACCAAAAAAAAGAAACAAGCCAAAATTTTCCTTTATTTACCAAAAAAAAAAAAAAAAGCCAGTGAAACAAAATGCCTTTACAAAAAACAAAAAACAAAAACAAAAACAACGTACGGGCAACAAACCCTTCTACCAAAATATTTGGTAGAGAGAGTATTACATACTTCTTTTTTGGGGTGATTACATTTATATGTTTTTATTCGTTTATTTATTTTTAAAATTTTGTGGGGCTATCGACATTGCCTACGATGAAAATAATTAATATTCTTAGTATAGCAAGTGTGTTCAAAACAGAACTTTATGTCGACTCAGACAACGCCGGGTACCCATGCTAGTATAAAATAAAATTCAATTGATTTAAAAAATATCGATTATGAGTCAAAATTATAGTAGGTATCAAACATAATGAACAATTGTAAGTTAATATCAAATTAAAAACCCTAAATTTGTTTAGATAAGAAATGATATTGAATCAAAGTACAGTATATAGTTTTTTATAGTATGCTTCAACTACTTATGGTCCTTAATTGAAAAAATGTTTTAAATCTTCCCTAACTAAAGAAGTTTTTAATTTTGATTTTTATTGGTTATATTTTACTTTAGTGGTAATTTTTATCTTTAATTTTAGTCTATTTTTGTTTATGTTTTATATTTTATATTTAATTTTTTTTTCTTGCATCGATTGGGGCGAAGAGTGTTTCTTCCCCCACATAAAGACCAATCTTGTGCCTGACTTTGATCTCGTGGGAAAGCAAGTAAATGGTGATAACAAATATTTCAATCCATATTCATCAAATATCGCATAGTCTAGATAAAAAAAGGACCACATAATAAAATTCACTAACATTAGTTGGGTAATTGACTATGAATTGTATTAATTAGAAAAAAAAAAAACAATTGATCCTGCATGCACCAATTTATTTACTAACAGAGAAAAATCTGAATAAATATAGTAAAATGCTTATCTCTCTTTGACCGTTACAGAGTTGACTTATTAAATATAAGCTTGAGCCGAAACAATGATAGTGACTCACTAATACTGGGTGGGGGGGATAATTATCTCAAAGGTGATTGTCAGTTTGATTGATAATTTTTTGAGATAATGTCATAAAAAATCCAATATATTATTGCCTAGACCAGATGTTGATGTGAGATTTTGTGAACTGGTATTTAATTTTAATCACTACACCTGTCATTTTTTTTTTTTTGTTATTTTGTGTGTGTGTGTGTGTGTGTGTGTGTGTGTGTGTGTGTGTGTGTGTGTGTGTGTGTGTGTGTTGTTTTTTGTTGCGTTTTTTTGTTTGAATAATTTTTTAAATAATCAACTTTATTGAAAAATTGATTTTAGACTAGATAAGTAAGGATGAAACATTTTACATCGAATTGTGTTAGAATTTAACATTGGTTTTGAATAACGTATCGATTGAAAGAAATAAGTAATGATTTATTAAAAACATTATTTCAGAAACACATGAATACAAAATGAAAATAAGGTAGAGACAAAAAGTTTACTAAAAAAAAAAAGAGAATCGTAGACTTAATAAACTTTTTTTAAATCATTTGTTTTATTACATTTTCACCCCAAACAAGGTACAGTGCCACTTTGATGTAGGGGGCTACTATCGGGGCCATAAGTTGCAGGGATACTATGTAGGGAGTTGAGCAGCAAGATGTCTGTTTACATTACACTTGAACTTCTGCATGTCAGTACAATTGGGAAAGCAGGGACGCGGAAAGATGTTCCAGAGTCTAGCAGTTCTGAGGAAGAAACTGTTAGAGTAGAAGGCCTTCTTACATCTAGGAATCTCTACTGTGTAGGAGTGGGATTTTGCTGCTTGTCAGAGGTATTTACATCGAGGCGATACAAGGGCTTGTAGTTCGTTGGAGCATCCACCATTAAAATACTTGCAAGAGTGGGAGAGTAGCAGCAGATGCACCAGCCCAAATGTGACAACACAATACTCCATACATGGGTGAATGATGACCTTGTAGAGGTACAGGATACTTTCAGGCATAAGTAAATTTCTTGTATGGTAAAGAGAGAGCCACCTTCCTTGCAGCAGCCATGCTCTCAATGTATATGTTCCAACTAACGTTAAATTGAGGAGTTTGAAAGAAGTACTTTCAGATAATGTATATTTTTAGCCATAGCTATTGATGGTTGAGAAGGTTTCTTATAATTATCGCAGGAAACGAGCTTAGTTTTGGCAGCTTGAATGTGACCATCCATTTTTGTCCCCATTCCATTACAGATTGGAGATCTTCCTCTAGTGTTTCTGCCATTTCCTTAGATATGTGTTCATTTGTTTTCCCCTCATGCCTGTTATAGAGTGTGGTGTCATCAGCAAATATACCCATCTCAAAGACAATTTTATCAAGGAGGTCATTAATGAATATTAGGAATAATAAAGATTCAAGGATAGACCCCTGAGATACTCATATTTATATCGTATTGTTTAGATGTACAACCGTCGAGGACAACTTGAATTCTTTTCTTATTTAAGAAAGATTTAATTAATTATTCGTCCAGTGATACCATATGATCTGGTTTTCCTGAGAAGATCAACGTGCTAAAAGCCTTAGATATATCAAGTGCTACCGCTTTACCCTTCCCTGCTTTGTCCAGTGTATGGTATATATGTTCAGAGATTAAAGTTAGGATATCTGCTGTAGAACGGGCTTGCCTAAATCCATATTCTTGGTCGGTTAGTGGTTTAGCAACTGTAAGGTAATGAACTAGAGCTTGGTTAATTATGGACTCAAATATTTTAGCAAAAAGCGGGAGGAGGCTAATGGGGCGTAATTTAATGAGTCAGTTCTTTTACCAGAATTCTTGTAAACTGGTACCATATAAGCAGTTTTCCAGCAGTCTTACAGTACTTACAGAATTGAAAGTATTTTGATTATAAAAATACTGCTAGAAAGGAAAAAATACAAATTATGCTAAGTAACAGTCAAGCTACAAGAAGTTAGATGGAGGTTCCACACATAGGCAAAAAGTAAATGAAGTTTGTTTAGTTAAAAGAAATACTAAAAAATAATAGTTGAATTATCCAATTCTATCTTTAGAGAGTGATGCTCAAAAAATGCCAAGATATTTAAAGAAATAAAAAAAAAAACTATGCCATTAAGACTCAGAAGAAGGCAATGAAGTTACAGCATAATATAGCGCTTAATAACAATAAGACCGGGAATATACACACGCCTAGGGACTGCTTGTGAATTTCATAAACCCTGTAAACTTCCTCCTTCAAAGGAAACTGACATAGCTCACCTACAGCTAATACAAAAGTTATAACAAGTAGAGCTATATTTTAGTATAAATTCTTATTTATACAAACATTTTTGACTACATATATGCATACATATTTCGGCTACAACTATATTCAAAGTCTAAATTCAAGAGAATATTCTTTTTGTAAAACGACAGAGAATATTCTTTTTGTAAAACGAATCTTCTCAGTAGTCTGAATAAGCTAGACTTTGAATAAGATTGTAGCTGAAACATATGTGCATATATGTAGCCAAAAATATTTGTCTAAATAAAAATGTGTACTATATATATTGTGTCAATCGCTTTATTGCAGATTAGTAAAATATCAATATTTCACTAAATGAAAATTATATCATCAAACGACTGTTTTAAGGTTAGGTATTTCCCAAAATTTTATTCAAATTCATGCGATGTTTACGAAGTTATGACATTTTATTGTTTATCGTGGAATTTCCACTGTCCATCACTTTATTGCAGGTCTCTTAAAATGTTGTTTTAAGGCAAAAATACAATGTCTTATCATGCAAACTTTATTTTTTATTATATTTTTCTGTCAAAAAATAATGAGAAAAAGCACATCCTATGTGCTAAGCATCAAATAAATTAATTATTTATCGACATATCCATCATTTTTTTTAAATAACTTAAAACAACCTTTTGTCGCCTGGAGAAGTCAATTGTTTGATCTCAAAACTTGAGTTATGGCTCTAGCAATATCAACTATGTTCTCCATAAGGCATCTTTTGAAGTAAATTGCTCTCCTTCCTCATAAATTCCTCTTTTTAATATTAACCAGAGATATTCAATGGGGTTAAGGTGTGGAGAACACGGTGGTCAGGACATAAGAGTTTCTCCAAAGAAGCCCATAGATTCAAGGAAGGCTGCAGTCGCCCTAGCAGAATGGGATGGTGCATTGTCATGTATAAAAATCATCTGAAAGCAATGTGACAATGGTAGGTCATCTAGCCATAGTGACAAATGTTATTCAAAAAAGTGATGTACGCATTGCTGGTAAGTTTTACACCCTCTGGAACTGGAAATGGTCCAACCAACTTATCCCTAATGATTCCCGTCCAAAACGTGATGACTCCACCTCCTTGGAGGGGTTGGAGTTCCGTTCAAGTTCCAAACTTTGGCCCATCCATCCAGACCGTCAAGAGTAGCACGGGTTTCATCTGTAAATAGGACATGTTGGAAATCCATTTTCATGTAATTCTGTTCCCAAGCCTTTCGTTTCCCCCTATGTTGTTTGCTCAATGGAGGCCTTGGAATAGTTTGATGTTTCTTGGCATCTCATTCAATACATTACATCAGGCCTGTCTGGATCTTGGAGCGATTCAAGTTCTTGCAAAAATGGAAACACTTGTGCTGTTTGGGTTTCGGTTGACTTCCCTACGAATTTTCCGAATATCACGATGTTAAAGGTTTCTCCTGGTACCCTTACCCTTTCTGAATTTGGTGTTGGGGTTGTTCACAAATGAAGCCAAAGTTCTTGGATCCCTTTCCAGCTCCATAGTTAAATCTTTGATGAACAATCCTCCTGCGAGTCCAGCAACAATCTTTTCCTTTTCGATAACCGTTAATCACTCCTTTTTGGCATTTTAAAAGACCAGCAATAAAGTGATAGACAGTATAAATTACTTCATAATAAATAAGATATAACTTCGTGAATATTGCATGGATTTGAATAAAATTTGGGGAAATAACTAACCTTGGAACAGTCATTCGATGATACAATTTTCATATTTATGCGACGTATATTTAGTGAAATATTGATATTTTACTAATCAGCAATAAATAGAAAAAATTACAAATATGAATATCTTTAAAATTGAAACCTCTCAAGATAATCAAAATCTCAATATAGTAGAGAGAACAATTAAAAATAAAGAAAATAGATGATGAAAAATAAAATTGAATAAATTACAATATTTATTGATCCATCAAATTCAAACAAGGAATTCTAGTAACGAAAAATCCCTAATTCATGGATTTTCAAAGATATGCTCTTTTCATCAGATGATAAGCATTAGTAAAAAAATTTATCACATGTTAAATTTGAAAATATAAAAAACAAAAAATTTATTTCATCATCTATTTTGCCTATATATATATATATATATATATATATATATATATATAGCACAATCACATTGAAACATCGGTTCCTGCCAGATCACCTATGTTAAGCAATGTTGAGCCTGGCCAGTACCAGATGGATGACCATTTTGGAAGGCTAGGCGCTGCATGTACTACGCCGAGTCATAAGAAATTTCCAGGTTGGTATCTGGAGGCGCATTAATTCACTGGGAGCGATCCACCTCTAGTCTTAGTTAAGATATGCATCTAGGAGAAGGTAACTCTGATTACGTCGGCAGCAGGACGTGGGATGGGCATGGAGGAGGATGAATCTCTAGTAGATCAACGGTTCTATGGTATTAAGAGTTATGTTATTCGACTGCAGCTATGCGGATGATCTAAGGATAACAGGTAAGTGCAAAAAGGCGACTCAAATTCCATTGCGCTGGGGAAGTTACTGGCAACCCACCCCATGTATCTGCCAAATTCAAAATCATGTGATGTATTCAGAGAAATCGGACCAACAATAAACCGAAGCTTCCAGAGAACACTAACCATGATTTCATCTATAGCATGAACATGCCACAATACAAGAAGAATATATATATATATATATATATATATATATATATATATATATATATATATTAAATCCTCGAAACAGTGTTTCATCGTAAACAACTCATGATCCCTTGAAAAATGAATTATTGCTATTATAGTAAATTCGAGAGCGAGTTGATGCAGTGATTGCAGGTGATTAAATGACTTACTGACTAGATGGTTTTCTAACGAATGATAAAAAATATTTTTTTTGTATAGTTTTAAAGGTTAAAAACTACAAAGACTATATATATATATATATATATATATATATATATATATTTTTTTTTTTTTTTTTTTTTTACACAGTGATCACCACTTATCAAGGCCTGGAAGCCACTCAGGGATAAGGGTTATTGCAAGTACATCACGTTAGTGAGGAGATTTTATGAAGTGTTTAATTAGGGGGGCGGTTCATTAGGAATTTGTTAACATTAGACTTGAAGACATCCAAGTTGTAGTCCGGAGGGAAGCAGGCAGACGGAACAGAGTTCCACAGGCGTGCAGTTCTAAGAAAGAAGCTTTGCTCATGAAATCCGCGTTTTGATTTAGGCACAGATATAGAGTGGGGGAAATTTTTCACAGTGGATTCAGCTAGACGGGTGATTTTCGTGAAAGTTTGGCGAGGGGGGACCAGGGATTGGAGTTCAGACGAGCACCTGCCATGAAAATAACGATAAAACAAGGATAGGCTCGCAACGTCTCTTCTGTGGGAGAGGGGTTGCAGGGTAGAGAAAAGGGCATCCCCCACTAAACCACGAAGTCTATTTTGTACTCTGTCAAGGCATGATAGGCTGTTTTTGGCAGCTCCTGCCCAGATATGGCAACAGTATTCCATCCTTGGCCGTATTTGGCTTTTATATAGATAGAGAATTGCATCAGTAGTGAGATATCTTCTGGAGCGGTAGAAGGATCCCACCATCTTTCCAGCGACCTTGGCAACAGACTTGATGTACGTGTTCCATTTCAGATCAGGAGTAAAGGTCAAACCCAGAAGCTTGTCAAAACACGGGGCCTCACCCAGACGAGAGCCATCCATCACAATTGATGCCAGCTGGGGATCAGAGCGTTGATGATGTAAGGATAGGAGTTTGGTTTTAGATGCATTAAAGGTAACTAGCCACATCTTCCCCCACTGAACCACGCGCTCGAGATCAGAGGAGAGAGAATCCGAGAGAACTTCGTCATTTACAGCCTTTGATGTGTTGCCGTAGATGGTCGTGTCATCAGCATAGATGTCAACGAATGATTTAAGTATGTGTTTAGGGAGGTCATTGATGTAGATCAGGAAGAGAGTTGGGCCGAGGATTGACCCCTGAGGGACTCCAGCATTTATATTGCAGGCCTCCGATTTTTGTCCATCTACCACTACTCTTATGAGCCTATCGGAGAGAAATGATTTAATGATTGAGAAAACATTTCCAGTTATACCGTAGCTGGAAATCTTGTGAAGTAGACCCTTATGCCATACTTTGTCAAAGGCCTTTGATATGTCAAGAGCAATTGCCCTAGAAAGGAAGCCTTTGTCAAGAGATTCACTAATCCTGTGAGATATAACCGTCAGCACATCTGCAGTAGATATAAGTGCAAATAGTTAATAAAACATGTTAATTTTATTTATATATATATATATATATATATATATATATATATATATATATATATATATATATACTAGCATTTCAGCCCTGCGTTGCCCGGGTGTTTGGAGGTGTATGTTGAGAAAAAAAAAATAGCGTTCAATTTTTTTTAACTTTGACCCCTATTATGACCCCTTAACATTGTTTGGGGCTCAAATCCAGTTATTAAGTAAGATCCATGTCCAAGAAACCTATATCTAAAATTTCAAGTGTTTAGACCCAAAATTGGCGGAGGAGTTTGGTAGAGTTCTCAAAGGTCAAATCGTTGAACTTTGACCCCTTAACAGCCAAATTTCTGGCCGAAAATGGATTACAAAGATGTTCCCCAATCTCAGTACCTTGTATATCAAATTTCGAGTCTGTAGACTTAAAATTGACAGGGTTATTGCGTAGGGAAATGTACACACACAGACACACACACAGACACGTTCATATATATATATATATATATATATATATATATATATGATAGATTCTAAAGATAACTAGTTGATCTATGGCCTATCAGGGCAGACATTAAATATTCATTGCAATTTGATACTATTTACATTATAATTTGTTTTTATTAGTCTTATAAAAATTCTTTAATGGTTGTTTTTTTTTTACCAAAACCACATTTAACTTGTTTATCACGTCTGATGCGGTCGCTTTTAACATTGTCACTCTTGACAAGCAGAACGACTCTTCCAATCTTCCTGCTTTGTTGTTTTATTTTTAGAAATAAAGTTCATAAAAACATGTAAAACATATACTTTTAATCAATATAAAATTCATGAATAGTAAAGTGTTATTATACATTGTAAAAACAAGTTATGGATGAAGATATATGCAAGTATTTGAAATTTGATAGGGACATGTTTGCAGAAGGAGGAGATCGCATAGGTTTGGTCACAATGAAAGCACGAATGAAAGATGGTTCTTGCATTAGTAGATGTACAACAGTTGAGGTAGTAGGGACAGTTGGCATGAGAAGAAAATGGTAAGGAAGACATGGAAGATTGACGATCTAAAGAGTGATAAAGACAAAAATTAGTTTGGAAATCAATTTCTAAAAGTCACCCAATACTTGTCAGAATGTAAAGCAGACGTAAAACTACTACTACTACTACTACTACTACTGATGATGTTGTAGTAGTAGTAGTAGTAGTAGATTCTACTGCTGCCAAACTATTTTTCTAGACGACCAACAAATGGTTCTGTGCATAGTGCACCCGCTGATGGTAGTCACCTTTTATCATAAGATTGTATCTTATTTTACCTGGATTCAGCCTTAGTTATGAATTCCTGGGCAAATTCAAAGGGTATCCATGGTCTTAACTGTAAACACCGGTCTATTTTCATTATAGAAAACGTTGAACTGCTGAAAATATTTGTTTAAATTTGTAGTAATCTCTAATGGTTTAGAGAGATGGTAGGTATATAATTAATAAGTTAGGAATTAAGATGGAATCGGATGGTCCGGCAAAATGGTTGATTTGGAAAGACTATGCTGCCAGAAAATTAGTGTTGCACTTGCATTTCTTTAATAGTAAATTAGTGAAAAAATTAGTTGGTTGGTTGTTTTTGTTTTACGGCATATCAACCCTTTTCAGGTCATTTAATGCCGAATCCAGTGATTTTGAAGAAAAAGTTTTTAATAGAATATAATTGGGTTTTTAATAGAATATAATTGGGTTCAAGTCAATTTTTATTTAACCCATTAACCCATAGTTGGGACCCTAACAGGTACTACCACTCTGGGTCAGAGTGGACCTGGGAGCAATAACAATTAAGAAGTGGCCCCCACACTCCCCAAAGCCCGCAAGCTGGGGCCTCACCATCGGATATAGTTTAAGGTCATTTCCCGAACCCAGTGAAAAAGAAAAAAATGGTGAAATCGATGAGGGTATTATGCTATAAATTTGCCATAATTTTCAATTTATTTTCTGGAATGGAGATCCCCTTCATTTATGACCACATAGAGAAGGGAGAGGCCATTTGTATTTTTTTTTTAAGAGGTTCACGTTTCTCTCAATTCTACTTTGCAATATCTGCTGCTCATTGAAAAGAGAGAAAGGAAAGTAGTTGCAAGCGAAATAGTGAATAACAAAAATTGTGTTATCAAATTAGTATTAAGTGATTAGAATTTTTAACTGTTAAAGTAAAATATTCAGGTTTGTATTACTGTGCGCATAGATCCGAAAAAGTTGTCAAAAAAATAAACAAATATATAACAAATAAATGTTATCAAAGGCAAGATAAGTTACTTTTTCTACCTAACTGGCTAATCTTTTAGTGTTTTTATTTAATATAAAATGTTTATTCGGCTCGAAAAACACATTGTTTACCGATGCATTTGAAAAATACAAATAACGGCGGACTCTGTGTTGAACACGTTAAGTTTGGGAAAATGAGTTAAAACTATAAAATTAAACAAAATACTGTTAAAAACCCACCGAATACATGTCAGCCTATGTCAGAGTAACATATATTGAGTGAGCTCCTAACAGTATTTTGTATATATTTTTCTTTGTTTTAACTCATTTTCCCAAACTTAACATGTTCAGCACAGCGTCCGCCGCCATTTGTATTTTTCGAATACATCAGTAAATACTGTGTGTTTTTCAAGCCGAATAAACATTTTACATTAAATATAAACGAAATTATCCAGTTAGGTAGAAAAGTAACTTATCTTGCCTTTGATAACATTTCTTTGTTATATATTTGTTTTATGACAACTTTTTTCGTATCTATGTGTACAGTAAAACAAACCCAAATATTCCTACCTTTATTTGTAACTAATCAAAAGTAAAATACTAATTTAATACTGATTAAATGGTAAAATCCATAATTATTTATTTTTTTGTTTTTTGTTTCTAATGATGTAAATCAATATTTGGTAGAAATGACTAACAAAACAGGTTTGTGTTTAATGATCTATCACTCATTATGAGGTCATCTTAGGTCAATCTTTAGTTTATAATAAAACTAGCAGGGAGGCCCGACGTTGCCCGGGATTGAATGATGATCAACAAATATTTCACACTCCTATATTTTTATTGTCATCGAAATCCATGAAATCCAATGCAGTAACTTAGTCCAAAATATATGTTCTACATTACACTCCAGTTTCTTTTATAAAATTATTTTATGTAAAATTCGTTTGAGTTGCCAAAAAAAAAAAAAAAAAAAAAAATTAAGAAATTTACGTGCGAGGTTTGAAAACATACAGAAGACGTCATTCAAAAAAAAAAAAAAAAAAAAAAAAAAAACACGTAAATTTTCAAGTCTTATAAAATTCTTTGCAGTTAATGAAAAAAAATTAAGAAATTTACATGCGGAGTTTGAACCTACAGACCACGTCATGCAAAAAAATAAAACAAAACAAAAAAAAACATATCAACTTACCCACAGTAGGATTTTCACAGCCCGTTGTTCTATCATAAGCGACGACATGGAAAAAATGGCTTTACCGATGATAGATAAATTAAAATAACTGTTTCAATTATCAGTAATTATCGTGGGTATTCTGAGACAAAATTAAACTAAGATCATTCCCAGACTTATACACTAAATTTTAAAGAAAATCTGTTCAGCCGTTTTGGAGTCTATAAGGAACGAGCTCACACACACACACACACACACACACACACACACACAAAGTTGCATTTATATGACTGTAGAGATAAGCTATTAAGCACAAAAGTATGGAGTGATTTTTTATATCATTTGAGTATTTTTTATGAAATATGCATATGAGATATTAGATTGAATTTAGTGCATTTCTTCTTTCTAGCGTAGTTGTTTGTGTTTGTATGGTTGTATGCCCAGCTAAAACTTCCAAACTACACAACAAACCCATCAACGTAGGTATTTTTTAATCAGTGTAACCCTGGAAAAATAATAGTTAAAATTTAGCAAAAAATATTTATTTGCTGGGGGGGGGGGGGTCAAATGGCCATTTGATTCATTGAATGTTATCAATAATTAAACACGATTTATAATGTTATCATGTATTAATACAGTTCAGGAAATGAGTTGGGGTTTGTTTGTTTTTTTTTGAGGGGGGGGGGGTTCAACTTGAAAGATGCTAACAACAGATTTAATTTATCGTTTCTTAACTATTGCCATTTCTCATCAAAGAAAGGGGATAGGAGAAACTAAGTTTTAGTAGTGCTCTGGAGGTATCCTAAGTTTTATTTTTTCATTCCTAAAGTAAAAAAAAAATATTAACTTCTCTCCGGGGGAGGGGGATGGCTTTCCTCTATTTAACAGCTATTCATTTTTTTCTTGTTTTTTTTTTTAATGGTCCCGAGCAGCGCCGGGTAACCCTGCTAGAAATGAATGATGTTATTTTGTAAATTAAAATTAAATATGTGCAAATATGTTTTTTAGCACTATTTCAAAACAGCTTATTCTATTAAAAGATTATATTTAACTAGCAAAAGTACCCGTCGTTGACTGGGTTCAAAAACAGCCTACAGAAAATGGACTCTGATTTATGAAAGTATGAGAGGTTATGAAAAGGAAGGGTTGTAAAGAGATAGCTTCGAATTCGGGGGTATCAAAACCAAAGCAAAATATGATGAAAGTAAAAATAAAATAGATAAACCCCATAATTTATTATACCATACCTGTTCACACTGAAACACTTATCACAATATTCTGTGGATCTATATTAAAAAACCTTGTTAAACTTTGTGACATATTTCTATTCCATGGAGGCCAGGCGCGAACACAGACCCCACAATTTTATTATACCATCCCTATTTAAGTTAAAACATACTTATCAAAGTATTATTATGTACATCTATATAAAAAACACTTGTAAGCGTTTTTTTTTTTTAATTTTTTATTTCTATACTGTGTGGACCAGGCGCGAACGCAGACCCCACAATTTTAATGAACCACCGTTCTGCCAGATCAAACATATCCATTCCTGTGTCTCGATACATCTTCTATCATTATATGTAATCAGTTTTTTAAAATAGTCAACCATATAGGAGCCTATTCGTGACCAGACACACAGACCAGACACACACACACACACACACAGCTTGATATTATAGATTTTGGAGGGGGTTTTTTGTTGTTATTTTTAAGATATATGTAATATCTACACTATAAAATTAAGTTGGATTACCTACTCTATATATTCTAATATATAAACGGCTATATGTCTGTCTAGTTTGTCGGTCTGTCAGTCTGTCTGTCTCCATATTTTCAAACTCTATTTCCTCCGAAACTAAAAGTCACAGGGTGGCACTAGGGGACTCAAATGATTGGATTTTTTTACGGGGCCATTCTTTTATGTGTCTTTAGCCGGTTAAAATTGATTTAAAGGGGTCAAAAATGGGTCTAAATTGATAAAATTGTTAAACATTTTGTAGTTTATTTTTTTAATTTTTAATCAGTTCATATGCATGTCACATTGGTACAGTGGTAACGTCACCAGCTTTGAATGCTACAGTTTTGGTTTTGGTTTCGGTTTCAATTCTAACTAATGGCATCCAAATAATTTCTTTTTTACTTTTGAAATCATGACTCTACAATAATATATATGAAATCTGGACAAATTAAAATATTATATTTAAGCGTATTTTATGCCGGGCAAAGCCGGGCGACCCGCCCTCTAGTATAATTATGTAAGGCTTTACATGTATATGTAAGATCAAGAAACCACAAGAAAGAAATACTATAACATAGTTAACTGGTCGTATAGTGAAAGGAAAATTAGTGTTCATGACTGCTGTACTAACACAACGTTTGGAAGGTAGAGGCTGTTTTGTTTTACAGCATATCAACCCTTTTTAAATTATTTAATGCTGAGGCCAGTCATTTTGGAAAAAGGTTTTTGTTTCAAATTCTTTGTATCTTCAAATATTCATTCATGGTGTTTCGTTTGATTTTTTTTTTTTTTTTTTTTTTTTTTTTTTGTGTAGGAAACGTTTTGTTTTTGACTTTACAGAACATGATTGAGTTTTACAAAAGAAAAGGAAAAAAAGCAATAACAATGTTTGGTGGATTTTAGGTCAGAAAGATATGTTCGGCATATCAACCCATTTCAGGTTATTTGATGCCAAATCCAATAATTTTGGCAGAAGATTTTATGCTTCAAGTTTTTCAAATATTTATTCATGATGTTTGGTTTTGTTGTTTCGTTTTTTTTTTTTTTGTGTTTTTTATTTTTTTTTATACAAGAATCACCACTTATCAAGGCCCGGAGGCCACTCGAGGATAAGGGTTAATGGCTATACATTAGTCAATGTGATTTTAGCATAGTAAAGATAAGTAGTGGGAGTTTTGTAAATTGGATTACTTAGGGGGATAGTTCATTAAGAATTTGTTTACATTGGACTTGAAGACAATCAGATTGTAGTCAGCTGGAAAGCAGGCAATCGGAAGAGAGTTCCACAGGCATGCAGTTCTAAGAAAGAAGCTTTGTTCATGGAATCTACATTTAGGTTTAGGCACAGATAAAGAGTGTGGGAAATTGTTGATAGTAGTTTTGGCTAGACAAGTGTTTTTCGTGGATGTTTAGCGAGGGGGGACCATAGATTGAAGCTCAACTATGAAATAACGATAAAGTAGAGACAGGCTCACAACGTCTCTTCTGTAGGAAAGAGGTTGCAGGAAAGAGAAAAGGGCATCCCCCACAAAGCTACAAAGTCTATTTTGAACTCTGTCAAAGCAGGATAAGCTGCTTCTAGCAACTCCTGCCCAGATGTGGCAACAGTACTCCATCGTTGGCCGAACCTGGCTTTTATATAGGTAGAGAACTGCATCAGGAGTGAGATATCTACTGGAGCGGTAGAAGGATCCTACCATTTTTCCAGCGACTTTGGCAATTGATTTGATATATGTGTTCCATTTCAGATCAGGAGTAAAGGTCAAGCCCAGAAGCTTGTCAAAACATGAAGCCTCCCCAAGACGAGAGTTGTTCATTTCAATTGATGCCAGATGGGCATCAGAGCGTTGATGCTATAAAGATAGAAGCTTGGTTTTAGATGCATTAAAAATAACCAGCCACCTCTTTCCCCATTGTACCATGTGCTCGAGATCAGAGGAGAGAGACTAAGAGAGAACTTGGTTGTTTACGGTCTTTGATCTGCTACCATACATTGTAGTGCTGTCAACATAAATGTCTATGAATGAGGTAAGGATCTGATTTGGAAGATCATTAATGTCAATCAGAAAGAGAGGTGGGCCTAGGATGGACCCTTGAGGAACTCCAACATTAATACTGAGAGCTTCTGATTTCTGCCCATCAACCACTACTCTTATGAACCTATCAGAGAAAAATAATTCAATAATTGAGAATACATTTCCAGCTATATCATAGTTGGAAATCTTGCAAAATAGACCTTTATGCCATACCTTATCAAAGGCCTTTGATATGTCAAGAGCAATTGCTCTAGATAGGAAGCCTCCGTCGAGAGATTTGCTAATCCTATGAGATATAACTATGAGAACGGAAACCATATTGCATGTCACTAAGAAGGTTATTCCATATCAACTTTTTTTGCACATTATTTCTTCTTTTTAGCGCAGTTGTCGGTGTGTTTTTATGTTTATATGTCTAGCTATTTTTGAAAAACAAGTTTTTATGCTTAAAGTTCTTTATATCTTCAAATATTTATTTATAGCTTTTGGTTTGGTTTGGTTTAGTTGCTTTGTAGAGGAAAATTGTTCTTGCTTTGACTTTGTAGGACATGATTTTGAGTTTTACAAATGGAAAGGAAAAAAAATAATATTAATGTTTTAAACATTTTATGTCAAGAAGCCAGTATCTTCAGTCAGTCCGATCTGGTAGCACCAGCTGGGATATCCCTCTATCAATCCCTCTTGTTCAACTCCTCTATATAGAAGAGTTGAACTCTTGGATTTCTATTTATCTCATATAGAGATTAAGTGTTAGCTCCAGGAAGGGGAGGGGGGCTTTGATTTCTGAAATTTTACACTGAACTAAACTGGAAAAATAAAAAACAACAAAACACACACACATGTGCAATAGGGGGGGGGGGCATGGCTTTCGAGTCAGGAAATTCATCTTCTCTGAGCAAATGTATGTGTCGGTCTGTCTGTGTGTAAATATTTAACTGATAAACTCTTAAACTACTGGTCACCTGACACTGAAATTAACAGGAAATAATAACCATACAACAAGGATAAACCATAAACATACACCAAGTAAAAATCTTTGTTTGGATGGATGAATAACGCGTACGGACATATATGGGCAAGTTGAAATGCAAAATGTTGATTTCAACTTGCTGATAAATTTTATTTTCTTTCTGCGCATGCCCAAATTCAATTCATTTCTTCAGGTCGTTTAATTTTTTATATTTCTTACCCCCCCTCTCTCTCTCTCTCTCTCTCTCTCTCTCTATATATATATATATATATATATATATATATATATATATATATATATATATATATATATATATATATATATCTACACTGGTAGAGAACATGGTTGGAACACTAAATGTTTTCATTTCGCTTCTAGCTGATGACAACCAAGTCATTCTTCTTTTCTTTTTTTTTTTTAACTTTTGAAATCAGTATTATATATTAGGTAGAATATAATATTCAGTAGAGAATTGGCTCTGTAATAAATACAAAATCTGCATCAATTAGAATATATTTAAGCGTATTTTACTACCCGGCAAGGCTGGGTGACCCACGCTAGTAAAGTATACAAACACAGAGTTCTATTATCATACAAGTAACTAACTCATGGGTTCTAGTATTAATTTTCAATTTTTTTACATGCTCGGATGATATTCAATGCAAAAAATAAAAATAAAAAATAATAATGAAAGCAACTTAACAGCCTTTTGTAATTGTCTAGCCAAAATCTTCTCACAGTAAAAAGATATAAGATATGTGATTTTATCTCTTTTTTCCTTTTTGTTTTTTGTTTTTTTATTAAATATTTTTTCCATTCAAAAAGTAAAGTGTCAAGGTCTAATTTCTCTGAAAAAGAAAACCCGAAAAGAAAGCATAATTTTTCTTTATTCTCTTGACGAAATCATTCATTGTATCTTCAGCATGGAAGAGGTGGGGTGGGGTGGGGTTGGGTGGAGGTGGGGGTGGGTGAGGTGGGAGGGGATAGTGATCCAATGGTTACGAACAAAGACAATGGAATCATCCAACCAGTTTCAAGTTTAGTCAGGTCTAATACATTCGCTACCCGTTATGAGAGGTATTAACCCCTGAATTTGGTTAAATAAGCAGTTTTCATTTACAAGTAAGCGTTGGGAGTCTCTACGGTAAATATTCAGATACGTTACAACAGAACACCGACTACTCTAATTTGTTTTTTAGGGGTAATCGAAGTCGCTGACAACGAATCTGATACTCAAACCGGGGTCAAATTTACCGTTTGCATGGTATTAACCCCTGAACACACGAACTACTTTCCGCCATTTTACAGCTTCCGTTTACGCTGCGATATTCTTTAAATAAATAAAACGAATATATCTTTTATTTATTTCAAATTGTAGCAATTTCTTTTTAAAACAATAAATATTCTCTTTTTTCTTTCCATAAAAATAATTAATCAGTTAAATATTCTTCAAAGAATATATCACTTGTTGAAATACATTGATTGAAATTTGTACTGTTTGATTTGATTTAGGAACAATTCATTTTAAAATGAGTAACGTCAGAATTTTTGGTTCTTTTTTCATTTACTGGACAACCGAAAAATTTTCGTTAAAAAAACAATAACTACTTACATATTTTTTAAAATCAATTTCAACAATAAGCAATGTTATCGACCTAATTGTTATATCACAGTTAGTTATATATTTCCAGAATATTACATAAAACACGTATTTTGATGATTCGGCGAAAAACTGATGTCGGCCATGTTTGTTTTGTCACGTGTGACGTAAACACAAAGGAAACAAAGACGAACCTATTGTGTAAACTAAAATTGCTAATTTCTTCAAAAATCATTTTCTTTAATAATTAATTTTCTACCTGATTGTTTTTCGTAATTTTTTGATATTTTCATTACTGCGACATGACAATTCAGAAAATACCATTGGTTTCACTCGAAATTCAATACTTTAATTTTCAAATTTCGCTACAACAACAAAGAGCCATTTTTTTTACTCTAGTAAGAGTAATCACCAATCACCAATTTGCTGATCAGACGATTCTTATTTTTTTATCGTGTGTGAAAGGTGATAACGTACGTACAAACATGAAATGCCGTATCATATTATCATATAGACTAGCTGGCCGCTATAATTTATGCAGATTGCGTATGTATTATTATAGAATCAATCCTCTATTGATTATTATATATTACGATGAATAATTTGCCCGGTGAACTAATTCACAGAAAAAAATTTTAAAAAATAATAACGATAATGTCGTTCATCAAATTCTGTCTGTGTTTGTTTACAATATCACGTCTGCTGATATTTAGGCTTAACGATGAATGCCCTGAAAAAGTCACTTCTGATTAATGTTTAGTTGTAAATAAGCAAATGAAGAAATGACTTCCGGCGATTTTAAATGGTACATCTTCTTTTATCTTAATTTGAACTCATTAATAAGAAAAAAATTAAAATAAAATGGTGAGGTACACCTGAGCTTGAATAGGGGATCATTTGATTTATAGTCAAATGCTCTACCACTGAGATATATTTCCAGATAATAATAAATCTGTTTTTTTTTTTAAGAAATGATGTGCTAAGATGTTATTAACTCCCTTGGCCGGTGTAACGTAAAACATTCTTCTGTAAAAATTCTGCTTTCTTTTTATCTGTAAGAGAGAAAAGCTACTTTTAAGATCTGATTTTTTTTCGATTTTCGATACTTATTGAGTGAATTTCTGTACAAAACATATCTAAGAACACTGCCAGACATATAAATTACCTTTATATGAAATTTGTCAAAGATAGACTCGGTCGTCTCGATACCTTACACGCACACACACACACACACACACACACACACACACACAAAGCGACTTTTATATAAGAGTGTAGATTACTAGCAGAGAGATATACTTTTTATTGCATTACTTTGTTCCTAATTTAAACCATTGCTAAGTCCAGCTTTCCTGAATGTACTTGAGAAATTGCTTCGGTGGTCTTATTGGATTGTCACTCTCAAGTGTTGATCAGTAAAGTAGATTATCTTCAAGTGCAGGAAACAATCAGAAGTAATCCAAGCAGTTTAAGTCTGGCTGTGTCATTAATCAAATTGCGACATGTACTAAGTTTGGTTATGCCCTTTAATATCGGCACCTTTTTCTTTTGAGTCTTCCTTGCTATTTAAGATCTTGTGTAGACGTTTACGAGTTTGACCATTCTACTCTCTTCCTCGCGCGCGCGTGTGTGTGTGTGTGTGTGTGTGTGTGGATTCATTGCTATAGATATATTTTTATACTATACTAACAGGCTGTCCGGCATTGCCTTGTCATAACATACACTTAAATATAATATTTTAATTGATGCAGATTTCGTATTTATTATTATAGAGATGATCTTGTATTGATTATTATATTGTACCCAATATATAGTAGTGTCCTCCTTCCCCGGCATGATGCAGTCATGAAATACACTCAAATAATCCAAGCAGATTTCAGATCTAATATTACAAAGTTAATTCTTTATTGGATATTATATTGCAAGTATATATAATATATATATAGTAATATATACATAGTAATATATATATAGTAATGATTTCAAAAATTTTTAAGAAAAATGACTTGGGTACTAGCAGCTTTTTTTTTATTGCATTTTCACCCAAAACAAGGCACATTGCTACTTTGATATAGGGGGCTACTATCAGAGACATAAGTTGCAGGAATGCTATCTAGGGAGTTGAGCAGCAAAACATCTGTTTACATTACACTTGAACTTCTGCATGTCAGTATAGTCAGGGAAGCAGGAACCCGGATGGGAATTCCAAAGTTTAGCAGTTCTGGGGAAGAAACTATTAGAGTTGAAGGCTTTCTTATATCTAGGGATCTCTACTGTGTAGGGGTGGGATTTTGCTGCTTGACAGATTTGTCCGGGGTATTTATGTCAAGAGGCTTGTATATATATATATATATATATTATTCCTTAATTGGAATTCATTTTTTTTTTGAGATGAGCATTATATATATTAATTTATTTTTATTTCGGACTATTATTCTCATCTTTATTAGTTGTTGTTTTTGATCTTTTATTGGTTTTTTGTTTTATTCACAACGTTTCGGCCAACTATTCCTCTGACCTTCGTCAGGTGGTAACCGCGACGGATAGGAACTTCGAATCTCCTAACTGCATTCTCAGCCATCACTGCCATCCGTAGTTGTTGTCGTCTCACCACATTTTGGCCAATTAACCTCTGGCACGCTTTGGGTGGGATTGAAACCGCTATCTTCAGACAATGTTCATCTGGAACTGTAGAGATTCAACGTCTCTATCAACTGCGCCACGGGCCCCGTGACTCTTTTGAACCATGTCTAACAGTGAGAGACTAGTAGCAGATGAACCAGCCCAAATGTAACAACAATTCTCCATACATGTATGGATGGGCTTGTAGAGTTACAGAATACTTTCAGGCATATGTAACTTTCTAGCATGGTAGAGAGCCAACTTTCTTTGCAGCAGCCTTGGCATTGCCCTCAATGTACCTGTTCCAACTTATGTTCCCTGTGAACGTTAAGCTAAGGAGTTTGAATGAAGTACTTTCAGGTAATGTACCTTTAGCCATGGCTATTAATGGTTGAGCAGGTTTCTTATAGTTATTAAAGGAAAGAAGTTTAGTCTTGGCAGCATTAAATGTGACCATCCATTTTTGTTCCCATTCCACTACAGACTGGAGACCTTCCTCTAGAGTTTCCGCCATTGCTTTGGTGCATGTTAATTTGTTTTCCCCTCATGTCTGTTATAGAGCGTGGTGTCGTCAGCAAATATGCCCATCTTAGAGACAATTTTATCCAAGGGGTCATTTATGAATATCAGGAATAATAAAGGTCCAAGGATCGACTCCTGAGCTATAATCGAAACCAAAGCATTTAGTGCTCCAGCCTTGATCATTACCATTTGAGCTACCGACACAAATAAGAAATATATAAAGTATATAAATGTATACACACGTATACATACGTGTATAAATACACTATATATATATATATATATATATATATATATATATATACACACACACACACACACACACACACACACACACACACACACTTACGTTGATATTTAAAGTCTACATTTTCTATTTAAAAATCAAAACGAACTTAATATACTCAGTCATGGATATGCTAGCAACTAAATAATGGTTAACTAATTTCCATATTCTTTGAAAAACGAATTTTCATCATTCATTTTTTATACCTTCTTATTGGATAATTGATTTCATTTAACTATTGCACTCAATTCTATTTGTGGATATTTTTTACATTGTGTATAATTGCATAGCATTTAGGATGATAAAGTTCTAGCACACAAACATGTATTGATATATGTTTATACATATATGAAAAGTGACTTCGTCTGTGTGTGTGCAGAACGTTTCTACGAAAAACCATCTCTGAATTTTGGGTCTACAGGCTATATACTTGATATATATAGAATTTGAACTCGTAGAACAATTTAAATTTGTTTTTTAGCCGGTAAAATAGCTGCTAAGGAGTCAAAATTGTAAAAACACAGTTTGGCAGGGTAAGTCGATAAAACCTATTACTTCTGGACATGCACAAATATATATTCATAGCTTGAAGTCTCCCAATTAATGAAAAAGAAATCTACTTTCATTTTGTGAATCGTTCATGAGTTGTTTGGATTTTTAAGCCTTATACAGAGCAGATCCACTGAATAAAACCATGATACGTCTCTGAAATGTGTAACATATAGTTTTTATGTAAATATTTCGTATTTTAGCTCTCGCATTTGTGATCGAGCACTTTATTGATTTATTTTGAACACATCCTGATCCACTAAAAAATATTTTTTTGTATAGTTTTAAAGGTTAAAAACTTCAAAGACTATATATATATATATAAAGCATTCATAATTGAAATAATCCCAAAATTCTTCTACCTCTTCTTCCTCTTCCTCTCTCTCCATTCCCTTCCTCTTTTCCTTCTTCTTCTTCTTCTTCTTCTTCTTCTTCTTCTCTTTTTTCTTACCCTCTCTCTTTCCTTTCCTCTCTTTCTCTTCTACCCCTCTTTCTATTGTCCTTGTTATTCCTCCCTCCTTTCGTCCTTCCTTTCTTAGCCTAATAACTTTCACATTTTGTCCTTTTATCCCTCATGTTCTATGGGCGATGTTTCTGACAAATGGAGAACAATTGCTGTTTTGGAGGTTAAGCAGTTGTTTTGAGTTGTTTTTGGTAGTATGTGTACATTTTCAATCCTCTCATAGTATTTATGATCATCCAACCATCAATCTATCCTCTCTTTCATATAGAAACGTGGATTTAATTTAAATAAAATAAAATATGCATATATATGGAACTCGCAGCCTTGACTTTATTCTCGCGTTGCCTACGCACGGTTCCATCATTTCAAAATGCAACCACTGAGAGACAACGAACGGCTCTTTACAAACAGACTTTTCTTTCTCCAACTTTACAACATGGCAAGAAAGAAGAAAAGAAAAAAAAGAAAACAACATACTGAGGATGGAGTATACCTCTGAACTATATTTATGTTATAAAATTCAAACAAGTGAAATATTTGTTTATTTTTCTAATATTACGTTGTGATTTAGCTTTCAAGCGCACTTGATGTGTATATTATTTTATTCAAATTAAATCAACATTTCTATATGGAACTCACATTCTTGACATATATGTGTGCGTCGTCTTGGTAAAAAGAAAATTTATGTCTATATTTAAAAGTGGATGAGAACTCTCTACTACCCGTCTCGCCATTACCTCAAAAAATGAAATATTACCTTTTAGACCAGGGGTCTCCAAAGTTTTAAAATGGGGAGTGTGTGTTTGGGAGTGGGGGCATATTGCTGACTTTTTAGAGTTACGGGGGGGGGGGGGATAAAAAGTGACCTGGAGGTGTTTAATACTCTTTTGCCCATTAGTTTTGCTTTTTATTGAAACTAGTTCTCCAAAACCTCATTCTTTTTTTTGAACAAAAAGAAAAACTACTGCACTATTTTCACACATATCCACTTTTTAAATTTTTCCTGAATATTTTTATGTTTTCCATAAGAACTCTGTGAACCAGATTAAAGACTTTGGCGGGCCGGATCTAGTTCATTGGCCATAGTTTGGAGACTGCTGGTTTAGACGATGAAGCAATTTTAGAATCAGTAATTGTATCGGAATTGGACAAATATTGGAATCGTCCCATCACTTAAAAAAATACTTATTTTTCAAAGATAAATATAATTCTGGATGTCCTGAAGTAAAATCAGAGATATTTTTACTTTCTTCTGTGGCCCTCCTTCTCTTGGCCGAACGTCTCGTGTGCAGCAAATCTGTTATCCACATGCACCATAAATCTAAACATGTAACCGCCTAGCGCATGTTTACATCTTTATCACTGATTTGATGACATCTTCATTTGGTGGTGCCATGGATGACGTCCTCCTTTACTGATGTTATCAGGGCCTACAAGGAAAGTGGGCTCTCTCTACCATGCAAGAAAGCTAACACCTGAAAGTATCTTGTACCTCTATGAGGCCACCATTCGCCCATGTATGGAGTACTGTTGTCACATTTGGGCTGGTGTATCTGCTGTTGCCAACCTGATAGGTTCTGAACTGTCATCTAAGCTTCAACCTCTGTCTCATCGATGAAATGTTGCATCGCTCTGCCTGTTCTACAAGTATTTTAATGGCAGATGCTCCAACGAACTACAAGCCCTTGTACCCCCCCCCTGATGTAAATATCTCTGACAAACTCGACAAGCAGCAAAATCTCACCCTACACAGTAGAAATCCCTAGATGTAAGAAAACATTCTGCTCCAATAGCTTCTTGCTCAGAACTGCTAAACTTTGGAACTCCCTTTCGGGATTCTGCTTTCCCAACTGTACTGACATGCAGAAGTTCAAGTGTAATGTGAATAGACATCTTGCCACCCAATTCCTTGCATAGTATCCCTGCAACTTAGTTCCTACATCAAAATGGCAACTGTGCCTTGTTTGGGGTGAAAATGGAATTAAAAAAAAAAAAAAATGATGACATCATCAAGTGTGCACAGGGACCAACAAGCAAGAAAAATCAGTTGTAGTAGTCTATAGATATTTAATAATATAGTAATTTATGAAAATATATTTTGGCAAGTAAGCTACTTGAAATTAAGTACTCTTGAAAATTGATACATAAAATATATCTCCTTACAACATTTAATGCATATACCTGAAATACTTATATTTAATAATATATATGAAAATACTGACCTAACAGGTCACACGTGGTCTATTATATTATAAAGCTTTTAACTTAGTTTTCAACCCACACACAAAAAAAGTTGTGGGTGCTCCCAAGTGATTTATAGTTATTTATTGTCCACTTGCATTTTTTTTTTTTTAATTTCAGCTTTTGATGTGAATTTAATTTGAATCCATACAATTCTCCACTATTTAATTTGTTTGTTCGATGAACCATGTATACATTAATAGATACCCTTTTCTGACTTTTTTGTTTTGTTTTGTTTTTGCTTTGGTTTTCAGAAACAAGAATGTTGCAAAGAAACTCGAGGTGAAAATAGCTGAGCTGGAAACTTACAAAAAACAACTGCAAGCGTCAGAGTCGGCCATTGGCCAACAAAAGAAGCAGAGAAGTGACCACAAAAAACTGACCATATTTTAAAATAAACAAACAAAAAATCAAATAACCAATCTTCACATTTTTTTTTTTTTAAATCTTGTCTATTTTTATTTCCTTTATTAATGTTTTTAACATCTGGTTATTTTTATTGTTTTAAATGGCATCTTTTAATAAAAAACATGAACATAAGCGTAAGCATTTTCCCAGAGACTTACCATAAATAAAAAGTTTTTTTCTGTGTATTAAAAATATTTTAATCTATACTCTATGTAGTTTATTGCATACTAGCTGACCTAATCAAACTTTGCCCAGAGGTATTTGTACTTTCATTATTGTTTTTTAAATTATACATCTTTGTAAAATTATGTTTTAATCTTTGTTAATTTTTAAATATAAAAATTATTATACGTTAAAAGCCTGAAATTACTTTATGCTAAACATTTGTGTAAACAAATTTTGTGGCCCTGGAAAAGTCACTGGGGAAAACAAGGACACAGAGATGAAATAGAAAATGTAAAAAACAGCATAAACAAAGAGCAACCGTCGTAGTAAGTATTGCCAAGATGGTGGACTATGAAAGGACACTTACCAATATTTACCTCGCTCTCATTGCAAGAGGATGTGACACAAAGTCGGAAAGTGGGAAAATGAGTTGGTGTTCCAAGAGGAGCATTTTGGCCCTGCAAAAATATGCCTGAGTCAGCATTCCCCGGTGAGGGCGCCACAAGCAACAAGTGATAAACTTGCTCCTCTCGAAAGCCAGGGAGCAAGGCCTGAAGGGTGGACTTCCTAGGGCTACACAGAACATGACAGTTTCTGTCGGACTGATTGTCGAGGTTGGAACCTTGGCTTAGGTGTAATACGAAAGTTCACTGATCACCCCAAGAATCGTAACTCTCAGCTAATTTATACAGTTTGGAAGAGTTCATCTTTAATGTATAGGTGAGTCCTTGTAACAATTATTAAATTCAGTATAAAGCTAACACCTAGCGTGCTCAAGTTTGAAATGCCAATATGTTATTATATGATACATATATTTGCTAAGAATTTTAAAATAAGATTAAATGATTCGATAGTTTAAATGATTTAAATGTTTTCGAAAATTTAGAAGTGGTGAAGTAATTATTTTATTGTATTTTATTTTAATAACAGAAGACTATAATAACTGCTTTTTTGCCTGGGTGGGTGGGTGTTTGTGTGTGTGTGTGTGTGTGTGTGTTTTCTTGTGCTTTTGCAGTCCTGCAGCATCACACAAGACATCATCATCATCATCATTGATTCACTGTCTTTAACATGCTGGCATGTATTATACTGCTCCAAGAAATTGGCCTCCGAACTAACCTATCTCTGACAAGGTCTTTATTTATCTCTCTTTCCCTCAGGTTCATTTTTATCACTTCCTCAATTGACTCTCCCCTATGAACTAGATTTCAGCTGTTCTACATCTACTAATGCAAGAACTTTCATTCATTCTTTCAATATCAAAGTCTCCAGTTCTGCACAGAGTCCCCAGTCCGAATTTAATCTTTCTCTGAGATCATCAGATCTAAGCCTCTCATTACACATTTTTGAGCACAAAATGTAAAAGAAAGAAAAAAAAGATAGTAATCCATAAAATAGTGTTACAAGCCGAAGTTCGCTTTGGCTTCATTCTAGTAACACAGAGCCAGTCTCATGTGGCACCAGACCCTTTCTTTGATTTGGTTTGTTCCTAAGAAACCATCTCTCTTGAAAAAGCCCGCATAAATCGTGCGAAACGTTGAGTATTCAGGTCCTTCCACCTCCATTCTATTTTCATATATATATATATATATATATATATATATATTGGGAGGGACAGGTGTCCTCATCATAGTTACTATATGAGGCCATGTGGTCTGATTTATATACATGTGCACCTGAGTGAAGTTACAAAGTGATACCATGGAGTTTTTAATATAATCCACAATCATTTCTGCAATCCAACCGCATTTGGTATAAATCAACTTTAGTCTATGCCTGACATGTCCACCAAGTTTCAGTTACGAATGTCCAGCAGTCTTCATTTCATCGACGTTCAAAAATATGTGGGCCACTTTGATGATTGTTTCATCAGTCAGAGGTGTAACTCTCACAAACACATGTGAACATGTAACATGCCTCCTCCTCTTGGAATTATCTCAAAGGATGACTATTTTAACCAGACTATTCTTGAACTAAAGGCCATTACATTTCAAATCGTAGTAATAACAAAAGAGGAGTTTGTCAGAGTTATTGACGATTTTGTATTTCACATCGAAGTGAGCTTATCATTTTACGACTGTTTTACATTCTTACTAAGCCACATAGATAGATAGATAGATAGATAGATAGAGTGTTGTTCAAAATTTCAGAGAGTTAATGTTGTGAAATTGCCGTTAAAAATTAAATGTTGACAAAAAATATGACACTACATATTCTGGTGGAGATTGTGTGCTGTGTGAAAAGGCTAGCAAGGCATGGGAAATGCAGGGCTATATAAACAGATTGACTTATGTACACATGCAAGCATACAAGTAGCTTGTCTATTAGACAAACATCTTAAAGAAAATGTTAATTGGGAAAACGTGTGTGCGTAGATATTCAATATTAGATAAGCAAACAAACTCGTGTTTGCTCAGTAAACATCGCTTGACTACAAGAATATTTTTTAGGCGTATATATTTATACAACTTTAAAAAATTATATATATATATATATATATATATATATATATATATATGAAAGGAGCTTTGTGTGTGAGGTCATTCCCTATAGACTCCAAAAAGATTGGGCCGATTTTTTAAAATTTTCACACAAATATACTTTGTGTTTGGGAGTATTCTTAGATAGGTTTTGTATCGAAATACATCTGATAAGTATCGATAATAAAAAAAATCTGATTTAATAACGAACAGTTTGATTTTGACCAAAGTTAACACCTTATACAGCCTAACATCACAAAAGTATTTGAGAAGTTTTATTACCACACAAGCAGAAAGGCTAGGCATATAAAATCAACAGTAGGTTCTTTGATATGACAGGGGCGCATTCTAAATGAATGTTTTCGTTTGGAGCACAATTGAAGCATGATACCTGACTTTTGCATTTTAAACTTTAATTTAAGCTATTATATATATAAGAAATAATTTTATAAAATCAACAGTAGGTTTTCTACAGTGCAATGTAGACTACAATGTATTGTGGATAAACAGATTGACTTATGTACACGTGCAAGCATACAAGTAGCCTGTCTGTTAGACAAACATCTTGTGGGGAGGCATGTCAAACTTCCTCCTGGTGCATCACGATGGGTCCCCAACTAGAGCAGACAAAATCAATTGATTTGATTGAAAAATGGCCGATTTCACCAATTTCGATAACAATAAAAATATATGAGTGTGAAACATTCATTTGTTAATCATTCAGTCCTGAATATATATATATATATATATATATATATATATATATGATGGACTCTCCGTCGATTTTCGACGTATGAGACTCCGACAATTGACCTGAAGGTCTAGAACTCAGCGTGTCAACATTCACTTAGACGTATGTGGCACTTTAATCCTGCTAGAGACTTGCAATGGCGACCGCAGTGGTGACAGACATATAAATGCGAGAATTTATCTCCACAATTTGTTTTCGGTACGGGGTCCACGTCTCCGAGGCATACAAAAGTGTGGACAGTACCACAGCCTTATATACATGAATTTTTGTCTTCAGGCTTAAACCCCGAACATTCCATAATCTTGTGTGCAGCTTGCCAAAGGCGCTGCTTGCTCGGAAGATACGGTTGATAACTTCATGGACAAGAGATGCACTTGAATCAACCACACTTCCCAAGTATGTAAACTTGTTAACATACTTCAGGTTTTTCCCATCTACCTGAATCGACATCTGAGGAAAATTGTGCACGGTTTGTTTCTGTTTAACACCCTCTACTTGTTTTGGTGTAGGTGGTGGCTGGTAGATGACTTCCGTTTTCTTTATACTGATTGTCAAGCGAAAGGCTTTACATGCAGTAGAAAACCGATTTACAAGATGTTGAGCCTCCTCCCGAGAAGTCGCGACAAGGGCAGCATCATCTGCAAACAGCATATATATATATATATTATGAAAATATATTTATGACAATTAAGCTATATTGGCACCAGCGTTTCATCTCCACAAGGAATCGCTGGACCAACTGCACAGATTTTATTGTTACCCAGTGTAGCTTAATTGCCATACCTGTAACTTAATACTTCACTATTAAGCTCTACTGACATATTGAGCACTGTTAAAATAAATACTGAAAATCTATACACAATATATTATATCGCCTTATCTGTATATACATAAAATAATATATATGTGACTATGTGCTAATTTTCTAAATCAATGAACAAATCATTATGAATTTTGGAATATATATTTCAGGCCACATGGTGAATAACATGGGCATATTATTATGCAAAAATAGTTTTATGTACCAATCATTATGAATTTTTGAATATATATTTGGCCCAGTCCTAAGAGTTGTAAACTCTCAGGCATTATATCCCCTCTTTGAGGAATTGATTGGTTTATTCCTGACCACCTGAGGATCAAAGTGAGGTGTTTCTCATTACTCAGGTCATAGCTAATATGGTTGTGTTGACAACACATCTGAGTATTGGATCGTTATCTAACTAGGATCTGATTTTAAAGCAAAGATTATTAATGAGAGAATTCTGACGTTTCTGAACTTTTTATGTCAACCAGAGTGTCCGTCCAGGAGACCTGGCTTTTTACCAGCTTCCCTGCGTCATGCCATCATTTGCTGCAGTGAAAAGAAAGTAACAAGCCGAGGTTCGCTTTGGCACCATTCTGGTAATACAGAGCCAGTCTCATGTGGCACCAGACCCTTTCTTTGATTTGGTTTGTTCCTAAGAAACCACCTTTTAAGGCATTACCTCCTCCTTCAACTATTTTTGTACCTGAAAGCGTGCCCACTAAGAGGAACTAGTTTTTAGATGAGTATTATTTATTAATTCATTTATTGCGGACTATTATCCTCATCTTTGTTAGATGTTGTTTCATGACGTTTCAGCCAACTATTCCTCTGGCCTTCATCAGGTGGTAACCGTGACAAGATAGGAACTCCGAATCTCCTAACTGAATTCTCAGCAATTACTGCCATCCATAGTTGTTGTCGTCTCACCACTTTTGGACCAAGTAAGCCTCTGGCCGGATTTGGGTAGGATTGAAACCGCTATCTTCAGACAATGCTCACCTGGAACTATAGATATTCAACGTCTCTATCCACTGCACCATGAGCCCAAAGATTTTGCCCTTCAGGGCTCATGGCACAGTGGATAGAGACGTTGAATCTTTACAGTTCTAGGTGAGCATTGTCTGAAGATAGCGGTTTCAATCCTACTCAAAGCCAGCCAGAGGCTTACTTGGCCAAAATGTGGTGAGACGATAGCAACTACAGAAAGACTAAGAATGCAGTTAGGAGATTCGGAGTTCCTATCCCATCACAGTTACCATCTGACAAAGGCCAGAGGAATAGTTGGCAGAAACATTGTAAAACAACAACAACTAAAAAGATAAGGACAATAATCCGCAATAAAATAAATTTTAAAAAATTACTTTGCTCATATTATTCAACCTTGTGTCACACTTTGCTGCTTATGGGAAGCTTCTAAATCCCAAGAAAACTACCTTGCCTTATTTTTTTTTATTTTTTACTTTTGGAGGCATAACTTATCAAGGCCAAGAGCCACTCGAGAATAAGAGTTAATGAAATGAAAATGCTAACCAGCTGAAAGTTAAGGAACATTATGGGAGTATTAACACTGCTCAATAGTATGAACTACATTTGATTGCTTTTGAAGCGGTTCATGACAGGACTTGTTTAAAATCGGATTTGGCAACAATCAAGTTATAATTAGCAGGAAGCACTCCTGCAAGAATGTGTTCCACAGGTGAAAATCCTCTACAAAGAAGCTCTGTTTATGGAAATTCCACCTGACGTTAGGCAGATAGGATTAAAGCGTGTTGTTTCTCGGGATCTTGATTTTAGAATGGTAGTGTGGATGCTGCATCTGAGCGTTGAATCCTTTTCTCATCAGGACCTGACTTTATTCTTTAAGCATCAGCTTAGGGTTAAAATCAGATAAATTATATTTCTTTTATTTTTGTTAGCAAATAAATAATAAATAAAGTGTAGTATCTGTTTTGCTTTCGTTCAGATGAGAAGAAAACCAGAACAAGGTAATATTTATATTTTTATCTCCTTTTCAGAAGTCCTGGATTTTTCCCTCATTAAAAAATGACTTTACATCTAACTTTTTAATATAGGGATTTAGTGGCGGGGGCAGGTAAATAAGGATAATATCCAACATTACACTTCCCACCTTCCACAGCCTTATCAAGTAAAATTAAGAGATACTTTATAATGATATCCATGGGTAAATTAGGCAAGTATTTCTTAATGATAAAACCATCACAAAGGAATTTGGGGCAAGTTCATAAGTGGAATGTGGTCCTAAACTTACTGTCTATAAAGCTAATACTTTCCTAACATTAGATAAATGTCTGATAAGCGTTTGTGCTTGAAACTATAAAGTGCAAATGTAAATTTATGGCGTATGCCACAAATTATCTATAATATAAATCTCATCTGTCCGTTTAAATGTATGTATGTCTAAAACTTTCAACAGAGACGATGGATTTTTATGAGATTGGTATTGTTTTGAAGCTCGACCCTTCAGACGAGAAATATCGAAAAATTGGCTAAAAACATTAATTACTTTACCCTCAACTGGGCACTTTTCTACGAAGAAGTCGCTTTTTTCGCCGATATTTCGAAAGTCATCCCCTTTTTTTTTCAGATTATTTTCCTCCTTGGCCGTATGGGTTCAAGCCTGCCTACTACCACTTTTTTTTTTTTTGCTCAACACACACCTCCAAACACCCAAGCAACGCCGGGCACTCAGGTTAGTATAAATATGTGTGTGTGTTTCATAAGGTGTTTTCATCTGTTAGGGAGCTCCGACAGGACTATGGAGCGATGTTTTTTTTATCGTTTTTTTTTTTTTTTTTTTCCTTCGTTGGGCAGGAAGTGAATAGGCACTATTATGAACTCCTCATATTACAAAGATGCAGATTGTTGTGAGTATCCAAATAGAAACATGCTGATTTCAGGCCCCATAAAATCTTTGCCGGTTGTCATGAAAGTCTGTCAAGGAACACCCGGTTCAGTAAACTGTTAAGCATTTGATCCAATCTTGCATGGCAATTTAACAAGGAAAATGGCGTTTTCACTCTACTTATTTTCAGATATGCTAATTCCATTTTCGCTTTTAGACGCCTCCCCTTAATAAAAAAAAAAAAAAAGGTCAAGAAATAGCTGTCATTCTACTCTGACATTTTTGTTGTGGTTATTGTTGTTATAACAAAGATTGTTTGCTCTTTTTGATTTCCCGTTTCCGTTGTTCCTTTGGTTGGATAATTAGACATGGTCAAGCGAACAAGAAGGCCATTCTTAGCATAGTGAACAGAGGGGCTTCCACGTTATCTGAGAGAACAATAATCATTAATCAGAATGGACCATATCTTGCTTGTCACTGTCGTCTCATCTGCATGGAAAGTTGAAGTCAATAAAAGAGCAGACAATGTTGACTATAACCGTTTTTACTAATGAGTCACTGGTTATCAAGGTCAAAAAACACCCGAGGGATAAGGATTAATTAAATAGAATGATTATCAGTTAAAAGCTGAAGAACCTTATGAGAGGACTGACAATGGTTCACGACAAGAATCTGTTGGTATTAGATTTGAACACGACCATGAAAATTCTACCTTTTTTTTCATTTTTATTTTTAAATCTGATTTTTGTGGAGATCACATGAATTACGGTATCTGTTGTGCATTATTTTTAATAGCATTGTTTAAAACAAAAATTATGAAAAACATTTCATGCTGGCGATTGCTAATGACACTTAATCCCGAGAGTCCATTGTTCAAAGCCCGCAGTCTAACATTCTCGTACAAATACATAGAAGATACTACCAAGTCTGCTGCAAAGAAAGTAGGCTCCCTCTACCGGGCTAGAAAAACTTTCGTACCAGCTAAGAGCAGACAATGTTGAAATAATTGTCATTTGACAGATGAAGAACATTAGTTGTAATCTGCAAGGGTGCAGTCCCATGGTAATATGTTCCAAATGTGAAGAAGCTCTATTCATGAAGATTCTATCTATCTTAACATAGCGAATGGAGGAGCTTTCATGTTGAAATCCCTCAGTCTAATATTCTTCGACAACATAGGAAGTCTCATCTATTATGTTATTATGCCTGTCGCTACGACTGTTATCATCCTTTACATATTTTCAAAGGAAAGTAGAATATTCCAAATGGCTAATAAAACAGTTATTTTAAGTAAATTGGTGTCACTGCAAGGAAGAAACCTAGCCATATTCTGATTGGGTGAGAAAAACGCATGTCACAAAATGGCGTCTATATCTTTCAGTTCCAACGTAATTTTTCATTTGAAAAAAAATAAAAAAAAAAAAAAACCTTAAATTTACAGTAAAAATACTGGGTTACAATTTTCAGGTATGTGCAAACATTTATTTATAAAAACTTTATTTTAAGCGTCTGATTTTTTTTTTTTTTTTTTTTTTAATTAAATAAATATATTCCCTTTATACACCCTCGGATGTATTCAATTGGCTATTGTCGATACCTATGATTTAGCTTGTTATACCTTATTGTTACATCTAGGCAGATGCACGAATTACTAGCTTCTCCTGTTTGGACAGGGTGCACAAAAGAAGTTCTTACCTAATAGTGTAACGTAGTCATTAATCTTCTTCAATGATGTTGTTATATTTTTAATACTCAGACCCAACAGGCTGTACATGAAGATTCTCGCAAGGAAAGGAACGATATTCGACTCAGCAGCCTATTAGTTTGAACAAAAGGCATTTATTCATGGTACTTTCAAACTACGCCTGCATCTTGATTTTACAGTTCCTTTTGCACTGACATGTCATGTAAGTCACTCTTGGCGCTCACATGGTTCCTTTTTTTCTCTCCACTTTTTTTCCATTCTCTTCCTCCACTGTGACGTCATTCTGTGTACCGACTTGGTCATTTGCATACATGCCATGCTGCTGCTACTACATACGTCTTAATAGCTCCATTATGATAGGTCTACAAATTTCGGTCCCCCCCCCATATCATATCACTGTAGTGAATGTCTTACAAAGCGGTACAAGCGATTGGAGCTCAATCGAGCACCTTCCACAGAAGCAACGATAGAGTATAAAGAGACTAGCAATGTCTCTTTTGTGAGAAATGGTCTGCAAAAATACTGATAAAAATTATTTTTGATCGAATGTTATCACGAAAGAATGGTTCGGTGTTGGACTTTTATGACATGTCAACAGTCCCAGGGTTATTTTTTGTCGAAACCATACGTAACAGTACAACATAGTTGTTAAACTTCTCCAATGACTTTGTTAAATTTTTAACACTCAGACCCAACACGTTGTACATGAAGCGTGTCGCAAAGAAACAAAAGAAATGAACGATATTCGACTCAGCATTTTTTTAGTTTTAACAAAAGGCATTTATTCATGATACTTTCAAACCACGCCTGCATTTTGGTTTTACAGTTCCGTTTGCACCGACATATCTTTTAAGTCTCGCATTTGATTTGATTTCAATAATTTCATTTGTTATTTTGATTTCAATAATTTTACCTGGGAAAGTCGGTCTGGTGGTATGTCCGTGTAATATAATATTTCGAGAAAGATCTCTTCGTCAGATATTTACTTGACTTTGACAAACGTGTAATTTTATTTTTATACTTTCATAAACATACATTTCTTATAAAATTTCATATAACGATTGGTTTGTAGATTAATTTGTTTTGTACACATATATTTTGTAAGCAAATAGTCTGCAAATGTACGGCATAATCATGTTGATATCGTTAGATCACCAAAGTCAAGCGACTGTTTTGCCTTGTCAGTATTAAATCAGTGGCCATTTGCCAATCAAAGGTCCTTTATGTGGGAATGTTCTTTGCATTGTTTCCAGTCGTTCTGGACTTCTTGCCACTGGATTCAAACTATGTTGTTTCAGAAGAGGTGCAGTTGGTGATTGCATAACCCTTACTTCAATAAACTTGCTGCACAGGCATACTTGTGGGAGGTATCCATTGTCTCTTGATATTAATTAATTAAACAAATGCCTCCTACAATGATGAGAGTAGGATTAATTTTATTAAGGAAAAATTGGTTTTAATTAGATAAACAGAATTTAATAGATCAATATATTAGTTTTCTTGCATGTTGAAATAAAAAAGACGGTACTTATCCAGTTTACGACACAATCTTTAGCAACTTTATGGCAGCATTTTCTGGTAGGCTATGTTAGCAACCGAATGATACCAAAGCAATGGAATGGGAAAAATGGAAATTACAACACTAGCACAAGGCAGGTTTAACCAGCTTCCTCCAAAGGAGGAAGTTCCATGAGAGCATGAAATTCACGAGCGAATCCGAGTCACATGCATATCCCTGTTAGGGGAGATGACAACGCTATGTTTTTACAGCTCTTGCAGGGCAGTGTCGACGTCTTACCACATACAGTGCCTAATATTCCCAAATGATTACCCATCTGGTACTGACCATGCTCAACATTACTTAACTTCGGTGATCTAACAAGAACCGGAGTCTCAACATGATTATGCCAAAGCAAAGACTGTCGGACGATTAATTCAAAATACATCGTTCCCCTCTTTCACATGGTAAGAATGGATTTCTACTTTCTACTTAGAAAGCCGTTCTTAACATGGGGGGAAAGAGGGATATCTCCCCCGTATCTAATACCAGATATCCAGCATCCGGAGAAAGTTCAAAGACTGGCTACTCGAATGGTGCAGAGTCTATCGGATCTGCCTTATCAAAACCGACTCAAAAAAAGATTAACCTTTTCTTTCATTGAGCATCGATGATTTTGGCCTACAATCTCCTCAGTGGGCATTATCATATACCTCAAAACCTTTTATTCACTCCTGCAGCAGAGAGGACTACGTGGACATTACATGAAACTTTTTCATCACCGATTTCGATTGAACCGAAGGAAGAACTACGTTCTCAATCAGAATCCCTGGTCCTTGGAATAATCTTTCAAATGAAGCAATAAATGAAAAAAACACCCAACAATTTAAGGGACATTTGGTGCTGGATTTCTGTGTTCTCCTCTTTGTAAAGTTTTACCACCCTTTCCCTTCATGGCATCGGAGTAGAATTGTTTTATTTTTGCCAAATAAATTGAATTGAATTAAATTGACGTAGCGTGTGGAAAGTCATTTCGGTTAAAAAAATATTTTTCTTAATTTAATGAATTTCACACTTTCATTGAAACTTGTTTCATGGTTAGATGAACTCAAGTCGTTGTGAAGGAGTTAGCTCAAATCTAACTCGTGCAGATTTAAGTTAAGATCATTGTGCTTCTATTAGAATAGTCTGAAATGTCTTAGCTTTTATGGCTGTGGTAACTCTTTCGATGTGTCCGAAAAATAAAACAAAACCTGTTAGTTAACTTCCGGCGTAGCACTATTGGAAGCCATGTACGTACTCTTTTTTTTTTTTTTCTTTCTTATTAGGTTGTTGTTTTTTTTTTTGTTTTTTGTTTTTTTTTTGTTTTTCGATCATCCTTTTTATTTAATAATCACTGAAAAGTTTTCCGGTCTTATTTTAATTCAGATTTATTGAAATTGGATACGTTTTTTTATCGTGTTTAAAATTTTGCTATTTTGATTTCAATTATTTTATTTTTATGCTTTCATAAACATATATTTGTTATATAAATTCAAATAGAAAAACTTTTATTTTTTAAATTAAAAAATACTTTTATAATTTCATAAACATATATTTCTTATAAAATTTCAAATAAATTTTAAAAAATTATTTTTTAATTTTGTTATTAAACGTGCAAATAAAGATTAATTGTTTTTTTTTTATCTGTACAATTTTGTTAATTCTTATCGTGTATTTTTCAATAATGTCGGCAATCGTGAAGAAAGAGAGAGCCTGTTTCCTCGGTTTGACTATAGGTGGCGTTACTGTCTGTCCACCCCGTTACGGAAGCACAAAATGTATATAATGCTACCCTTGAAATAAAAATAAATGTTTTTGTTATATTTTAATTTTAAACATGTTTTTTTTTTTTTTTTTTGCAAACAGTTTTAAGTTTTATTTTTTTTCAAACATTTACGTTTTTTTTTGTTTTTGCAAACATATATAAGTTTTATTTTTCCAAACATTTACGTTTGTTTTTGCTATATTTTTCTTTTAAACATACAACCGTTTTTCGGCGAGTATTTTTTACGCTCTTATGATTAAAAAAAAATCAACGTTTTTTTTTTTTTTAAATCTTTTTTATGAGCCCCTCCCTTTTTTTTTTTTTTTTTTTTTTTTTAATTTTCTGCACTTATTTTACCTTTTCCGCGAGTATTTATATATATATTTGAAAAAGGATATTGTAAAACCTGAATCTTACTTGAAACTACTATTAAGAAATAGCGCGGTACCGGTACAATAAGTGCATAAGCAAACTTTTCAAAAAGAAAAATATTTAAAAATATTTAGTTTATGCTTGCAAAAAAACAAACAAAAAAAAACGTAAATGTTTGAAAATAAACAAGCAACAAAACGTAAATGTTTGGAAAAATAAAACTTAAATATGTTTGCAAAAACAACAACAACAAAAACGTAAATATGTTTGAAAAAATAAAACTTAAATATGTTTGCAAAAAAAAAAAAAAAAAAAACACGTTTAAAATTAAAATATAACAAAAACATTTATTTTTATTTCAAGAGTGGCATTGAAAACATTTTGTGCTTCCGTAACTGGGTGGACAGACAGTAACGCCACCTATAGTCAAACGGAGGAAACAGGCTCTCTCTTTCTTCACGATTACCATAATGTCCTTATATTTTATTTCAATAAATTGCTTCATAATAGAAATACTGAAGGACAACAAAAGTGAAAGAACTGATTTGCCTTGTTACTGCTTCCGGTAATGATTGATACTCTAGAAGTTAAGTACATTAGCTGACCGGTCTTACTAAAAATGTACGTCTACTTTATGTCCGTCTAATTGCTGCTGCTCCTGATGATTATGAAGCAACTTCTTTAAAGCCACTTCCGGTTTTTGCCAGTGGAAATTATCGTGTGCTATTTAAAAAAATATATATATATATTATCTTCGTTAAAGAAAATACAATAATGTTCGGACAAGTGATCTTTTCCTAAGAATTTGTAAAATACAATAACAGATCTGCATAAAATAAAATTAGAATTATATTTAGTTATTTACACTAGATTTTGGAGGATTCAAAAACAAAAAAAGAATCGAGTTTTCGACCATTCGCATGCTGTTTGTTTTGTTTTTGCGTTAAACATTTTTGTAAAAAAATGTTGTTTTTTTGCTTTTTTTATTTTCAAAATTAGAGAAATATTAAAATAATAATAAAATACGAGTCAAAAGTACACTCTGGCCTACAAAAATGCCCGGACGGTCCCATCGACATTTCCAAGTACGGGCGCCTCGGGCGACTATCAGTTATCGAAGTATTCTAAAACGGTTTTTAGTCATATGTAAAACATATAGAAAAAGTAAAAAAAAAGCGTAATGGAAGATTAGGTGACTACTGACTCGCCGACTCGGTGTGAGCAAATAAAACGCTATTTTTTCAGTTTTTTTTTTTTTTTTTTTTTTTCACTGTTTTGTGTTCGTTTTTAGTATTATATTATAATACTCATAAAAATACATCTTTATGAAATATTTATTTATATTTGGCAAGGTTGACTTGAGATGTCCATAAGATAGCGAGCGACTGTGAACGATAACGAATGTAAAAAATGAAACTGGAACGGAACGCACATTTAAGCGAAACGAGATTATTATCGCGTCAATAATAATAAGCGTGTATTAATTTTTAACTAATCTGTACTTGTTATGAATATGTTAAAAAAAAAAAAAGACACAGTAGTGTTTACTTTTGTTCTGTTTTTTTTTTTTGTTGTTTTCTTAGGGGTTTTGGGGTCGCTGTTGTTGTTGTTGTAAATTTACCGTTTGCATGGTATTAACCCCTGAACGCTTGGACTACGCACGAGCGCGCAGTAGCATACACAAATTTACATTGGTCGTCGCTCGTCAACAAGTACTTTTCCTAATATTAATGCGTGCGTGTTGTTTACACTGGTCGCCATGTGTTGTTTTCGCGCACGCAAAAACAACACATGGCGACCAGTGAAAACAACACGCAACACTGGATAATAAACGCATTAATATCAGGAAAAGTACTTGTCATCACTTTAAAGAAAAGTGTGGAGGTTGACCTAATGTTAATTCGTTTATGCGCTCGAGCGTTGTACCAGGGTTTAGGTGTTAATACCATGCATTCATGCAAACAGTAATTTTGCGACGGGCTTGAATATCAGATTCGTTGTCAGCGACCCCAAAACCTCCTTAAAAAACAATTGTTTTTGGTTGGGGCTATATGGTATTAAACCACATATTTACCTTTTCTTTTGGTTGTTGTTTATTTTTTCGACTAGTCTAAGTTTTACGTAACAATTTAATAAAGAAAACATACCGAAAAAATGAAATGAAATAACTAAAAAATGTTTTTTTTCTTTTACTTTGGAAAATTCAACTAAACTAGTTTCGCATAAATATTTAATCAACAAAAAAATACCGTAAAAATGAAATTTCATGTTCCATCTCTGCATAATTACCAAAAGAAAACAATAAAGTAAAAAAAGTAAAAATTTCTTTTTTTTTTTTTTTTCAAAATAGAACTTAATCAACAATCGAGTTTTTTTTATTTTATTTATTTTTTTTTTTGTAACAATTTTGTTTTTAAATACTGGAAATCTGCATGAAATAAAACTAGAATCAGTTTTTCTTTTCTTTTTTTTTTTTGTAATTCTTATGCCCAAAACAATAAGCAATCGCTTTCGAGTCGGCATTTTCACCTGTAGGCGACTAATAGATAATCCCTTTTATTATTTTTTCTAAAACTTTAATCACAATATTATAATGTTAGATAATCGAAACTGTCCCTTAAATTTGAAAACTATTTGTTTATTTTTACGCTAGTTTAATTTTTAATAGTAGATCCCCCACCTCAAAAAAAAAAAAAAAAAAAAAAAAAAAACAGGCAGTGTTCATCAAGTTGCTTCATTCTACAAAATTCTCGGGCAGAAATATTGCGTTCAAATCTATACGTACATAGCAAGCAATCTATACGGACATAGCAAGCAATCTATACGTACATAGCTAGCAATCTATACGTACATAGATTGCTAGCTATGTACGTATAGATTGCTTGCTATGTACGTATAGATTTGAACGCAATATTTCTGCCCGAGAATTTTGTAGAATAAAGCAACTTGATGAACACTGCTTGTTTGTTGTTGTTTTTTTTTTTTGGAGGTGGGGGATCTACTATTAAAAATTAAACTAGCGTAAAAATAAACAAATAGTTTTCTTCAATTTTAAAGGACAGTTTCGATTATCCAACATTATAATATTGTGATAAAAGTTTCAGAAAAACATTAAAAGGGATTATCTAGCTGTTAGTCGCCTAGGGCGTCCCTACAGGTGAATGCTGGCGCGGCAACAATTGCTTATTGTTTTAGGCATAAGAATTAAAAAAAAAAAAAACTGATTCTATTTTTTATTTTATGCAGATTTACAGCATTAAAAAAAAAAAAAAAAAAAGACTCCACTGGTCCACTGCTGATAAAATTCTATTTGGAAAAAAAAAAAAAAAAACGAAAACAAAAGTTTTTTTTTTTTTTTTTTTTTTTTTTTTACATAGGCATAACTACTTATCAAGGCCCAGAGACCACTCCGGGAATAAGGGTTAAGAGTGTACAGCAATTAATTGGACAATATAGTAATCGTCAGTTATGGAAATTCGGTAAATTTGTTAACAAGTGGAATGGCTCATCAAGAACTTGTTTACGTTGGACTTGAAGACAACCATATTGTAGTCAACTGGAAAGCAGGAAAACGGAAGACGATTCCACAGGTGTGCGATTCTAAGAAAGAAGCTTTGTTCATGGAATCTACGTTTAGGTTTAGGCACAAATAAAGAGTGGGGGGAATTATTGATAGTGTTTTCAGCTAGACGAGTGTTTCTTATGAAAGTTTGGCGAGGGGGACCATAGATTGAAGCTCAGGCGAACACTTTCCATGAAAATAACGATACAGCAGACAAACTTGCAACATCTCTTCTGTGTGATAGAGGTTACAGTGAAGAGAAAAGGACATCTCCCACGAGGCCACGAAGTCTATTTTGAACTCTATCAAGGCAGGACAAGTCCTTTCTAGCAGCTCCTGTGGCAACAGTACTCCATCCTTGGACGTATCTGGCTCTTATATAGATAGAGAATTGCATCAGCAGTGAGATATCTACTGGATCGATAGAAGGATCCCACCATTTTTTCAGCAACCTTGGCAACAGATTTGATGTACGAGTTCCATTTAAGATCAGGAGTAAAGATCAAGCCCAGAAGTTTGTCAAAACTTGAGGCCTCCCCAAGACGAGAGCCATTCATTTTAATTGATACCAGATGGGGGTCAGAACGTTGATGATGCAAAGATAGAAGCTTGCTTTTAGATGCATTTAAAGTAAGCAGCCACTCCTTTTCCCATTGTACAAGGTGATCAAGATCAGAGGAGAGAGAATCGGAGAGAACTTGGTCGTTTACTGTATTAGATGTGCTGGTAGTGTCATCAGCATAAATGTCTATGATGTGATTTGTAAGATCATTAATGTAGATCAGGAAAAGAGTTGGGCCAAAGATGGGCCCCTGAGGGACTCCAGCATTAATACTGTGGGCTTCTGATTTTTGCCCATCAACTACTACTCTTATGAACCTATCAGAGAGAAATGATTTAATAATTGAGAAGACTATAAGAGAAGTTTTTACTTTTTTTATTTCATTGTTTTCTTTCGGTAATTATGCAGAGATTGAACATGAAATCTAATTTTTATTGTATTTTTTTGTTTATTAAATCGTCATGCGAAAGTACAGCCTAGTTGAATTAAAAAAAAAAAATAAATGAAAAAGAAAAAAAACAAATATTTCTCTGTTATTTCATTTTTTCTGTATGTTTTCTTTATTAAATTGTTACATGAAACTTAGACTAGTGGAAAAAAATAAACAACAACCAAAAGAAAAGGTAAATATATGGTTTAATACCATAATAGCCCCAACTAAAAACAACTGTTTTTAAGGAGGTTTTGGGGTCGCTGAGAACGAATCTGATATTCAAGACCGTCGCAAATGTACTGTTTGCATGGTATTAACACCTAAACCCTAGGACAACGCTCGAGCGCATAAACGACTTGACATTAGGTCAACCTCCACACCTGTCTTTAAAGTGATGACAAGTACTTTTCCTGATATTAATGCGTTAATCCAGTGCGTGTTGTTTTCACTGGTCGCCATGTGTTGTTTTTGCGTGCGCACACATGGCGACCAGTGTAAACAACACGCACGCATTAATATTAGGAAAAGTACTTGTCGACGAGCGACGACCAATGTAAATTTGTGTATGCTACCGCGCGCTCGTGCGTAGTCCAAGCGTTCAGGGGTTAATACCATGCAAACGGTCAATTTACACGGGGTTGTTTTTTTTTAATTCTTATGCCTAAAACAATAAGCAATTGTTGCCGCGCCAGCATTCACCTGTAGGGACGCCCTAGGCGACTAACAGCTCGTTGTCAGCGACCCCAAAACCCCTAAGAAAACAAATTTTATTTACCAAAAAAAAAAAAAAAAAAAAAAAAAAGTAAGCACTAGCACTACTGTGTTTTTTTTTAACATATTCATAACAAGTATTGATTAGTTAAAAATTAATACACGCTTATTATTATTATTATTATTATTATTATTATTATTGACGCGATAATCTCGTTTCGCTTAAATGTGCGTTCCGTTCCATTTGCATTTTTTACATTCGTTCACAGCCGCTATCTTGTGGACATTTCAAGTAAACCTTGCCAAATATAAATAAATATTTCATAAAGTGATATATTTTTATAAGTGTTATAATATAATACTAAAAACGAACACAAAACAGTGAAAAAGAAAAACAAAAAAAAAAACAACTGGAACAATAGCGTTTTATTTGCTCACACCGAGTCAGTAGTCACCTAATCTTCTGTTACGCTTTTTTTTTTCTTTTCCTATGTTTTAGAATACTTCGAAAGGCATTAGATAACTGCTAGTGCTGCTGCTGCTTTGCTCTGCTGTTGCTAGTCGCCCGAGGCGCCCGTACTTGGAAATGTCGATGGGACCGTCCGGGCATTTTTGTAGGCCAGAGTGTACTTTTGACTCGTATTTTATTATTATTATTATTATTTTAAATATTTCCCTAATTCTGAAAATAAAAAAATAAAAAAAAAGATTTTTTTTACAAAAATGTTTAACGCAAAAACAAAACAAACAGCATGCGAATAATGGTCGAAAACTCGATTCTTTTTTTGTTTTTGAATCCTCCAAAATCTAGTGTAAATAACTAAATATAATTCTAATTTTATTTTATGCAGATCTGTTATTGTATTTTACAAATTCTTAGGAAAAGATCACTTGTCCGAACATTATATTATTTTCTTTAACAAAGATAATATATATATATATATATGTTTTAAATAGCACACGATAATTTCCACTGGCAAAAACCGGAAGTGGCTTTAAAGAAGTTGCTTCATAATCATCAGGAGCAGCAGCAATTAGACGGACATAAAGTAGACGTACATTTTTAGTACGACCCTTAGCTGACTATAACCACAAAACTAAATAACTTCCGGTCTGAAATCAGCTGAGCAGGCGTAGTCTCCAGAAATATAAATAAGTAAGAAATGCTGGATGATGATACACAAATGAATTTATGAGAACACAACTGGTAATTCTTACTACTAGCCTGGGTGCTTGGGGGGGGGGGGCAAAAAAAAATGTGGTAGTAGACAAGCAAGCTCAAACCCGTACCGTGAAGGAGGAAAAGAACGTGGGGAAAAAAGTGACGCCAAACCGGAAAACCGGAAATGTCGAAAGTTTAAATTAAGGCTAGTCAATCGAAAAGAAAGGATGACTTTCGAAAATATCGTCAAACCGGAAATGTCGAAAGTTTAAATTAAGGCTAGTCAATCGAAAAGAAAGGATGACTTTTCGAAAATATCGTCGAAAAAAGCAACCCCTCCCTGTAGAAAAGTGGCCAGTTGAGGGTGAAGGAATTATTGTTTTTGACCAATTTTTCGATATTTGTCGTTTCAAAACAATACCGATCTCGTGAAAATCCGTCGCTTCTGTCGAAAGTTTTAGGCATGCATACATACATTTAAACAGACAGGCGAGATTTATATTATAGACTAGCCTGGGTGCCCGGCGTTGCCCGGGTGTCTGGAGGTGTGTATGGAGCAAAAAAAAGTGGCAGGCCTGAACCCGTACCACGAAGGAGGAAAAGAAAGTGACAAAAAAAAGTTACGTCTTTGCTGTTGCGTCCATCGCCAAATCGGAAGTGATGAAGTTTAAATTAAGGCTAGTCAATCGAAAAGAGAAGATTACTTTCGAAAATATCGCCGATAAAGCGCACCCTGCCTGTAGAAAAGTGCCTAGTTAAGAGTGAAGGAAATTATGTTTTTAGCCAACTTTTCGATATTTGTTGTCTGAAGGGTTGAGCTTCAAAACGATACCGATCTCATCAAAATCCATCGCCTCTGTCGAAAGTTTTAGGCAGACATACAAACATATATACATACATACATTTAAATAGACAGGTGAGGTTTATATTATAGACTAGTGGGGGGCACCTGGCGTTGCCCAGGGTGTTTGGAGGTGTATGTGTGTAAAAAAAAAAACGTTGGCCGGGTGTTTGGAGGTGTAAAAGAAAAAAAAAGTTTTAGTAGGAAGGTAAGATTGAACCCCGAAGCCTTGACGCAAAGGTGGAAAGAAAATGGAAAAAAACCTGAGACCTAGCCATGTCGGCCACGAGGGGAGAGGAATTGATAAGCGTGTTAAGTTAAGGTTTATAAAGTGAAATATGCAGGTGCGAGGAAGTTAAGTGACACGATGTTTGACCTAGTTTTGTGCTGCAAGCCAGTTACTATTTCCCCTCGCTCCATCATTCGCTTTTCGAAGACGTGGCGAGCTGGTAAAAGTCGGGCAAATTAAATACATACGCGACCCCCGTTCTTAAGTCGTAGATATTACGATTTAGATGTAATATAAAAAGTTTTAAGAAGGAATGAGCCGAGCGAGAAGGCCAACGGAAAAAGCCTTTTGCAGACATACACAAAACGTGAACATACATACATACATACACACACACACACACACACACACATTTTCGCTTTTATATATATAGACTAGTGGGGGTATCCGACGTTTCCCAGGTGTTTGTAGGTGTGTGTGGTGTTAAATAAAAAAGAACTCGGGGGGGGGGGGGTAGGATCGAACCCAAAACCCTGAGGCGAAGTTTGAAAATAAAATCGGCCAGCCAGAATGAGTTAGTGAAAGATGTTTGAATTTATTTAAGAACGAAATTGACAGATGCGCGTCCGGAAGTCGTCGAGCATTACGACGACAACGACTACGACGACAACGACGTAGGTTTGTTTGTTATTAGCGAAGTAAAAAAAGAAAACAACGTTAACACTTAAGCGGGGAAAAAAACACAAAAAAAACTAACATAAAGCAAACGAATGATGAAAACAGAAAAACGAACACGCGAAAAATGGTTTGAATAAGCCTGTTTCGATATTAAAATTTAAAATATCGGTGGGTACCCGGGTGTTTTTGGGTGTCGTTAATAATAAGCGAAGTAAAAAAAAAAAAAAGCAGAAAAACGAAACACTGGTTCAATATTTAAATTTAAAGAATCGAAAAAAAAAAAAACATCTCACATCACGATTCGAACTCAAAGCGTTTAGATAATGAACTAAGGCCTTAACCAACTGAGCTAACGCGACGTACATGCAATTTGTTCGGTTTTTCAACTATTTAAAGTAAATCAGGTCATGACGTCATCTGACGCATGCGTAGAATCGGTCATTGTCACGAGAGGACCGTTTTTGTTGACTCCCCCCCCTGTCGAAAATTGTCGATTTCGGGGTGAAAAAGTTAACGTTTTTGGCCAATTTTTCAATATTTTTCGAGCAAAGGATGGAGCTTTGATATGATACCGAGTTTGTGAATTTTCGTCGCGTCTGTCGAAAGTTTTTATACAAACATACACACAAACATACACACAAACATACATACATTTTCGCTTTTATATATATAGATTACTATGTAATCTATCTATCTATCTATTTACATACAAAAGGCACTTTGTTCGTGTGTGTGCGCACACTTGCATGCGTGTGTGTATGTGTGAGGTCGTTTCCTATAGACTCTGAAACGACTGGGTCATTTTTTTTTCACACATGTACTTTGTATCTGGAAGTGTTCTTAGTTTTTGTATCAGAATACTTCTAATATGTATCTAAAAGCGATAATCGAAGAAATCCGATTAAAGTATGAACAGTCTGATTTTGATCAAAGTTAACACCTTTATACAGTCTAACATTACAAAGGCAAAGTACAAGGGCCAGGCACATAAAATGCAAAGTACAAGGGCCAGGCATATAAAATAAACAGTAATTTTTTTTGATAGGACATGGGTGCGTTCAAAATGAATGTTTCTGTTTAGAGCACAATTGAACTATAATACTTGACTTTTGCATCTGATACTTTAATTCAAGCCATTGTATAAAAATAATTTTATAAAATCAATAGTAGGTTCTCTACAGTGCAATATAGACTACAATGTATTGTGGATTAAGTCATTGTGGAGAGGCATGTAAAGCTTCCTCCTGGTGCACCGCAGTGGGTCCCCGACAATCAGGCAGTCAATTGATTTGGGTCTCCAGCAATCAGGCAATCAATCGATTTGGGTCTCCAGCAATCAGGCAGTCAATCGATTTGGGTCTCCAGCAATCAGGCAATCAAATGATTTGATTGAAAAAATGGGTGATTTCACCGATTTCGATGACAGTAAAAGTGTTGAAACATTCGTTGATCCTCATTCGATCCCGGGCGACGTCGGGTATCCCTGCTAGTAATAAATATAATATAATAGTATATTAACAGTTCATACGATTATAAAGGCAGTCCGATGTTTCTACGGTTATCTAGTTTTCTCTGCCACTTAGGCACGTCAGACAGTCAATAAAAGAGGCGGCAGTTTTCAGTAATTATCTTTTGGGTCTCTCTTTTATAAGACCAACTTTCGCCTCCCTCTCTTTCTCCCTCTCCTTCTCCCTCCCTCTCTCTCTCTTCCTTTATTTCTTTCTCTCTGTATCTCTCTGTTCCTCTCTCTTCCACCCTTTCTCTATCTTTCTTTTTCCCTATTTCTCCTTTCTCCCTCTCTCTCTCTCTCTCTCTTTCTTTCTTTCTTTCTCTCTGTCTCTCTCTCTTCCTCTCTCTTCCACCCTTTCTCTATCTCTCTTTTCCCCTATTTCTCCTTTCTCACTGTCTCCTCTTTCCCGCCCTCACTTACTTTTACTTATTCACATCATTGCATTTCTCTCATCATTTCTATTGTAATAACTTGAATAAATAGTAATGAATGAATAGTAATGAATGAATATAAGAAGTCGGGTTAGAGTTGAAAAACGCCTTATTCTACTAAGATCTACACACGAATCGAGTGTCTTCATGAACAATGGCTGCTTAAGAGAATAGTGAAGAATTTCCAAAGAGCAGAAAGAGTGATTGAAGAATTCTTTTCTTTTTCATCACATCTCTTATCATTGACCCTCATCAGTTTGACTTTGAAAATTCTCTCTCTGTCGCCCCCATCCCCCTCTCTCTTTCTCTCTCTTTATATATATATATATATATATATATATATATATATATATATATACTAGCAAAAGTACCCGTCGTTGACCGGGTTCAAAACAGCTTACAGAAAATGGACTCTGATTTATGAAAGTACTAGCGAGGGGTACCCGGCGTTGCCCGGGTGTTTGGAGGTGTGTGTGGAAACTCCGGGGGTAGGGGGGGAGGTAAAAAAAAGTAAGTATGAGGATCGAACCCGAACCATTGAGACAAAGTTGTAAATTAAAGTGTGAAAAGAAAAAGAGTGCGACGTTAACCATTGACCCACCGCGAGATGCTAACGGAAACACGTTTGAATTTATTTAATTACTTGGATTTGGCAGGTGCTCGTTTTAATGAGTTAATGAGGTCAAGTGTGGCTGCAGGATTTTTATTTTCCCAAGATGTTATAGGAAAAAGACTAACCCACATCTGGCGAGCGACAAATGTTGAATATTTATCTTCCCGAAATCTAGCAACTTAAATAGACAGGCAAGCTTCGTTGTTAACTGTGAGATATTACGATTTATATGTGATATAAAAAGTTTTAAAAAGTTGTGAAGCGACCGACCGCTTCTCTGAAAAAAGCCTTTTGTAGACATACAGGAAAAGCGAACACACATACATACATACATACATACATTTTCGCTTTTATATTTATAGACTAGCAAGGGGTACCCGGCATTGCCCGGATGTTCGGAGGTGTGTGTGGAAACTCCAGGGGTGGGGGGGGGGTTAAAAAATGTTTTGGTAGATAAGTATGAGGATCGAACCTGAATCCTTGAGGCAAAGTTGTAAATTAAAGTGTGAAAAAAAACAAAAAACGTGCGACGTTAACCATTGACCCACCGCGACATGCTAACGGAAACACGTTTGAATTTATTTAATTACTTGGATTTGGCAGGAGCCCGTTTTAATGAGTTAATGAGGGCAAGTTTGACTGCAGGATAGTATTTTCCCAAGATGTTATAAGAAAAAGACTAACCCACATGCGGCGAGCGACAAATGTTAAATATTTATCTTCCTGAAATCGAGCAAATTAAATAGACAGGCAAGCTTCGTTGTTAACTGTGAGATATTACGATTTATGTGTGATATAAAAAGTTTTAAAAAGTTGTGAAGCGAGCGACCGCTTCTCTGAAAAAAGCCTTGTGTAGACATACAGAAAAAGCGAACACACATACATACATACATACATACATTTTCGCTTTTATATTTATAGACTAGCGAGGGGTACCTGGCATTGCCCGGGTGTTTGGAGGTGTGTGTGGAAACTCCGGGGGGGGGGGTTAAAAAAAAAGTAAGTATGAGGATCGAACCCCAACCCTTGAGACAAAGTTGTAAATTAAAGTGTGAAAAAAAAAAAAAACGTGCAACGTTAACCATTGCCCCACACGAGATGCTAACGAAAACACATTTGAATTTATTTAATTACTTGGATTTGGCAGATGCCCGTTTTAATGAGTTAATGAGGTCAAGTTTGACTGCGGGATAGTATTTCATTTACTGCGGAACGCTTTTTTTATTTTTATTTTCCCAAGATGTTATAGGAAAAAGACTAACCCACATGCGGCGAGCGACAAATGTTAAATATTTATCTTCCCGAAATCGAGCAAATTAAATAGACAGGCGAGCTTCGTTGTTAACTGTGAAATATTACGATTTATATGTGATATAAAAAGTTTTAAAAAGTTGTGAAGTGACCGACCGCTTCTCTGAAAGAAGCCTTTTGTAGACATACAGAAAAAGCGAACACACATACATACATTTTCGCTTTTATATTTATAGATGATAGGTTATGAAAAGGAAGGGTTGTAAATTTGGGTTGTATTTGTGGGTATCAAAACCAAAGCAAAATATGATGAAAGTAAAAATAAAATAGATAAACCCCATAATTTATTATACCATATCTGTTCACACTGAAACACTTATCACAATATTCGGTGGATCTATATTAAAAAACCTTGTTAAACTTTGGGACATATCTCCATTCTATAAAGGTTAGGTGCGAACGAACACCCCATAATTTTATTATACCATATTTCTTCAAACTGAAACATAATTATCAAAGTATACTTATGCAGATAGATAGGCACAAACTTTAATAAAGACTTTTCATATTTCCATTCTATGGAGGCCAGGCGCGAACGCAGACCTCACAATTTTATTATACCATCCCTATTTAAGTTAAAACATACTTATCAAAATATCATTATGTACATCTATATCAAAAACACCTGTAAACGTTTTTTTTTTAATTTTTAAATGTTTTATTTCCATACTTTGTGGACCAGGCGCGAACGCAGACCCCCACAATTTTAATGAACCACTGTTCTGCCAGATCAAACATACCCATTCCTGTGTCTCGATACATCTTCTATCATTATATGTAATCAGTTTTTTAAAATAGTCAACCATATAGGAACCTATTCGTGACCAGACACACACACACACACACACACACACACACACACACACACACATTCAGCTTTATATTATAGATGAGTGTGTATATCTCTTCTCTACAATTATATAAATGCAACTTTGTATGTGTGTGCGTGAGTTCGTTCCTTATAGACTCCGAAATGGCTGAACATATTTTAATGAATGATCTTAGTTAAGTTTTGTCTCAGAATCGACAATTAAAATCTTTATTTTAATTTATCTATCATCAGTAAAGCCATTTTTCCATGTCGTCGCTTAGCAACAATAACAGAACAACGGGCCCTGAAAATTCTACTGTGGGTAAGTTCCTATTTACAGTGACTCCCCACGGGACAGAGTTAGACACCAGGGTCGTTTTTTAACGTGGAGAAAAGGAACAAAAATAAAAATTGTCTCAGTCGGGAATGATTTCTCCTCCACTGACAGAGAACAAGAAATTGAAGTGCAGCGTCTGAAGAACAGATACTAACGTGTTTTTTTTTTTTGTTTTTTTTTTTGCATGACATAGTCTGCAGGTTCAAACTCCGCACGTAAATTTTAATTTTTTTTATTAACTGCAAATAATTTTATAAGGCTTGAAAATTTTCGTGTGTGTGTGTGTGTTTTTTTTTGTTTTTTTTTTGTTTTTTTGCATGACGTCATCTGTAGATTTAAACATCGCACATAAATTTCTTAATGTTTCTTTTTTCGTTAACTGGAAAGAAGTTTATATTAAATAATTTTTAAAAGAAACAGTAGGTTTTCTAAAATGCAATCTAGAATAACATATATTTTGGACTAAGTTACCGCATGGAGGCATGTGAAACTTCCTCCCGGGTGATTTCACGGATTTCGATGACAATAAAAATATAGGAGTGTGAAATATTCGGTGATCATCATTCAATCCCGAGCAACGTCGGGTCTCCCTGCTAGTATATATATATAAAAGGAATTTTGTCTCTCTGTGTGTAAGTTCGTTTCCTATGGACTCCTAAACGACTGGGCTGATTTTTATGAAAATTTACACAAATGTACATTATGTATCTGATAGTGTTCTTAGATAGGTTTTGTCTGAGCATGTCTTTGATAAGTATCAGTATTAATGCTTCTGTTTAAAGCACAACAGGAGTTTTGCGTTTGAAACTTTAATTCAAGCCGTTATATATAAATATACTGTCATAATTTCGACAGTAGGTTCTCTACAGTACACTACAGACTACAATGTATTGTGGACTAAATCACTGAGGAGAGACATGTGAAGCTTCCTGCCACTGCACCGATTTGATTGAAAAATGGACGATTTCACCGATTTCGATGGCAATAAAAATATAGGAGCGTGAAACATTCGTTAATCCTCATTCAATCCTGTGCAACGTAATATATATATATATATATATATATATATATATATATATATATATATATATATATATGGCATAATTACGTTGACACACTGGTTCCCAATGAATCACCGAAGTTAAACAACATTGAACCTGTCAGTACTAAATGGGTGACCATTTGAAACTTTCAGGTACTGTATGTGCTCTCGATTTATCTCAACATTGTTTCCAGTCGTCCTGGATTTCTCCTTACCACTGGACGCAAACAGTGCCAATTCAAGAGGTGGGGTTGAGGATTGTGCAACCGTTGCCTCACAATTACACGTGCAGCTGCCCCTACAGTTTATCTTTTGTCTTTCGAGACTGAACAGGGGCATCATTATCATCATCATCATATATAATTATCTCTCTCTCTCTCTCTCTCTCTCTCTCTCTCTCTCTCTCTCTCATCAAACTAAGAGCAACTTGATCTCTTTTCATCTTTTCTATTTTCCTTCTCTCGCCTTCTTCTTCTTCTTCTTCTTCTTCTTCTTCTTCTTCTTCTTCTCTGAGGTATTCTTTTTCCTTATACATTAGGGGACTGTTCTAACTATTCGCCCACTTCTATCACACTTGCACCCGTTGATTGTCTTCATGAGAACATTTATTAATAATTAACTTTTGTTTCTGTTATTCTGAAAAGCGTCATTCAATGGATTACTTTCATATTGTTACACGTCGATACATCAGGTCAGAGGATTGGCTGAAAACACATTTTCCCAGCACAGAGGTTGAGGACGAATCGATTACGTTGATATTGTCATGTGGAGCGTTCGTTTTCTTTGAGAAACCATTGAGAATGTCCTCAATCACAAGCAAAATGATTATACAAGACCATACAGAATGGAATCTGGAGATAGTTGACCCGTTGGACTATGAAATCTGAGAGTGAGCTTGCATTAAATCAGAAAATGTCTGACCCCTGAACAAGAAAAAAAGTGACATTGAATGAATAGAATTATTATTATTATTATTATTATTATTATTATTATTATTATTATTATTATTATTAAAAACAAGGAATTGCCTTACACATGTTCGGGTGTTTTATGTTTCTGTCTTTGTGTACATTTTTTTCGGCCAAAAGCGACAACAGCAGCGGAGTTTAAAAAATAGCAAACGAAACAAATAAGCGTTTCTAACGGAAATTTTAAATTGAACTTGAAATTCATGGTTAAAGAAGGAATTGTCTTACACATGTTCGGATGTTTTATGTTTCTGTCTTTGTGTACATTTTTTCCGGCCAAAACGACAACAGCGGCAAAGTTTAAAAAATAGCAAACGAAATAATTAAGAGTTTCTAACCGAAATTTTAAATTGAACTTGAAATTCATGGTTAAAGAAGGAATTGTCTTACACATGTTCGGATGTTTTATGTTTCTGTTTTTGTGTACATTTTCCCGGTCGTCAGCAACAGCAACATCAGCGGCGGAGTTTTAAAAAATAGCAGAGGGGGAAAAAAGAAGTGTTTCTAACTGAAATTAGTGTTTCTAACTGAATTCATGGTTAAACGAGGAATTGTCTTTCACATGTTTGGATGTTTTATGTTTCTGTTTTGTGTACATTTTTCTGACCAAAAGCTACATCGGCAGAGGAGTTTAAAAAAAACAAAAAAAAAAAAACGAGCAAAGTAAGCTTTTCTAACTGAAATTATTATTATTATTATTATTATTATTATTATTATTATTATTATTGTCATTGTTCTTTTTCTACTTATTATTATAATTTTTATTTTTATTATTACCATTATCATTATTATTATCATTATTATTATTATTATTTAAAAAAAAAAAATTATTTTATTGGTTATTACTATTATCACTAATATTATTACTAGTAGTAGTGGTGGTGGTAGTAGTAGTGGTGGTGGTAGTAGTAGTGGTGGTATGTTTTTATTATTACTGTAGCTGTAATGGTAGGTGTTGTTTTTTGCTGTCATTGCTATTGTTGTTTTTGCTGTTAATATTATTGCTACCGATATTAGTGTTGCCATTATCATTGTAGATTTTATTTCTATTGTTGTTGTTGGTGGTGGTAATGGGAATAGTGGTGATGATGGAGGAAATGAATGTGGTAGGGCTTTTGGAGACAAGTATGGCTCAATGGAAAACGGTGCTGACAGCAAACAAAGAGGAGATGGGGCAGGTTGGCATTAAACGTGGGATATTTCAAGGAGATTCGTTATCGCCACTTCTTTTTGTAATGATAATGATGCCACTGAGCATCCTCATTAAGAGAGAAAAACTGGGGTATAACTTTGGATCTGGTGACACATGTCTCAACCATCTACTGTTTATGGATGATTTGAAAATATTCGGTAGAAATGAAAAGGAAATGGAGAGACTGGTAGAACTTATGGGGACATACTCAGAAGACATTGGGATGGAGTTTGGGATTAGTAAATGTGCGGTGCTGGTGATGAAAAGAGGAGTAAAGGTTCATTCGAATGGAATAGTGCTGCCAAATGGAGAAATCATGAAAGAAATAGAAGATACAGGATATAAGTATTTGGGAGTGCTGGAGGGTGTAGGCATCATGAACAGAGAAATGAAGGAAAAAGTCAGGAAGGAGTATCTTAGAAGAGTGAAACTAATTGCAAAGTCAAAACTGTATGGAGGAAACCTAATGAAAGCAGTAAATGCATGGGCAGTCAGTGTTTTGAGATACAGTGGGGAATTTTAGAATGGTCTGATAAGGATTTTCAGAAGAAAGATGGTGAGAGAGGATTGAAAAGTGTAAAAGATTGTGTTAGAACCGAGGAGATGTCGTTGAAGGAGCATGTGGTTAGAAGTGAGGAGTGGATGATTAAGATTGTGGCCAATGAAGTGGAGGTATGTGAGACCAAGGCTGATTATGTGAAACGTATGGATAGAGAAAGGGCAGAGGAACTAGCTAGGAAGAAAATGCATGGAAGGTTCTTCCAGGATATAGCAGAAGTGTCTGATGAAAGGTCATGACAATGGCTTAGAGCTTGGTATCTGGCTAAGAGTACTGAAGCTTTTGTTTGTGCAGCACAAGAGCAGGCATTAGGAACATGATTGTTCAAAAAAATGGTTCTAGGAGAGGAAATTGCTGCAGAATGCCGGATTCGTGGTAAGACCTCAGAGGCAATTGCGCACCTTGCAGCAGGGTGTAGTGGACTGGCCCAAAGAGAGTACCGCAAAAGACACGATCACCTGGGACTCCGGATATATTGGGAGGTGTGTAAGAAGGTTGGGGTGAAGTGTGCTGGAAAATGGTTTGAGGAGTTGCCTAATGAAGTGAGAACAAGTGAGGATGGCAAGGTAGAGGTATGGTGGGACAAAAGTGTCATAACAACCAAGCAATTGGAACATAATCGTCCGGATTTGGTCGTCATTGACAAGGTCTCAAAAAGCTGGCAGATTGTAGACTTCTCAGTACCCTGGGACAGGAATGTGAGAGAGAATGAGAAGTGGAGCAATTATGCTCCATTGTCCTTGGAGATAAGGCGTATACACGGGGTTAAAACACAAATAATCCAGGTCGTAGTTGGTACAGTAGGAGTAGTATCAAGTCGTCTGGAAGGACAATTGAAAAAACTACAAATCCCCGATGTTTTAGGCAGCCTTCAAACCTCTGCAATTATAGGTACCACCAACATCCTTAGGAAAACTCTTGATCTTCGAAGCTCCTGGTTTGAAGCTGGGATTAAAGGAAATCCTCTGGAAATGAATTCCATCCCTTTCCAGAGAGACGTTCATAAACGAAATCAGAATTATTATTATTATTATTATTATTATTATTATTATTATTATTATTTACTCACAAAGAGTAGTCACACAGGTTTCTCTTTGAGAACAACTTGTGGCATTCTCTGGAGTCTGAGTGACAACAAGTCTCTCCAGATTTAAAAATTTTTTTTTTTTTTATTACATTTTGACCCCAAACAAGGCACATTGCCACTTTGGTGTAGGGGGTTACTATCAGAGGCAACAACTACTGGGGTACTATGTAGGGATTTGGGCAGCAAGATGTCGGTTCATGTTGCACTTGAACTTCTGCACGTCAGTACAGTTGGGGAAGTCTAGTGGTTCTGGGGAAGAAACTACTGGAGTAGAAAGATCTTGTACATCTAGCGATCTCTACAGTGTGGGGGTGGGATTTAGCAGCCTGTCAGGTTTGTCGAGGGTGTTCACGTCGTGGGGGCACAAGTGCTTGCAGTTCGTCAGAGCATTCACCATTAAGATTTCCTGTACTCTCCACCTCTTTCGATAAACATTGAAGATGAATTTGCGTTATCGTAACAGGCGCTTACCATTGATTTCTGCTCATTGGTCTTCACTGGAATTTGGATGGCAAAAAGCCTCCCCAAGATCCTAATCCTCTTTGCACTCATCCAGCAGAGGTCTGGCTAGTGCTTTCTCCCCTTGATCTTTCCATCCTTCTTTAACCTCCTCACTCATTTGGTGTGGCATCAGTTTTTTGATCTCACACACACACACACAAAGAAGGAGGGCTGTATCTTACAATTATACAGTTTCCATTTTCATGATTCCATTTGATGTTCCTTTATGTTTTACATCTGTAGCATTTTCTGTATGTCCATTTTGTGCTTGTAGCTCATGTGTGTTAGTCTTCACATTCAAGGGTTTTCTTAGCCGTTTTCATTATTCTTATCCATTGTATCTTATCAGCCATCCCTCTGATTCCATTCTCTCTCATTCTTTTTTCAAAGTTTTTTGGTATTATACCATTAGTAGTGTTATTTGATTTTTTTTTCATCTTCCATATCCCTTTGAGACCTCTGGCTAGTTCAGTGTATTTACTGCGCTCCTTTGTCTCCGTGATCTTCACTCTGTGGTCTGCTGGAACGGCAAAATCTAGATTCAGTTGCCTGCATAATTGCCAGTGTACTACCTTCCCCACTTGATCGTGTCTATTCTTATATTCCTTTTGGGCTAGTTTGCAACATTCGCTTATTATATAGTTTATTGTTTCGCCTCTTTGTCCACAGAGTCTACATTTGCTGTTTTTTTTTGTGTCTTGTCGATCCTTGCTTTGATGTGGTTGGATTTAATCGTGTTATCTATCTATCTATCAAATAATCTTTATACACTTTGAAATTTACTTTATGTATGAAAACTAAAGAGAGGAGATATAACATATGAGAAATATTTGGAATCAAGTCTCCCCTTGCTGTTATTTCAGATCATTTGAAACCATAGCAGCAAGTATTAGTTTCCCCTCCATCATGACCAAGGTTTTGGGGAAATATCAGATATACAAAACTATGCAAAACTAGGAAACAAATGACTCTTATTGAAACATTTTATGGCTATAAAAAAGTGCCAAAAATAGTCTCTGGATGATAGATTACCCCCTTTATATGCGACCGTAAGTGAAAATGTCACATAGCCCATTACACAATTCAGGTCATTAGCTTTCCAACGAGCCTTCATTTGTTAAATTCTGATCAATAGTCGCTGAGATTTGGAACTTATAAAATTGATAAAAAAAGGCGGTATATCCATCTATCTATCTATCTATCTATCTATCTATCTATCTTCTATACTGGTAGCTAAATTGAATATTGAAATGCTCATATTTTTGGTTCTATGGGACGAAACTACATGAAAATTAGCAAGTTTTTTGAAGATTATAATACTGTTCTATGATTAAAATTTTATGACAATTGGTAAAAAAGAACCAATATTTTCAAACGAATAAAATATACCAAAATATGCCTACATTTGTATATATAGTATCCTGCAGGCCAACTTAAATTTTGCTGCTTCGGTTGTCTCCTGTAGCCTTGCCAGGCCACTTGGCAGGAGATTGAAAAGCATATCTTATTTTTCTTTTATTAATATTATTGGAATTTTTTCCTTTTTTCCTTGTACACATTTTTGTGAATTATTCCATGGATTTCTGCCTTTGGATTATTATGGACCATCTTCTTCCAATTACGGGATTTCCTTAGATTTTACTTGTGCAAATGGAAATTCAATTAACTTTCTTGAAGTTATATATTTGGATTTTACCGTCACTGGATTATTTATCTTCCACCAGACTATCCATTCATGTGCAATCACTTTTTTCTTCACCATATTCCCTCTGCTTCACTTTTTTTGTTATCAAGTAAGATCTTTGACTTACTTGCTGTTTCATCAAATACTTTTGCATGCAAAATCCGATCCCGCATTTTGCTAATTCCTACCCTCTGATGAGAAGGAAAGTATTTCTTCGAAACTCCACGGATAAGGACTATCCACTTATCTAGTGTTTCCTTTTCAGATTAAAGATGTTTTTAACTCATTTCAAAGTGTTTTTTAACATGTTTTATTAACTGTTTGCTCGTGTATATATATATATATATATATATATATATATATATATATATATATATATGTATGTATGTGTGTGTGTGTGTGTGTGTGTGTGTGTGTGTGTGTGTGTGTGTATCTTTCAATTTCGTCCTTCACTAAAACATAATTTTTAAGCCCTAATTATAAAACTCAAATGACCTTATAACGGGTGTTGTAACCCAACATCCGGTTTACAACTTCCGGTTGCGCATGCGTACATGAACATAAACCCATAACAGCGTAAACAAATAAACACAAATCGCTACTTTTGCAGAATTTGACAACCCGGAAAATATGTTTTTTTTAAATTTGCGTTACAAATAAATAACCAACGGGACAATAAAACGTATTGTTTTACTGTGTACATTTTCAGCGTCCCAATTGGGCTTTTTTTCGCATTTAAATTAAGATATATCAAAATTTGAGTTTAACTTTAAGTATTATGGTATCTGTTCAGTGCACATTTACCTATAAATATGGGAAACCACTTATAATTCGATGGTTGTAAGTTTTTTTCCCCAAAATAAACAATTAGAAACAGAACGACGCATAGAAATCTATCTATATTCTTTTTTCATTTTAATATACTTTCATAGAAATGCTTCTTTTATGTCACAAAAAGCTATTTTTACGTCACAAGTGTCACGCTCATACATTAATTCCATAGCTAAAATAAAATACTGATCCAACAGGTCGCGCGTAGTCTAGTATATATTAAATGTCTGTGTGCTTCTTGGCTATGCACTAAGATGCACAAAATGGCCTCTACCATGCCACACTACTTCTGGGGGGAATGATATCTTCTATTTTTTCAAAAAATAAATGAAAATTAGATTCTGATTAAATATTCTTTCCATTAAAATTTATTCAGATTACATTTGATATAAGAACATTATCATGTGTCCGGCAGATCTTAGTAGCGAAACAGAAATGTTAATAAAGTTGTCTATAAACGGTCTGCACATCCACTCAAAAGTCGCTCTCGCTTTATGTTTGGGGTGACAAGAAGGTTCTTGCTGAATTTTTAATTTTGATTTCAAATGATGCATTTTCAAATAACCTCTCGTTATAATACTTTTACTTGATATATCATTTTAAAAAGCGTTTTCACTAATCATTTAAATTGCAATCGTTTTAAAACAATTATGTCTTCTTTTTCAGAACGTTTTTAAAACAATTATGTCTTCTTTTTCAGAACGTTGATGGAAAAAAAGCAAAATCGCACAATTTTTTTTCTTTCAATTCAAGTTAGGCTGAAAAGCTGCTGAAACAACTCGCGATATTAACAAAGCGTTTGGCCCAGGAATTACTACAGAATGCATAGCACAATGGTGGTTTAAGAAATTTCGTGGTGGCGATGAGAGTTTTGAAAATGATGAGCATAGTGTTCGGCCATTGGAAATTGACAACGATCAATTAAGAGCCTTAGTCAAAGCTTATCAATGCACAACTGTTCGAGAACTTGCTTCTGAATTCGACATAACGTTTTATGATGATTTCCAATCACTTGAGAGAAATCAGAAAGACAAAACTTGATAAATGGGTGCCTGACGTAAGACAACCAAAGAAACACCGTTATTAAATGTCATCTTTCCTTCTTTTATGCAACAAGAATGACCCATTTCTCGATCGGGTTGTGAGTTGCAATGAAAAGTAGGTTCTTTACGATAACCAGCGACGTTCGGCTCAGTGGTTAGACATCAACGAAGTTCCACGACACTCAGAAGTCAGAGTTGCACCAAACAGAGGTCATGCTGACTGTTTGGTGGTCTGCAACCGGTCTCATCTATTCCAGGTTTTTGAATGCAGGTGAAACCATGACGGTGGAAAAGTACTGGATGAAATGCATCAGAAATTTTGACAGCAACACCCACCACTAGTCAACAAAAAGGACCAATTCTTCTCCACAACAATGCCCGACCACACGTTACTAAACCAACCCTGCAGAAATTGAACGAATTGGGCTACGAAACACTGCCTCCTCCGCCATACTCTACAGACCTCTTACCTACCGACTACCACTTTTTCAAGCATCTCGACAAGTTTGTCGGTGCTAGAATGGAATTTTTGTTTTTTTGTTTTTTACATTACTGGCAAAAATACACTTATTTTGCGTTGGCAAAAGTGTGTTCATTCTTATGTTGCTTATTTCAATCAATAAATTTTCTGTTTGAGCCAAGATCTGTTCATCTGAATTTAAAAGAAAAAACCGCAATGACTTTCTTGTCAACCTGAAGACTAGATGAATTTGCCAGCTCGAAACATTATCTACTTAAAATACTTGGAACAAAACGTTTAAATAAGAAACATTTCAGTCTTGTAAATATAAAACAAACACTTTCGCCTTGATAAGCATTAGCATTTAGATAATTTTTTATACAAATTTAGTCTTCGTTTAAATATGAAATTTAACATTAACAGAAAGCTTAATAATTAATAGATATAACTCTGTAAAAAAAAATGAGTAAAAATATTTATATGAGGTTCAGGGGTGGGAATATTAGTTTCTTTTTTTTCTTTTTTTTCCGAGTAAAATTAATTCTCCAATTTTTTTTCTTTTTCAATCTACAGAAGACTCTGCAACAAGAGTTGAATGTAAAGCAAAATAATGCAGTTTCGAAAAATAGATTTTCCTTAGGCTGATTTGTTTGAACTTTCTTGATCTTCCATTTTTCCAGATAACAAATGTACACAGCAGTCAATGCCTTTTTGCTTGTGTGTTGCATGTAGCTAGAAAGATTAGAAAATCTACATAAAAGCTAAAACTGTAATATTCCGGGGAAGACAATGGAAGTGGTCACGAATCCCTTAAATGGTCTACGTGGATAGAACTCACCTTAAAACTTTCCATTTTTATGAAATTTAAATAATATGTATAAAATTCTCTGAGGAAGACAATGGAAGTGGTCACGAGTTTCTGTGTATCCACCCAAAAGAGATATAAGTTCAGAACCGCCTTTAAACTTCGACTACATATATCCAATTTTTAATGAAAGTAGACAGTGCCTTGGTCCACTTTTGGCAACTTCGTAACTCTCGCTTCTCTTATTTTGTCCTTTAGTCCTCACATTCCAGGAGTGATATTTCTAACAAAGAGGAAAAATTGCTGTTTTTGACCTTGAATTAGTTTTTTTTTTTTAGCTCCTTACATCAAGTGGCTTTATACCGTGTCTGGAGCGAAAAAGAAATTGTAACCATATATATATAAGACACTAATTTAGACAGTTTTCCAATATTTCAGTTTCTTCCAACTATGTTAGGGGGGGGGAACAGGAGCAGTAAATGTTATGAGCATAGTGAAAATAGACGTAGAGTTCCTCATTCAATCCTGGGCAACTCTGAGTCTTCTTTCTAGTATTAAATAAGACAATTACTTATTATTTCTTCTTTTTTTATTAGGTTTTTATTGATGCATTAATATTTTTCTCCTAATTTTTTTTTTTTTTTGGACACGCACATAGTTAAATAATTCTCTTTACTGGTCCGTTATTCTCAAAATAAATGTTGAATTATAAAATATTCTCACCATAAAAGATTTCCCATGACGAACCATTCAAAGACTACAATATGCGCACATCTTCGAAAATTGGGCACAAAAATTTCCCACAGAGGTATTGTCAGATGCAAACTTGTTCCAGGTGAGGCATGTATCTGCTCACAGCCAATAAAATAAAGGAAAAATCCTAAACAACAAAATAAAAGTAGATTTACAATTTGGTAGCTATAAAGCCATCGCGTGCAGCATAATCACGTTGACACACCGGTTCCCATCAGAATACCGAAGTTAAGCAATGTTGAGCCTGGTCAGTACTCAAATGGGTGACCATTTGGTATTTTCAGGTACCGTATGTGCTCTCCACTTATCTTGGGATTGTTTCCAGTCATCTAGCACTTCTTGCCATTGGACTCAAGCAGTGCTGATTCAGAAGAAGTGTGGTTGTGATTGTGCAACTCTTGTCTCATAATTATACGTGCAGCTACCATTACAGAGGGTATCCATTGTCTTTTGAGACTGCACAGAAGCTTACAAGTTATTGTATATATATTTTAATGATGATTCATAACTTATTAAGGCCCAGGGGACACTCGAGGATAAAATTTGGTAGCCTCATTTTATTATACCCATTTCAGATCCCTGATACTTCTTGTACCATTGTATGTGGTCAGTTTAGTATAATAGTAAACCATATAGGAGCCTATTTGTGTACAGCCAGACACACAGACGTTGAGCTTTATTATATGCATTATAGGTATTATTTTCTGTGGTGTAAGTTCTATTCTTAACATTATTTATGAAGCTGACTTTGTAACAGAGCATGAAGGTGCATATACAAGTGCCAAGCCATGTGCGAAGTGACGTCATGGTAAGGAAGAAAAAAAAGACTTGGAAAAAGAACGTGTGCACAGACAGAGGACGACATTCGAAAGGACAGAGGTCAGAGAGAAGAAAACCGATCATGTTTTATTTGGGAAACTATCTGGAAATAAATGTTGTTACAAGGGAAAAAAGTGAGTTGATTTTTTTTTTTTTTTTTTTACATGGGGTTTACCACTTATCAAGGCCCGAAGGCCACTCAGGGATAAGAGTTATTGCGTGTACAGTAATCAATGAGATAGTATTGTAGTAATCATTAGTATTGGGTGTTTAGATAGAGTGTCTTACTTAAGGGGGCGGTTTGTCAGGAGTTTGTTTATGTTGGACTTGAAGACGTCCAAGTTGTAGTCAGGTGGGAAACAGGCAAGCGGCAGAGAGTTCCACTGGCGTGCAGTTCTAAGAAAGAAGCTTTGCTCATGGCATCTACGTTTGGATTTAGGCACAGATAAAGAGTGGAGAAAATTATTGACAGTAGTTTCAGCCAGACAGGTATTTCTTGTGAAAGATTGGCGAGGGGGGACGAGGGATTGGAGCTCAGACGAGCACCTGCCATGGAAATAATGATAAAACAAAGACAGGCTCGCAACGTCTCTTCTGTGGGAGAGATGTTGCAGGGAAGAGAAAAGGGCATCCCCCACTAAACCACAAAGTCTATTTTGTACTCTGTCAAGGCAGGATAGGCTGTTTTTAGCAGCTCCTGCCCAGATGTGGCAGCAGTACTCCATCCTTGGACGTACTTTATTACCCATTTTTTGAACGATTTATTACCTGTCTTCTGTTCCTTGCGACATACTCTGCTACAACGTGTTGGGTCGACATGTGTCTACATGTTAACGCATGTGTAAAAAGTATGGAACATTACAACTGCATCTGCTATGAAATAGAGCTCATGGGAATGTGTACAAAGAGAGTGTAAGTGAAGTCGTGTGTGTGTGTTTGTAAGTAGAGAAATTCTTGCATAGCAAAATAGTGCGCTTTTGTGTGTGAGAACATATGGAGACAAAGTATCCATTCAGAATACATAAAAGAAAGCCAGTAAATGGTGTTTGTCATGAAAATTAAGTTCACAATATGATATATGCCTGATATGATGCATACTGACCGGGCTGCTGACTTTCTTGCTGGAGAAATTAGAGACTTCTTATATGAAAAAACCTCTGAAACAAGTGGATATCACCCTGAAGGTAATGGACAGGTTGAGAAGCTTAATGGCACTTTATGGAAGGCTACTAAAATAACTTTACACTCTAGTAACATGAAACTACCCTGCTCTCCGCTCAATTAGATCTGCACTGCCACTAATGTGACTCCTCATGACAGACTATTCAAATATAGCTATAAATTCACCTCTGGGACTTCGATTCCTTCTTGGGCAAAACCAGGCTCACTATATATTAGAAATCACACTAAAACTAGTGAGCTCGATCATCCTATAACTCCAGCTACTCTGTTAGATATCAATCCTTACTACACTCATGTGTGACTACCTTCTGATGCTGAGTTTTGAGCCATTATGTTGAACAAAGAAACGAATCAAATTGGCGAAGAATCAATGCAGTTACGGTCTCTAGTGTTGAGTAATTCTTAAGATCAAAGATGGCAGTGAAGGATCAGTAGTGGTTCAGTCGTTTCAAAATAGAGACTGATAGCGAACTGACTCGCATCCAAAATTCAATACTTTTATAATAAGGTTGGAGGCTTCTCATTGGTTGATTGTCCTAATTGTATTTATAACTATAAATAAAATCGTTCAAATGTTGGTAGTCATACCATCAATTATAATCAAAAACATTTTTTAACAGAACTATTGTCAATGTGTGAAATATAACTCCTAGCTCTTCGAATGACAAAGACCTTTATAATGAAAACAACCCTATGAGCCCCCGAAACCTCTAAAGAACTACCTACTTATGAAGGCGTGACTGATGAGGATGAAAAAGAATCCTTTGCCCGCCCCTGAAAAAAATCAACACTTCCCAATAAGTTAATACTAATGACCTAAATCTCCACAAATCTGCACAAAAATCATCCAGAGTATGAAGAATACTAAGTAAGGATTTCATAACTCGATGCTGGACAGACAACCCTTAATTATCCCCTTCATAACCTTTTCATAATAATTCTTGAAAGGGAAGATGTTGTAGTTTTAAATTGCCTTTGTTCCCCTGCCTCTCTAGCATCATCTCTTTCAAAGATCCCTAGCAGTAATAAGATGCCATAGGTTATCCCCCTTGGCCGGAAGAAGCCATTCCGCCATTATAACACTGTACCAGAATCACAGCATGTGTATCCTTTGTTTGTTAATAGAACCTATATCAACGGTGTACCAGTACCGTCTCCCTTTTCAGATATCTTTTCACTTACTAAAATGCTCAACAAGGAATGGCAGTTACATCGGCCAAGATCAAAGTGTAGTAGTAAGACTCCAAAGTCTACATTTATTACTTTTAATCACTTTAGTTACAAAGACCCTGCACTCTTCCCTTCCACAATTTCTTGTAGGGCCTTGTGCCTAATTTTGTTGTTTGAAAATCTTTTGTTTTTTTTACTTAATTATATTTACAAAATTTTAAAAGCAATAAAATATATAAACAAGATCAAAGTGTAGTATCTGTTCCGGCAGATGCTGCAAGCTATGACTAGCAAAGACCAGATGTGGGGGCAACCCCACATACCTGACCTTTAACCAGCTTCCATTTCCCACCTCTCGGGAGCTGGTCCCCTTTTTCCCTTCCCCCTCCCTTCACTCCTCACATTAAAAATTGGCCTTGTGCCTAATTTGCTCGGTGGGGGAGCAAATAAATACCATCTGTTCCGGCAGATACTGCAAGCAAAGACCATATGTGGGGGTAACCCCACATATCAAACCTTGGTCAATGTAGGGGAAACCCTTCATACCAATTGTCACTATCCAGCTCCCCTACTCCCTGGGGAGTTGGTCCCCATTTCCCCTTCACACCTCACATTAAAAATCGGCCTTGTGCCTAATTTGCTCGGTGGGGGAGCAAATAAATACCATCTGTTCTTCAGATGCGGCACTTCTATTTCTTGTTCTCTTTCAGTGGAGGAGAAATCCTTCACGACTGAGACAATTTTTATTTTTGTACCTTTTCTCCATGTTAAAAAACGACCCTGGTGTCTAACTCTGTCCCGTGGGGAGGCATTGTAAATAGGTACAATGCTCAACAAAGTCTAAATAGAAAAATGTGTACGTATGCGTGCTTGCGCGTGTGTATAAGTAGAGAAAATGTTTATGTATCAGAATAGTGTGTTTTTGTGTGAGTGCACATGGTCTCGTGCATGTATGTATCGCATTATTAATATTATTAGTGTATATCCCCCATCAAAAGCGATGGGAAAATAATCATGCTTCACCAGTATCCGCACTAATATTCATAGAAAATCATAGTAATTTAATTTTTCCTATATAAATTAGCGTTATCTAAACAAAAAAAAGTCATCTACCATTGACATTTTAGTAAGAGTTGAGGATTTCTTTAAATTCATTTTAGAGAGTAGGGATTGTCTGACTTGCTATTTGCTTTTTTGTTTCATCCTTGCCATTTGGAATGATTAGGTCTGGAAGCTAGAAAAACTTTTTATTCAATAACTTTTGTGTCATGCAACAGATATATATTTATCAAAATACAAATAATAACAGAGTAAGGGATTATTATTAGTCCACCAACTTAGTCAGGTTAGGACCTAAGAATTCACCCTCGTCCATTCAGCTGTCCGTTTGTTCGTTCAAAAAATTCTCAATGACTACTCATCACATTTCTCTGAAATTTTGCATGAAGTTGCAACTAGGTAAGGGAGGAAATGTAACATTCTTAGATTTTTTATTAAAAGTTTGGTTGCGTCCCCAGGGGATTAAAAGGGGTCAAAATGGCCAAAAATAGCACTTTTTAGGGCATAAAATATTTTCCGACCATTAGATTTTGCTGAAAATTACCCAAAAGCTAGACCATATGAATATACATATGGAAACGCAATATTTAACCCTGGGAAAATTATGGTTGCATCCCCAGGGAGTCAAAAGGGGTCAAAATGGGCAAAAATGGGACTTTTCAGAACTTTTCTGACTATTAAATTTTGCTGAAAATTACCCAAAATCAAGACCACATAGATATACAGCTGAAAAAAAATAATATTTTATCCTGGGAAAATTTTGATTTCGTCCCCAGGGGCTCAAAAGGAGCAAAAATGGTGATTTTTAGCCCAAAGTGGACAAAAGTAGCACATTTCAGGACATAGAATCTTTTCCAATCATTAGATTTTGCTGAAAATTACCTAAAAGCAAGACCACATGATATATATCTGAAAACATAATATTTGCCCGTAAAAACTAATTTCACAAATTTCTTTTTTATTAATAATTATTTTACTATTTCCTGATTTTTCATAATTTTTGGAGATGTTAGTATTTTCACCATGACAATTACATAGATACCATTTGTTTTACGGGAAATTCGATATTTCGTTTGCTCGAATAATAAAGAAACACTAATTGCCTATTTACTAAAAAAAGTATTTTTTTTGTCTTGATCTTAACAATAGATTGTGTTGAGACGGTAAAATCTACAATTTTGAAGTTTTCCCTTCTGCTTTTTAACTATTATGAGACTGCCTCCTTGCTTTGATAAGTTTATCTGTTTGTACTTCCATGCGCCAACACTGCCTCTGGTTTGTGTCTGTACCATTTGTATGTGTATTCAAAATGGACTAGTTTGCATAGTTCCCAGTGTGATATTTTCCCCAGTCGTGTTTGTTCTTGTGTTCTTTTGGGGATAGCTTGCTGCATTCATTTATGTTATTAACAGTTTCGTTTCTTTGCCCTCAGAGTCTACATCTATTGTTTTCTTGTATTTAATCTATTTTAGCTTGAATGTAAGTTCTAATTGTATTATTCTGTGTGACTGTTAGTAGTGATTCCACTTCTATCTTCAGGTGTCCTTTTCATGACGATGTCTAAGTGTTTTCGTGGATCATTTCACTTGTCATTCTTATGGATCGTCCATGTAACTGTTTCTCTTTATATTTTTTCTTGTCTTTTTGTTTCTGGTTTCACTATTTTCTGCATTGTTCATGTTTCTATATTCTGACTTATGTATTTTTCAAATTCCTCTTTTGTGTCATTCCCACAATTCCTTTTCATGTAGAGTCAGTTGGTATCATCTTTCGGGTGCAGTACCTTGTGCATGATTTTCTAGTTTTCTGGTCAATATACCCAAGTTCTTCTTTTTGTCCACCCTATCGTTTTTAATGATAATGCCCAGCTGTTTATTCCTTTTACCAGATTTCTACTACATAATTATGTTTCTAAGAGTTTTCCAGTTTTTCTCAGGTATCCTTTTCCAATCTTTTCTTTCATTTCATTAGATTTGATTGTCTACATTCTTAAGCACTCAATTATTCATGCTTGAATAATTCTATCGTAGGCTTTCTTGTAGTAAATCCATGCCATGCCATGTCAATCCATGGCATGGCTACATTCTTTTTCTGTTCTTTACTTCCTTCAGGGTCTTTCATCTATTCATAATAGATTATGCATCCTTCTTTTGCAAATTCAGTATCCTTTTTGTTCTTCGAGAAGTAATGCATGATTGTTAAGGAAGTGGTAGATCTGTTCTTTCAGTTGTGCCATTAGGATTTTTGTACATGAAAATAAGTAAGCAGGTTATTGGTCCGTAGTTACTTGGTATCGTTTCCTTCTTACATGCCATTTTATATTAACATAGTTCTTCCTTTTTTAATCCATTCTGGTATACATTTGTTTTCTGAATTATTATTATTATTATTATTATTATTATTATTATTATTATTATTATTATTGGCTTACAAGGAGCTTTCACACAGGTCATCAAAGATCTCTCTTTGAGTAACAACCTGTGGAAGCTAAGTGACAACAAGTCTCTCCAGATTTTCAGTACTCTCCACCTCTTTTGATAACATTTGCAAATACATTTGCATTATCGCAACAGCCGGTTACCATTGTTTTCTCGCTGGCAGTGGCCATTGGTCTTCACTGGAATTTAAGTTGCAATAAGACTCCCCAAGGTCCAAGTTCTCTTTGCACTTGTCCAGCGGAGCTCTGGTCAGTGCTCTCTCCTCTTGACCTTTCTCGGCTATTTGACCTCATTCTTTGGGGGGGGGCGGTGATGAGGTAATGGGGGGATGAGATAGAGAACTTATAGATATGCAGCTTCAGTATTCTTGCTTCCATGTAATGCTTCTTCATGTTTTGCCCCTGCAATAGTTTGTCTGGCCCGCGATGTGTGTTAGTCTCCATATTCAAAGGTTTTCCTTAATATTTCAGCTGTTTTCATTACTGTTATTCATTGTATCTTTCTAGTCATTCCTCTGATTCCAATTTCTCTCATTATTTTTTTTCAAAGTTTTTTAGGATTGTTCCTAGTGCTCCTACTATTATAGGTATTATTTTAATTTTCTTTATCATCCATATTCCTTTCAGCTCTCTGACTAGCTCTGTGTATTTGCTCTGTTTCTCCTTTTCTTTGATATTCACCCTGTGGTCAGCTGGAACAGCGAAGTCTACGATTTGACAGGACTTTTCTTTCTTGTTAATTATTACGACATCCGGTCTTCTTGCTTGGATGGGTTTATCTGTTTGTATGTTCATGTCCCATAAGATTTTGTGATTCTCATTTTCAAGTACTGTTGCCGACTTATGCTTGTATCATTTATATATATATATATATATATATATATATATATATATATATATATATATATATATATATATATATATATATATATTTATGTGGAGTGTAAAAAACTTCCAGTCCAAACTTATTTGTTTGTACAGCAATGTATTTAATTTATTAGTAAATATTATTTAATTGAATGAATTTTGTTACATGATTCTTGTACCTATTTGTCGCAGATACGTATTCATACAGTTTAGTCAGAGTTTTTGAGCCATTAACATCCATTTTACACTAAAATTGTATCCAGCGCGACAGATCTTTTCTGTTTAAACCGGAAAGTTTATTATCCATAGTATGTTTAGAGTTGTCGCCATTCATCATATTGAATATTGTACCATCTCATATTACAATCATATTTTCACAGGTTTTGTATTTCGTCACGATTTGGTTTCCTTAGACGAATAAATCAACCCATTTAATTAACCGTAGACGTACAAAGTTAACTGTATATTTGAAGCCATGTTTTATTTTTATTTTTCATTTTATTGCTGTCTTTGTTTGCAGTTTGAATAATTGGAGGAGAGCACATACAAACAACGGTTAAATCACGTTCACACACTGAAGTTAAGGAAGGTTGTGCTTCGTCAGTACTTAGATGGGTAACCATTTAGGAATACTAGCTACTGTAAGCAAATATTCCATCCAGGTATAAATAAATTTCTGGCAGTATAAACATGTTCCTGTCAGTTTACCAAGCAGGACTGAGTGTCGTCAGTACTTTAATGAATAACTATTTGCATAACAAATACCAGGTGCTTTAAGAAAGCATCCAGATCTATAAATGAACAGCTGGTTGTATAAATAGTTTTTCATCAGATTACCGAAGTTAAACAAGGTTCAGTTTCGTTAGAACTTAGATGGGTACCTATTTGTAAAATATCAGGTGCTGTAAGCAACCACTCCATCAAGGTATAGATGAATTGCTTGAAGTCTAAACATGTTCCAGCCAAGTTACCAAAGTTAAGCAAGATTGAGCTTCATCAGTAATTAGATGGGTGACACTTTAAGAATACCAGATACTATAAACAAACACTCCATCAAGGTATAAATGAATTGTTGCGAGTACAGTTAAGTCAGTTTGAGCTATGCCAGTATTTAGATTTGTAATACTAGCTGCTATAGGCAAACATTCCATCCTATAAATTAATAGTTGGGAATATAAACGGTTTCCCTATTAGATAACCAGCGTTAAGTAGATAGATGGCTGACAGTTGGAAAATATCAAGTGTTGTAAGCAAACACTTCATCTATATATATATATATATATATATATATATATATATATATATATATATACATATATATATATATATATATATATATATATATATATATATATATAAATAAAATAGCTTGGAGTATAAATGGGTCCTCATTTGATCACTAAAGTTAAGCAAGGTTGAACCTTTTCTGTACTTAAATGAGTAACAATTTGAGAATACCAGATGCTGTTAGTTAACACTCCATCCAAGTATCTTTATATTAATACACTTATTATCTTCGACTATTATCGTCCTGAACATCCCTTAGAATGGAAATGGAATATTCCAAATCGCTCCAACCATATATATTATAATGCTGAATTCCCTTAAAATGAAAATGGAATATTCCAAAATTCCCAATAAACAATTGTTTAAGATGGATAAGTTATATCCAGCCAGTGTTTGATCAGTGCAGATCACAATACATATACGTTAATTATCGCCAGCTGTTGCTTTGTCGATGCAGATCACGATACTAATAAGTTAGTTATCGCCAGCCAGTGTTTGGTTGGCACAGACGATGACGACCACGATGATGACGTTTTTTTTTTTGTCGAAAAAAACTAATTTTTTGCGCTATCAGTTTCATCAAAAACATAATTGTTGATTAAATATATTTCGAATTCTGTGGAATTTCCACGGGTCCTGCTAGTATAAATGATTTGCCGAGAGTATAATCGGTGCAAAACTAGTGTCATGCCACGAAAATGGTTCAGGCTATTTGTTCCATTGTATAAAAAAAGAAATGTGAATATATAGCAAAATAATAATTGGAGGAGAGCACATATAAACAACGTTAGATGCAAACATATTCATCTTGAAAAATAAATCTCAAATGTCTGTGTGTTTGTGTGTGTGCTTGTATGTCTGCTAAAAACTTTTGACAGACGCGTCAGAACCTGACGAAACTGGTATCGTTTTAAACTTTGAACTTTCGGACGACATATAGTTAGTTAAAAATATTAATTCCTTCACCCTCAACTGGACACTTTTCTACAAGTAGAGATCGCTTTTTTCGCAGATATTTTCGCAAGTCACCCACTCCTTTTGATTGACTAGCCTTAATTTTGACGTTTGCCACTTCTAGTTTTGCGATGGACATAACGGCAAAGACGTCATGTTTTTTTTTATTTTTCACGTTTTTTCCTAATTCGCAGTACAGGTTTGAGCCTGCCTACAACAATTTTTTTTTTTTTTTGCTCAACACTCACCTCCAAACACCTGAGCAACGCCGGGCAACGCCGGGCAACGCCGGGCAACGCCGGGTATCTAGGCTAGTCTAAAAAAATAAATATGAAAAATAATTTTGTAAAATAAAAAAGTAATTCATGCTCTTGTCTCGTTTGTCCCCAAGATATTTTAAGAAGACTTACGTCCCTTGCATTCATTTGATGAACATGCATCACACGGCAGCTTCAATTAAGGTTCTTATTATAAAATTAAATTCTTCTTTCAGGTGTAAATATATTAGTAAATATTATTGTTGATGTATATATAGATAAGATTTTTCATTTCAATAATCGTCACAATTTATTCTTAGATAAAATGCTTATTGAAGGTTGGTTGGCTGGTTGCTTGTTTTTGTTTTATGGCATATCAACCTTTTTCAGGTTATTTAATGCCGAATCTAGTTATTTTGAAGAACAATTTTTTAATAGAATATATTTGTTTTTTGTTTTGTTTTTTTTCAAGTCGGTTTCTATTTAACCCATAGTTGGGACCCTAACAGGTACTACCATTCCGGGTCAGCGTGGACCTGGGAGCAATGGCAATTAATGGGTGGCTTCACACTCCCCAAAGCCCGCAAGCTGGGGCCTCACCATCAGATATAGTTTAAGGTCATATCCAGGAGCGTTTGTTGAAGGCAAGCGTATAATAGGGATAGAAAACGTGTAATAAGATACACAATATGATACATAAAGTTGAAAAACCATAGGAATAATTACTAAAGAAATAATAGATTAGATGCAATTGATAAATAATATGTTACTGTAGTCGGGGAGAAAGAATATGCATTAATCAATTATTTAATTAATTTAATAATTTGTCACTTCAATAACCGACATGATCACCTTAAGCTCAAATTAACCAACTTAAAGCAAATGAATTTGAAATTAACCCCCCGAAAAAGATTATTTCAAAAGCAACAACAATCTTCTGATGGTAAAAAATGCATCAAAAGTAATTTAAACTCAAACTAACATGTCTGATTGTTAACCCTACCGGCTGGTGAAGTTATCCCCCTTGAACTTATGCACGATTTATCTACCTTGAATTATTCTGGTCAGCGTTAGAGGAACAAACTCTCCTGATGTTAAGACGTTAAGAACAATCGTTTCATGTGCAGAAATTAAAAACGGGGCTTTCCTATTTCTTGCTAGTCTTTAAAAACCGTTGGACTTCATCTGATGGACGGGACGTTTCTGCAAAGCATTCACAAACATTAATGACTTTCCTGGTAGCAGCCGCCTAGACTCCCAGAACACCACAACGAACAGAAATGTGAGTTATATTTACTGAGCCATTGATATAATAAACAGAATCTTTCATCTTTTTAATTTTGTAGATGAACGAAGGAGAATGATATTGGTTGCTAAAGACACGGATGAGTTATTCTCTTTTGTGCAGACGAAAGAAAAGGGTGTCTATCATGTTAGACAAGACATGGTTGAATGTAAAGGAACTCTGTCGTAGATTCAAAACCTAATCTATGTATATACTAGACTACCCGTGACCCATTGGGTCAGTATGTTATATTAGCTATGGGATTCATGTATGCGTATGACACTTATGGCGTAAAGAAAATAGGGTTTTTTGTTTGACATAACAGAAACATTTCTATGAAAGTATATTAAAATGAAAAATCACGGACGGATCACTCAAACATGAAAAAAAAAAAACTCGCTATTCGTGTAAAGTTACCCATTTTTCCGAATAATCGCTCAAAAATCGAAAATTAAACATGATTTTCCTACGAATTGAACGCCGATGAAAGTCATTTAGCAGCAAAAATGCACATGAACCTACCGATGAGAAGAATGAAAAACCCATATTGGAATCCTTCAACCAAGTTATAGAAACTTAAAATCTAAAAAAAAAAAAAATAATTAATAAAACCTGAAGCAAAAAAATAAAACCTAAATAAATAAAAACTAATATTGAAACAGATTAGTAAATGTGTCAACAAATTCATCGTTCTCATACAACTATTTTGTATCTAGAAATGTAAACAAAAATAAAAAAGAAGGAAGGAAGGAAGGAAGGAAGGAAGGAAAAGGGACGGATAGAGAGTAGTAGTAGTAGTAGTAGTAGTATTGGTTTACTACAATTGTTCTTATGTTTGTCAACGGGTTAAAGTTGTTTAGTTGTAAGAAAATAGCAACAGTATAGTTGTAATAAAGAATAGTTGCAAAACCCCCCACTCTTCCCATGTTAAATAATAATTTCGAAATAATAACGTTAATATTTCAGGGCACAGGTCAAAATCTGCAAAAGAAGTGATTTATGTTTATTTGTTACGTTGTTATGGGTTAATGTTTATGTGTGCATGCGCAACCGGATGTCGTAAACCGGAAAGTGGGTTACATCACTCGTTACAAGGTCATTTGAATTTTATAATTATATAGATATATGTGTGTGTGTGTGTGTGTGTGTGTGTGGACCATCCCAGTATTTTGTTTTTCATTTCTTTATTACCTTCGACACACACACACACACACACACACACACACACACACACACACACACACACACACACACACACACACACGGGTCGGGACAGAGAGACAAAAGAAAAACAATGAAAGAATAGAAAGGAAAAACGGAAAGAAAGAAAGGAGAGGAAGATGGAAAGGAAATGGCAGAAGAATAAATAACAAAATTGAATTATGATCGCATATGGGAGGGGAAGTGGCGTATAAAATAGGGAATGTTTTCTCTGAAGATATTTGCCCTTTAAAAATATTGATTGCCTGCCCCTAAACAAAGGGACAAGTTAAATTAAATCAACAAAAGAAAAAAGATAGAAAGCCCCCCCCCCCCCAAAAAAATAGATGGCGTCTGGGAAAATCACTTGGACTCATTGGCATCTCTGTTATATATAGCCGTTATCTCTCATGGGTTGCTTGACCTTTTCTGAATGATGTGCAGGCGACTTGGTCGGTTGCTTAGCAGCAAAAGAATGCAATTATAATCACTTTTGAGTTAACCTTTATAAAAGTGACAATGCAATGCCTATGAGTGTTTACAACTAAGGTCAGAGATGAATCGAGTGAATGCGCTTTCATTCAGTCTCAGGAGGCAATGGGTACCCTCTGTAAGGGTAGCTATGTATGTAATTATGAAGCAAGGGTTATGCAATCTCTAACCGCAACTCTTGAGTCGACACTGTCTGATTCCAGTAGTAAAGAGAAGTCAGGACAACTGAAAACAATGCCGACGTAAGCAGAGAACACATACAGCACCTAGTATTCCTGACTAAGGAAGCTTTTCCTTGACTTTAGTCTGACCAATGGGACGATAAAATCGTTTGTCCATATCTCTTCGCCATCAAACCAGTTCTATCAACATACTTTGGAGGCATCATGCGTCTAGTCCCTTCTCTATCCACACGTGTTCACTTTGACATGTTTTTGAAAACCGTATTTCTACGAATTAGTGTTGAGACGATTGATTGGAATCGGAATCGGGAACCAGAAAAATCGGAATTTTGTGGGTAGTAGAATCGGAAAAAATTGTGCCTATTTTCCGATGCCAAAAACGATTCTTTTAACTGTTTTTTAAAATTTTTTTAATTTTATTTAAAGCAAAATATTCCACTGCTGATAGTAATGATAAAATAATAAACATTTATTGCTTTTAAACTATCAAGGAAACTAAAATTTATAGATACCCCCCCCCAGTGTATTTTTATGTTTGAAAAAAATATCTGCACATTTAACATGTGTCTTTATGGAAAAAATAGCAACTTTATTGTTAAATATTAAGAGATTTATAAAGAATCGGAATCGGAATCGGTAATTGTATCGGAATCAGGAAAAATATTGGAATCGTCCCATCACTATTGCAAATGTTTTGTAAATCTGTTTTTCATGGATTTTCTAACCTTTGACATCTAAGCACATTTTAGTGTGTTACTTTTAAACATAAAGAAATCGTGTTATATTTTTTTAAAGTAAGATTTTTTAAAATTATCTTTTGTTTATTTATTACTAGTGAACGTGAAAATATAATGTGAATTGTCCAGCACGCTAACCACTACGCCACAGAGCACTGCAGCTTAGTTTAGTGATTTTAAATAACTTCACATGAAAGAACTACGAAGCCAAACCGGTGTTCTCTTCTCAACTGTTCCTTGTGAACGATCCCCAAACGGTGTTAAGTGGTGGCAAGGGGAGGAGGAATTTATTAGAGAGAAAATATTTTACCACTTCCATTGATTTTAACCGATTTTGGCCGTGACTTCTCAGCAGAAAAAGTATAGAAATCTAAGATTATCGAGGAATTTGAGAAATAATAAGCCTATAACACACCTCAGATATTGTTCTGCCGTTTGTGCATATTATATTTGCATGAAATATCTTGATTTTTAATCCTACTAATGTCAAAATCAGACGGGAAAAAATGAGTTCATTTTATTTATATAGAGATGTTTGTGTGTTAGAGTTCAATATTCGAGTGTGTAGGTCGACTAGTAATATATTAGCTGGTACATATAATGGAATGTAAACTGAATTACTAATAAATAACAATTACCGAAAACATTATTAGCGAAGAAACTTATCAATAAAATATAGTAATTAATTAGCATTATAGTTTGCTTAATTCGGATCAATTTCTGATACAGGTTACACATCAATGTTACCTTATATGGACACATAAAGGACACAATCAATGTTACCTTATATGGACACATAGAGGACACAATCAATGTTACCTTATATGGACACATAGAGGACACAATCAATGTTACCTTATATGGACACATAGAGGGCACAATCAATGTTACCTTATATGGACACATAGAGGGCACAATCAATGTTACCTTATATGGACACATAGAGGGCACAATCAATGTTACCTTATATGGACACATAGAGGACACAATCAATGTTACCTTATATGGACACATAGAGGACACAACCAATGTTACCTTATATGGACACATAGAGGACACAATCAATGTTACCTTATATGGACACATAGAGGACACAATCAATGTTACCTTATATGGACACATAGAGGGCACAATCAATGTTACCTTATATGGACACATAGAGGACACAATCAATGTTACCTTATATGGACACATAGAGGACACAATCAATGTTACCTTATATGGACACATAGAGGACACAATCAATGTTACCTTATATGGACACATAGAGGGCACAATCAATGTTACCTTATATGGACACATAGAGGACACAATCAATGTTACCTTATATGGACACATAGAGGACACAATCAATGTTACCTTATATGGACACATAGAGGACACAATCAATGTTACCTTATATGGACACATAGAGGACACAATCAATGTTACCTTATATGGACACATAGAGGACACAAAAAAAATGAGAAAATGTATTTCTGTGCAGGAGTTCCATGCATATCTTTTGATTCTCAAATAAATAAAGATATATCGATGCCTCCGTTCAGTCTCGAAAGACAATGGATACCCCCTGTAAGAGTAGCTGTGCATGGATTTGTGAGACAAGGGTTCCACAATCCCAACCACACTTCTTCTGAATCGACACTGCTTGAATCTAGCGGCAAGGAGAAATCCAGGACGACGGGAAACAATGCCGAGATAAGCAGAGAGCACATACAACAACTGGAATTCTCAAATGGTCACTCATTTTAGGACTGACCAAGCTCAACGTTGCTTAACCTCGGTGATCAAATGGTAAACCGGTGTGTCAACGTGATTATACAGTACAGTAAAAGATAATTTAATTAAATAACCAATGAACGGCATCATCTTAGGAGTTTCGGCCCGTCCCCCATCCCATTGTCGCAATATTACATCCCTGGGCTTGTTTTACAAATATTTTAATGGAATGTGCTCCAACAAACTTTCTGCTCTGGTGCCGCCTCAAGTAAATACTCTCGATTAACCTGACAATCAGCAAAATCCCACCTCTTAACTGTAGAGGTTTCCTTTCTACTCTAATAGCTTATTTACTTGAACAGTATACCATTGTAATTCCATTCCTTCTTCCTGTTCATCCAAGTGTACCGACATGCAAAAATTTAAATGTAATGTAAACAAACACTTTGTTGTATAACTCCCAACTTAAATGGCCCTAATTCACAGTAACTCTTTTGAAATGTACTTTATTTGGGGACTAGCCTGGGTGCCCGGCGTTGCCCAGGTGTTTGGAAGTGTGTATTGAGCAAAAAAAAAAATGTGGTTGTAGGCAAGCAGCTTCAAACCCGTGATGTGAAGGCAGAAAAGAAAGTGAGAGTAAATCTGGCATCTTACCTCTACTCCATGACGCTACCGGAAGTTCGGAACGTTAAAATTAGGCAAAGTCAATCCAACTGGTACGATGACTTGCAATAATGGCTCGCAAAAAATCGACACCTCCTTGTAGAAAACTATCCAGTTGAGGGTGAAGGAAATTATGTTTTTGGCCAAGTTTTCGATATTTGTCGTCCGAGATTTCGAGCTTTAAAACGATGCCGTGAAAATCTGTCGCCTCTATCGAAAGTTTTAGATAGACATACATACATGATGATTGCAACGTCTTGTCAGACGAGTGCCACTCCCTCAGACATTTAAAATCCATGAGCCCAAATGCCTGAGGGAGTATCTATACAAAGATGATGTTACAGAGTCTTAGCTTTGTACGACAGCTAAGTCTCTCTCTCGGTTCAAAACGTTGAGATCCAGCAACAAGCAAGAGCAAGATAGCCAGCAACAAATTAAACTGCAGACCAGCTTAATGCGGGTACTGGTCTCCCGCTTTATGGTTTTTTAAATCAGAGATTTGCTTCTCCTAGAAAGGTTGCCTTCACCACAGCTTACGGGAGGCCTCTCCACCCCAATACACATATACACACACACAAATATACACGGTGCTAGTTGGCCGTTGACCCAGAAAAAGAGTACATACATACATACATACATACATACATACATACATACATACATACATTTAAACTGACAGGTGAGATTTATATAATAGATGAAAGGGAATCCCTCACAATTGCGCTCCCTAAACCAAGACGGCGGGAATGGATAGTTGATGCATACACGAAACGGAAGCCACCAAACATGAAACGAAACACGAAACCATACAGAAACACCACAGAAACACCACATTTCAAAAAACTGTCCCAGTTTCAACACTTCTTGGTTTAATATATTTAATATATTATTTTAAAAATATTCCATTTATAGAAATATAAAGAATAAACATTTTCTTTATTTTTTATTGTATTGTGATAACACAACTATAAATAACTTTAAAGAAATGTAAAAAAGTAAAAGTTTAGTATTTTTTATTGTTTCGTAATAGCACAAGAAGTTCAAAATAAAAACAATTTCCTGAAACAAAACACTTCTACATAGTTTCGCACTTCGCGCACGAAACAATAAAAAAAAGAAACAAAAATTTCATTTTTTTACATTTTTATAAATGAACTCTTTTTGAAATAATATATTACATATATCAACATAAGAAGTGTTCAAACTGGGATAGTCTTTTTAGAAATGAGTCGTTTCTTTATGGTTTCGTGTTTCGTTTCATGCTTGATGACTTTCGTTCCGTATTTTCATCAACTGTATCCATTTCCGTCGTCTTGGTTTAGAAAGTGGAATTGTTAGAGATTATCAAAAAAAAAAGAAAAGTTGTTTAAAAAAGTAAAAAAAAAAAGGAGGATGATACAAAGTCTGACAAGATGAAGCAATTTTATGTTAATAAAAAAAAGGCTTGTTTCAAAGCGAATTCAGTTTATTTCTAACTTCGACTAGAAACACAGATGACAAACATCAAACTTTGCCGACAACGTCCGTCCTCAGCCGATCTACCTATCTCGCTCAACCATTAAGCAATTGGGTATCCTTGACCCCATTATTCTACAAGCAGACGACCTCATCCAGAGCAGACAAACCAGCATCTAATTAAAAAGGCGCGTTGTATATTTTTTGTACGTACACCCTCCGTCAAAAACCATCTTTTGCCAATGTTCACACAAATAATATCTGAATTGGTAATGTAAAAAAATAAAATTAAAAAATGAGAAAGAGATCTCGAAAGTTATATATATATATATATATATATATATATATATATATATATATATATATATATATATATATATATATATATATATATATAGTATAAATCGGTATAAAAAGCAAACCCCAAAAATGGGAAGAGATTTACTTTTTTAATTTCCTTAAATACCAATACTCGATATTACAAGAATGAAAGCGGGAAATTCTGTCTAGTTTAATTGCCACGCCAGCACGCCAAAAAGTACGCCGCGTGTTAAATTTCATTCTGTCATAAAACAGCTTTCTACAGGAAAAAAAACAACAACTTATTTTTACATTTTTATCTAGCGAATAAACATAAAATCATATATGAAAAACCACGTTTATTATTTTTAAAATCCAACAACGGAGCTGAAGTCGATGTTTTAGATTGTAAAATAAAACTCATTTTTTTTTTATAAATTACTGTGTGGCGTACCGTTGAATTATTTTTTTTTTTAACAATAAAACTGAATAAAGTTTATTTTTACAAGAATATTTATACATTTATCTAGCGAATAAACATAAAAATATATATGAAAAAAAAAAACACGTTTATTATTTAAAAACATCAAAATTATGTAACAGGGATGAAGTTAGTTTTTTTTTCTTAAACGAAACTGACTTGGTTTGAAAAAAAAGCCAACTTCATCCCCGTTGCATAATTTTGATTAAGGTATACATATGCACTCATGAGCAAAAAAAAAAAAAAAAAAAATGGGCCAAGAGTGAAAGAAGAAAGAAATCGATTTTTAAATATTTTTCCATGAATTTTTGTTAATTTTAACTGAAAATTTCTATTTTGTAGATCATTATCATTATTATTATAGCATATAATAATAAGTGGAAAAAATTAATCCTAAAAATGGTAGGACCGCATCTTGGCGAGGATATAAAAAACCGAACTGCAGGATTAAGGCAGTCCAAAATGACTTACAAGCAGATTTTTGATATTTTAAGAAAAGAAAATGTGAAAACATCTCTTTCGAATTGGTCAAAGGTTCGAAATCAAATGCTTGGTAAAAGGGAAATCTGGATCTGGTCGCCCTAGAGCATTCACTTTGAAGGACGACCACATACTTAAATTAACTGTTTTGAAGGATTGAAAGAAAACTTATGTTGACCATAGCAAAGAATTCAAAACAGAGGCTGGAAATTGTCTTTCTAGATATACAATATCTAGACAAATGAAAGAAATGGGATATTCTTCTAAAAGGTGTGCAAAGAAGTCATTTTTATCTAAGAAGAACATCAATGATAGAAAGAGATTTTTCTCGTGTTATGTCAAGAAAGATACAGATCGGTTCAGGAATGTTTTCTGGTCAGATAAATCAAGATTTTGTCTTGTTATTGATGCTCCCGATGCTCCCGAATGGTGCAATCAAAGAACTGGAGAAAGATTTTCATCAAGTTGCATAAAAACGACAGTTAAACACGGGAATGGAGGGATAATGGTATGGGGAACTTTTACTTCAGCAGGAGTTGGGGAACTTATTAGATGTGAGAAGTTAATCAATGTAAAGGAATACATTCGAATATTAGAAACAGGACTGTTACCAAGTATCCAGAAGCTGAGAATATCTCAGAACATTATTTTTCAACACGATAATGCCCCTGCACACACTGCTAAAGTCACAAAAATGGTTTTCTGATAATTCAATCAATGTGATATTTTGGCCCTGATTTAAACCCAATCGAGAATATTTGGTCCATAATATCTCGTGCAATGGACGGAAGAACTTTTTCGAACAATGAAAAACTGTGGAAAGCTGTGCAAAGCGAATGGAAGAGCATTTCCTCTTCACAGTGTTGCACTTTGGTTGCGAGTATGTCTAAAAGGACTGATCTTTTAAAGAAATCAAAAGGGAATGCGATTCCATACTAAACATTTGCTAAAGTAAATGTCTTGTTCTTTTGTTATTAGTCTCGTTTAAGTTTCCTTATTCAATTGTTCTTTGTTCAATATAGATTTTAGTGCAATAGTATAAAATTTGTTTGGCCCATTTTTTTGCTCACAAATGTATATATATATACCTTAATATATTATTCCTTTGTGTTGAGCTTTCTGGTATCTGAAATTGCCACTAGCAAATAACTATGCGTAAATAACTAGAGCTTTCGGCAGTTGACAGCGTTTATCATTGTGATTTTGTTTGCTTTCAGCAACAACTGGATAATGTCCAAGTGTTTAGAAGTGTCTCGACGGTTAAGTTTTTTCCCTGGCCTGTGACAGTTTTTTGGCTAACCGCACTGAGAGCTGTGATACAATCTTGTTAGCCAACTGTCATATGATGATGATACGGACCTCCTGACACATTTCCAAGAGCACATGAAATCAATCGTGGATCTCTTTGTAAATGCTCGTACCTTCTTTGGATTAGCATTAAGAGAACTAAAGTGATGTACACTCATATTACGTTGCAAGTAAGGAGCACCTCGACACACTCTTGTGGAACAAGGGTAAGCATTATGTTTGCAGAGAGGTCTGTGTTCGGAATCTGAGCGAGAGAGGCTTGGGACTGCCCGATCTCCTGTGTCACAAGCACGCAGAGAGGTTGGCCTTCCTGAGCCGTTTGTTGTACGTAGACATTCCATGGGTCACTGCGGCTGGAAGCTCGTTTTCCAATCTCACACCCAACCCCTCGGTCGAAGCTTGGCGAAGACTGAGGGGAGAGCAAACAATCTATGCCGAATGCTGGTCCGCACTTAGAGTGTTGCCGGGGACCAGTGTCCTCGAACAGTCTAGGAACAGGCTTTATCCGGGTGTTGGGAGCTAGTGGGGTGTAGCACAAAGGAACCGCTAGTGAAATAGAGGGGGATGTTGTCAGAGGAGGTCCGCTCCCAGTGGAGCTGGGCGCCGAGACGGGACTTTCTTACAAACTCGGAATTTTCCCTTACCTGGCGACTTGTCCAGAAGGCACTGCCCCTCCTCAAAGAACTCAACCTTTACAATGAAGGAACCCGGGTGTACTGTCTGCGTTGCGACGAAGACATGAGGGAAACAGCTGGTCACGCCTTTTTCCACTGCAGCAGGCTCAAGACACTCCTAGGGTATGTCAATGAGACAACGGCTCACATCAATGCCAAGTGCTGGCTTGAACTCGACGAGTCATATTTTGTGGAGAAAATTGATCCGCCGCTGCCTAGGAAGAAAAGAATGGTTTTTCTAACGATACTAGCAGTAGTGAGGATGGTCATATGGATCACACGCCTCAAGCGAGTCCGCGAAGGGATATCTGTTCCGGATCGGGATCTGATCGTCTACTTTAAACATCTGCTTAAAGTAAAGATCAGATGCGATTAGAAGAGGTTGCTTCGAGTGGTTTTTGACAAGAGGTGGGTGCATGACACTAGCTTGTGCATCCGACGAAGTGCCAAGTTTGAATTCGTGTTACCACCATAAGCATGGCACACGCAGTACTGGGTCCTATGGAGCCCATCCCGCTAGATTAGACAAATAAAAAGTAAAAAGGCTCTTGACTGGTGGTACAAATGAGATCCTGTCCCCTGATTGTTTTTTGTTTTTGCACTAGAGAACCTTCCGAGGCTACCCTACCACTACCTCCCCCTATCTTTTTGTTTTATCACCCCCTGGTCAACCCCTACTCGAAGGTCGCCACCTAATTCCCCCCCATCCCTCCTTCCCTTTCTTGTTTTTGACAATTATTTATTTTTCCTCCCTACACCCGATAAGAATTCTTTCCAATCCCCCCTAGGGATCTTCCCACTTGTTTTCGGTGGCCTGGAAAACAGTAGGTGATCTACCTTTCTAGATTAGCCCAGGGAGGGACCTTACTAACAATGCACTAAGATATTTTATTTTTTGTATTTTTTTCTAGATTCCCCACTCCCCAACACGAACTGTTTCTCTTCCAAATTCAATGAATTGAACTTTTTACACACGCACACGCACACACACACACACACACACACACACATTTTAATAAAAAAAAAAGAAAAGAAAAGTTTTTTACACACACAGAAATTGTAAATATAATCTTTTTTGCAAAAACACTGGGGTTTTCATTAGTTAATTTAGAGTCCACAGAATAAATGAGGTATTGTGGTAAATGTTGCCAGTCAAGAGTAAAGTCACCAAAGACTCCAATTTTTACTTTAGTAACAAAGATCCTGCAACACTCCCCATCCCACTTCTTGTATGGCCTTGTGCCTAAGTTTGTTTACAAATGTTAATTTTTTGCTTTTATTTTTTGAATTTCTCATTATTTAATTGTAACATTTTTTTCATTACAGAAATAAACTATATAAACAAGATCAAAGTGTAGTATCTGTTCTCCCAGCTACCTCATCTTTGATTTTTTTTCAAGAGGTCTACCACTTGACCACACCAGTCAGGTTTAAGGCTTTCACTTTGGTCACTTTTGTGACTTTACTAACCTTTGTTAGTGAGACCGACCTCCTCTTTGGGGAGTCTGGACCCTTTTCGCTCCCCCAGGACCGACGCCATTGTGTGGTAGTCTGGACCTGAAAAGCTTTAGTTTGTTGGGTTTTTTGTTTCCTCCTCTTCTCTGAGGTTGAAATGGTTTATTCTCTCCTCTCTTAATTGCCTGAACAACACTCTGACCTACCAGGCCCAATCTTTGTCTTCCTTCACTTCCTTGGGGTTGTTTATGGGCAGGGTGACGTGGGTAGGGCGAGTGTTTCGTTTCTGCTCCCCTCTCTGGGCAGAGATGTCTATCCCCTCTCTCTCTTAATTGCGATGCGGCACTCTGACCCACTAGCACCGGTCAATCCACTTTCTCTCTTCTCCAACCCCCCATTTCCTTGCATTTTCTTTTCTCCCCCTGCTACACTTTGGTCCGAGTCAGCGGGCAGTGCAGTTTTATCCGCACGATGTCGGGAAAAAGGCATATACCACTCCAAATGCGCAACATCGCCCCACGAACAAAGTAGAGGAGGAAAAGGCCAGGGTAGGGCTGCAGCCTGCGGCGACCCAGGCAGGTCCAACATCAGGAGGGCAACCAGTCCCGCCCCCGGCTCCCCATGAGGGCCACTCCCTAGACCAGGGAGTCAAGGTGCGATCTGGGTGGTACACATCCTGCGACACCCCTTCCACCTCAATCCTTATCGGTCGGAGATAGCACTCCCACCCAGGCTCCCCAAGAGGACCAGTCCTAGATGGAAGCTTCTATGTCTGCGGCGGATGAGGAAATGAGGTACTGCTCAAGTGGTCCACAACTAGTGGCACCCTCTAAACCTCAATCCTCGTCTGCCAAGGGCAACCTAGTCACCCCAGCTCCCCAAAAGGGCAACACCCAAAAGAACAGGACCAAGAGGGTTGAAGAGACCAGAAAAACGGATGGTGTACCACGGCCAGTGTCACCAATGGCTCTTCAGCAACCGTTCACCTTGAACAACCCACAGCCGTGTCTAGGAGAGGATCCTCCAACCTTGAATGGAGAGGACGAAAGCAGCATAGCAGAGAGAACCCAAAGGCACATAGAAGAAGCGCTAGCTGCCCTAAGGAGTCTTGGCAGAGAAATCCAAAAGACTACCCCAAAAGTTTCGCCCAAGAAGGACCAACAATCCAGAGGGAGCGAATCTCCAGCACCAGCCAGAGGAGCTCTAACTCCAGGGAAATTGACAGCTGCAGAGAAACTTAACAAGGAAAACTCCCCCATAGGTGACTCGGCAACAAGGTCACCGACGAGAAAGAAGAAGAGAGGTGACCAGGAAGTCAGACAAAGCCAGGAAGCAACATCCAACGCTGACTGGCCAGCTCTGACCACCAACAAGGCCAATACCAAGCCACAGCAACAACCAAAAGCAGTGCCAGCAGATCCATGTCCAGGGCCGTCCAACCCACCACAAGAGCCGGCAACAGCATGGAGCGTGAAGACACAGCAGGAGAACCTGACTCCGGAGGGATATAGGGAACTATTTAACTCCACGTACAAGGAGTACACCGTGGGCAGGCCAGATCGAGGAGTTGGAGAAAAGAGTTCTCTCTCTAATTACGTCAGACCTCAGGACCCGGAGTTTGACTGGGGTCGACAGGGACAGCATGATGGCACTCCTCTTGAAGCTAAATATTCCAGCCAGCTATATCTGCAGGAGGAGCTACACCATGTGGGACGTGCTGCTACCCAGTCCAGAAGACGCAGTAAGGCTCGCGAGCACCGACCACTGGGGTAAAAGAATAAGACTCCAACCAGAGTACTTAAGCAAGAGGAAGGCCAACGTCTCCATTCTGAATGTTCCAGTCTACATGAGCGCGAAGCAGGTCGGGGCGATCCTAAGTCAGTATGGAGATGTGGAAACTGTAACACCAGTCCGCGGCCAACCAAATGTCATTACCGGAGAACTCAAGGTCAGAATGGTCGTGGACAAGGCCGAATTTGAAAAAATCCCAGCCATGTTAAAATTCGGGGATTGGACCATAACCCTCATAGTGGAGAGCAGGAAGCCCCACTGCTGGTACTGAAAAAACGAGGACACATGGCTAAGGACTGCCCCAAATGCCTTCCGGCCACAGTCCCTCCGAAACCACAAGGGTTGGCCCCGACGATAAAGCCAACCCAAACTTCGGCTGCAGCCCAACCAACAACTTCTGCCACAGCTAAACCAGGTTAAGCAGCAGAGGCTGGATGGTCGACAGTCACTAAGAGGGGCAGATGTCCCCTAAGGGTTCCCGAACCACCAGTGACCATCAACAAACCAGACAACACACCCATGGACATCCCAGCGCCCTCTTCGTCAAACAAGAGGAAACTTCAAAACTCAGAGGAAGAGATCGCGTCGGAAGAAGAGGAGACCACAGCATCAGCAGTGGCAGAAACAGCAAAGACAGCAGAGACAGAAAAGAGGAGGAAGAGCAGGAAGACGAAGAGAAACACCCCCACTCCAAAAGACAAAGTTTATAACGCCGAGGCTGATCTCCCCATAACCCCAACCCCCAAACAGCCAGAGCAAAAGGCCGCCTCCATCCCCAAACCCTCCAGAACTCTAGCATGCAACCCATCCCCAGAAAGGACAAATAACGCCCCCCCAAAAGTAACACCCCCAGCACCAAACACCCCTACATCCGACACGCCCACCCCCACTTTCTCCTCCCTTACTCCTCCTCCCCCCGCTAAAGAGAAACCAACCCCAACCACGACTGTCAACACGGAGCGGACAAAAAAACTCCCCTTCCTTCCAGGAGGAAGGATATGTGAGACGGGCCCTCTGCAGGCAACACCATCGCTGAAAGGCCAGCAGAAGGTCCGTTACAACCAACTAAGGAACTTTACCTATGTCGGTGGGGACAATATCACCGATCCCACCAACTTCAAAAACGCTCCCTTGTTGACCACATTTGTTAGGGTCAACAAGGATTCCAGGACAGAGCCTCTCTGGGCCATGATAGATGTCTCGAAGGATGCAATCCCGGGCCAGCAGCTGGTGGACATGGAGCATCCTTCGCTGAACAATTTATTTTACAAATGTGAGAGCAGAGTCCCTGTTTACATCCACCCCTCCTTTTACAGGGCACTCAAAATAACCTTTCCCCTGGACGTGGGAGGCGTGGCCAAGAATTGATCACCCTCAGCTGAATTACTGACCCGAAGCCTTGGACAAGCCTGCTACGTCCTCACCCCCGGGGATTTTAGGCCCGTGTGTAACACTGAAAAAGGTAGGTGACTATGGCTTTAAACTTGGCTACTTATAATGTGAGGGACCTCAGATGTCGAAACAAGGCCGCGCACGTGCTGAGAGATCTGGTGTCCCTCAAGGTAGATATTGCCGCTATACAGGAGACCCACTTTATTTGTGACGGGGATTGTCAGGTGCTGGTGAACGACTACGATGTTTACTCAGCATATGGCAATACCTATAGTCGTGGAATCTCCTTGCTAGTAAATCGCACCCTATCAGCGTCGGTGAATGTTGTTCATGCAGACAAGGACGGGCGGGCGATTGTCGTCGATGTTGCCGTTAATAGCAGTGTGTTTCGGATAGTTGCAGTTTATGCACCTAATTCTGCTGTGGAAAGGGCTTCCTTCTTTCGACGGGTGGAGGGCTTTATAGATGATCCGTAGAGGGTAGTCTTAATGGGTGGTTGGAATGCCATCCTTGATCCCAAGATAGATAAGATCGGGGGGACTAGCAGGTCGGTGTGGTGTGACAGCAGTCTGTCTGACCTGATGGCTTTGTGCGACCTGGTCAATAGATTTTGCGTGAATCACCCGGGCGGGAGATGTGGACATGGCATCCTAATGCGCCTTCCCATCCAAGTACTTACTTGGATCGGATGTTAGTTAGAAGAGGCGATGTAGATTTCCTATCTTGCCACACGTTCCACTTTTTAGGACACTCGGACCATAAACTAGTTATGGCCCATCTGAACTTGATCTCTAGGCCCAAACTGGCCGAATACTGAAAGTTCAACAACACCTTGTTGGAGCTGGAGGACTACCGGTTGAAGGTTACAGAGATAATCCAACGGGCATTAGTGGGGGCGGTTACCGGGAGTAAGTGGTGGGTTAGTCACAAGGCTAAGATTAGACGCTTCTCGGTCCAGTACAGCCAACACCTCATGCTAGATAAGGCTAAGGCCAAGAAGTGTATAGAGAATAGGCTGACCCGGGTGGTGTAGGGGGGGCCCCTAGAGATAGCACTAGCTAAATAAGACCTCAACCGCTTGGCTAGCGAGTGCTACGAGAGCCAGATAGTTAGGGCTAGGCTAATGAAAGTCTCGAACGAAGCGGTTAATGTAGACGCTGTGGAGCATAAGGCTACTCTGAGGCACGGTTCAGACGAGTACATTCGAAAAGTGAACGACCTGGAAGGGCACGCCCTCGTGTCGACGCAGGAGATTTGCGAGGGGTTACAAAAGCATCTATCGGAGCACTTCACCCAACTACCCAGACTCAGGGTCGAAGAGTTTGGCAGCTATTTGGCCGACTCTCCCTGCCTTATGGTGGCTCGAGCAGCTAGCTGTGATGGTCTTGTTGCGGAACATGAGATCATTACTGCGTTGAAGCAGGTTGGCTGCAACAAGTCCCCGGGGCTTGATGGTCTACCCTAAGAATTCTACTTGAGGCTGTCGCCCATGTTGGTCCTTATTCTGAAGGATATGTTCAACCATTGGTTTGTTCAGGGCTCCATCCCTGGGCAGGTGATCAAGACAGTGATCATGTTGCTGAGGAAAGGTCAACGGCATGGTGGGGAGGAAGATTTAGACGATTTTAGGCCATTGACTCTGCTAAACACAGAGTTAAAGGTTCTCGCGAATCGGTTGCAGGTTGTCATCACTGACTTGATCGAACCAGACCAGAGCTATGCTGTGAAGGGGAGATCGATTCAGGACAATCTTCATCTGATACACACAATCATAGAGGGGACAGAAGACGACGCCGAGGCCGCACTGATCAGTTTGGATCAGTCCAAGGCTTTCGATAGGGTGGACCATCGGTTCCTGGGATCTGTGCTGGAGGCCGCCGGATTTAATCCGGACTTCCGCAAGTGGATCTCTGTACTGTATGACAGGCCGATGGTAGTAGCGGTGCAGATCAACGGTAAGCTGTCAGAGTCTTTCACCGTCTCCCGGTCGGTGCGACAGAGTTGTCCGCTGTCACCTCTCTTGTACGTCCTGGCGTTGGAACCCCTCCTTCGCAAGTTAAGGGATGAGGCGACTACACCAGTCCTGCACAGGATAGCTACCCCTGGAGACACATGAACCAGGGTTTCCGCGTTCGCCGATGATGTCACCGTGTCCGTGTCTTGCTCCACAGACATTCAAGTGGTCACCGAGGCGCTCGCTCGATGCGAAGAAGTTATTGGACCGTCTTCAATCGCAGTAAGTCGGTGGGTCTGCGGTTAGATGCCTGGATCGGAGTAAATTCGCTTCCGAGCATCTTTAGTTAGACCGACAGCCCGGTCCGGTTCCTCGGTCTCTTCATAACACGAACACAGAACGCAACATCTCTCATAATAAGACTCTCTAAGACTCACTTTTAATAAGATTTTCAAAACAACGAACAATAACACCAACAACAAAAAGAATAATCATAATAATAATAATGAACTATATAACAAACACAATTTGGAGCCGTAAGCGACCAGACCACCCAGCAAGGGTGGGTTTAAAAAAAACAAAAAACAAAAAAAACTTTGGTTACCACGGAAAAATAAAAAAAAGAAACACAACGTTTTAAAAGGGTCCAAGATAATTAAATAAATAAATAAATAATACCACGAAAAAAACATTACATGCTCACAGAAATGCGAACAAAAAGAAAAAAAATTTGAACATACACGCACACAGAAAACTAAAGTTTACAAGAAAATATTTTTAAAAAAAAAAGGCCGATATGCCGTAATGAATGATAATAGAGATACGGTCAGTTCAAAAAAAAACAACCCACGAATATTTCATTCATAAATAAAATAAAAACAAGAGAAAAATTGTTGAATTCGGATAATATGGTTTTGAAATATACGGCCGCACACAAATAGAAAATAGGACAGCGTGTCATTCATAAGAATGTGTGTTAATGTCTGAATTGTTTAGAGCTATACTGTCAATCATAATAAATAACAATTTAGTGTCAAAAGTCGAAAGTACATTTAAAATTCTCGAGTATTAAAAGGAAAAATGAATAAATAAATAAATTAAATAAAATACACTATAGCAAAAAGAAGGATGCAGAAATAAAAATCAAATTTCTGCTCATTGTGAATATTTTCGGCTTTTTAGTGTGTTTTAATTGTTCTGGTCTTTGAAAAAGAGACAATTTTTTGTTTTGTGTTAACGGACTTTTGAAATGTATAATATAACGAATTTTTATTTATTTTTTTTTTTTGTTTTGTTGCAAAATATTTAAATGTATTAAGGTATTTTCTTTTGAAAATGTGTTGATGTTGAACAATATTGTAAATTTGTACTTAATGTAAATGTTATTATTTTCACAGCAGGAATTCAAAGTCATTAGTAAATATGCATTAGATTTAAACAGTCTAGGAGAAAATAAAACTAGTTAAGACGTATACAGATCCAGTTAGAATTTTAGAAGGGGGACAAGAATTAAAATTACGTAAACGGGTATTTAGAGAGTTTTTAGATGTGATAAGCCGTAAGAAAGATGTTTTTTTTAGCATTTGTTTTTTTTTTTTTTTTAGAGATCCTATAATTTTTTTCCAAGAAAAGTGACTTGGTAGGGATTGATAAGCACAAGATGTGCCCCTATTCGAAAAATTTGGAAACCTGTGATAATTAAGTGCTTAAAATAAGCTGGTCGCACGTAATGACTCCAAGCAAGTGGTAAGACTTGGCTTAATTAATAAACAGACGTTGGAAAGAATACGAAAATTCTTAAGGGGACCAGTAAACCGATGATAGGTAGTCCCGAGGCAATCACATATAGCTTAATGAGGTGAGAGACAGGCAAAAATATACCGTAGATTATGTAAGAAAGATATAAGCTTGTATTATTTTTTTAGAAAGGCATAAATGTGGGATATATCTGCTGGATCTTGGAAGCTCTTGTGAGAGAAAAGAAAATCACAAGAAATTGGGCTATTAGATAGAATTTAGAGCGCAATTTACGTATTTGGTGTGGGAAAAAGGTGTTAGTTAGGGGTGATATTTCTAAATCCTCGTCGAAGTTTCAAGAATCCAAGCAAGGAAATCCGAGTGAATCCGTATGAGAGAAAAAAAAGGTATATCTTGATAGTTAAAGCCAACCAAGAAGATTAGTTATGAGCTTTGGTATGTCCTGTATAAGATAGTTATAGAATAAAAAACAAAGCCATACTTGATAAGACTAACCATGTGGAAAGAGACGATCAGGACACTTTTGGGACGAAGGGAGTCGTCCATTTCGAGGGAGGTGGAAACCTCTAATCTGCGGCATATGGGTGGCTGGAAAGTAGCTGATGTGAATCATAGGTAAAGACCCTACACCCAAAAAGTAAATGCCAAGAAGATCAGAAAGGTTCTGATTTTATAAAAAATATAATAATTGTGAAGTCGGTCGTGGAGGGCTGACTAAAAGAGATTTTTTTTTTTTAGCCTGATCTTTCCTAGCCGTGTGGTTGTGTAAATATTAAAAAAAAATGTACTAAAATTAAAAAATGTGTGCATTTTTTTTGCAAATATGGAAGGGAGGGATGTTACATGATAAGGGCTGTCCCCTTTTCATGTAAGTATAAAAATAGAGAGATTTAGTTAAAATGAAAATGAAATAGAATAGACGAAATTCGAACCTCGTAATTTAGGTTTAGAAATAGATTACGAGAGAGAATTAGAAAATGGAATGTAAAAACAAACCATTGTGTAGCTTAGAGATAAAATAGTTTTAAGAAAAGGAATGTGCATTTGTCAATTCTGTTATGAAATTGAATTGAAGAATGCAACTATAAGATAATTTAATAAACATGTTTTTAACATATTAGAAATATAGGTTCCTGGAAATATAGGTTAAAATTCTTTTTTTGGACACGCATTTCCAGAACACGTGAAAGAAGAAACATGTTTTAACATGTGTATGACGTCATGGAAAATGGGAAGTTCTCGATATAGTTAGAAACTTTAGAGTTAAGCAGAGAGTCTGAGGACGACAGACGACAGTCTGGAGTCCAGAGATGGACAGTCGAACGTCTGGAAGCGAGACGGTCACGTTTGAAACATAGAATGTAAAACTTTGAATTCATGACTAAGAAAACCACCGACCAGTCCATGGAAATAAACGCATCATGTGTTTTTATAAACGTCGTCTTTGTGTTGTAATTCTACCAAAAGGTAAAGTGAAATTGTCATTATATGTCTTATATATCCTGTGTTTTAAAATGTCTTCACATACACAATGTCTCTACATCTTCACATACACAATTTCTCTACACCTCATATCTACAATGTGAACATTAAGACTGTCTCAACACTGTCTCTTCACTCAAAGAGCTTCTACTACACTTCTAAGTATGAACATTTTATATATATGAATCTCTTCATAACACGAACACAGAATGCAACATCTCTCTTAATAAGACTCTCTAAGACTCACTTTTAATAAGACTTCCTAACAACGAACAATAACAGCAACAACAACAATAATAATAATTATAATAATAATAATAATAATAATGAAACCCCTATATATAACATTCTACGTCGAATGCCGGTCCACACTTAGAGCGTTGCCGGAAGTCAGTGTCTTCGAACAGTCTAGATACAGGCTTTATCGGGAGCTAATGGGGCATAGCACAAAGGAACAGCTAGTGAAATGTACGGGGATGTCGTCAGAGGAGGTTCGCTCCCAGTGGAGCTGGGCGCCAGGACGGGACTTTCTTACAAACTCTGAATTTTCCCTTACCTGGCGAATTATCCAGAAGGCACTGCCCCCTCCTCAAAGAACTCAACCTGTACAATGAAGAAACCCGGATCTACTGCCTGCGTTGCGATGAAGACATGAGGGAAACAGCCGGTCATGCCTTTTTCCGCTGCAGCAGGCTCAAGACGCTCCTAGGGTATGTCAACGAGACAACGGCTCACATCGATGCCAAGTGCTGGCTTGAACTCGACGAGTCATATTTTGTGGAGAACATTGATCCGCCGCTGCCTAGGGAGAAAAGAATGGTTTTTCTAACGATACTAGCAGTAGTGAGGATGGTCATATGGATCACACGCCTCAAGCGAGTCCGCGAAGGGATATCTGTTCCGGATCGGGATCTGATCGTCTACTTTAAACATCTGCTTAAAGTAAAGATCAGATGCGATTAGAAGAGGTTGCTTCGAGTGGCTTTTGACAAGAGGTGGGTGCATGACACTAGCTTGTGCATCCGACGAGGTGCCAAGTTTGAATTCGTGTTACCACCATAAGCATGGCACACGCAGTACTGGGTCCTATGGAGCCCATCCCGCTAGGTTAGACAAATAAAAAGTAAAAAGGCTCTTGACTGGTGGTACAAATGAGATCCTGTCCCCTGATTGTTTTTTTTTTTTGCACTAGAGAATCTTCCGAGGCTACCCTACCACTACCTCCCCCTATCTTTTTGTTTTATCACCCCCTGGTCAACCCCTACTCGAAGGTCGCCGCCTAATTCCCCCCACCCCTCCTTCCCCTTTCTTGTTTTTGACAATTATTTATTTTTCCTCCCTACACCCGATAAGAATTCTTCCCAATCCCCCCTAGGGATCTTCCCACTTGTTTTTGGTGCCCTGGAAAACAGTAGGTGATCTAACTTTCTAGATTAGCTCAGGGAGGGACCTTACTAACAATGCACTAAGATATTTTATTTTTTGTATTTTTTTTTTAGATTCCCCACTCCCCAACACGAACTGTTTCTCTTCCAAATTCTAGAACTTTTTTATTTTCCAATGAATTAAACTTTTTCACACACACACACACACATTTTAATAAAAAAAAAAAATTATGCACACACACACACACACACACACACACACACACACACACACACACACACACACACACACACACACACACACACACAGAAATTGTATATATATCCTTTTTTGTAAAAACGCTGGGGATTTTCATTAGAGAGTTTAGAGTCCTCAGAGTGAATGAGGTATTGTGGTAAATGTTGCCAGTCAAGAGTAAAGTCGCCAAAGACTCCATTTTCACTTTAGTAACAAAGACTCTGCAACACTCTCCCACCCACTTCTTATAGGGCTTTGTGAACTAAATTTGTTTTGTAAATTGGAATTTTACTTTTAATTTATTTTAATTTTACATTGATTTATTTTGATTGTAATTTTCATTTTCACGAAATAAATTACATATGAAGATCAAAGTGTAGTATCTGATCCGACAGATACTGCAAGCAAAGACCATATGTAGGGGGCAACCCCACATATAAGACCTTGGTCAATGTAAGGGAAACCCTTCATACCAATTGTCACTATCCAGCTCCCCTACTCCCCGGGGAGTTGATCCCCCATTTCTCCTTCACTCTCCACATAAAAAAAACGCCTTGTGCCTAATTTGCTCAGTGGGGAAGCAAATAAATCTTACCCCACATATAAGACCTTGGTCAATGTAGGGGCAACCCTTCATACCAATTGTCACTATCCAGCTCCCCTACTCCCCGGGGAGCTGGTCCCCATTTCCCTTTCACTCCTCACATTAAAAATCGGCCTTTTACCTAATTTGCTCGGTGGAGGAGTAAATAAATACCCTTTTCTTGCCCTTTTGGCCAAGATCAAAGTGTAGTATCTGCCCGGCATATACTGCAAGCAAAGACCATATGTGAAGACAACCCCACATATAAGACCTTGGTCAATGTAGGGAAAAACTCTCCATACCAATTGTTACTATCCAGCTCCCCTACTCCCCGGGGAGCTGGTCCCCATTTCCCCTTCACTCCTCACATTAAAAATTGGCCTTGCGCCTAATTTGCTCGGTGGGGTAGCAAATAAATCGAACCCCACATATAAGACCTTGGTCAATGTAGGGGCAACCCTTCTTACCAATTGTCACTATCCAGCTCCCCTACTCCCCGGGGAGTTGGTCCCCCTTTCCCATTCACTCCTCACATTAAAAATCGGCCTCGTGTCTAATTTGCTCGGTAGGGGAGCAAATAAATACCAATCCCGCATATAAGACATTGGTCAATGTAGGGGCAACCCTTCATACCAGTTGTCACTATCCAGCTCCCCTACTCCCCAGGCATCTGGTCTCCATTTCCCCTTCACTCCCCACATTAAAAATCGGCCTTTGCTCAATTTGCTCGGTGGGGGAGCAAATAAATACCAACCCCACATATAAGACCTTGGTCAATGTAGGGGCAACCCTTCATACCAATTGTCACTATCCAGCTCCCGCACTCCCCGGTGAGCTGGTCCCCATTTCCCCTTCACTCCTCACATTAAAAATCGGCCTTGTGCCTAATTTGCTCGGTGGGTGAGCATATAAATACCAACCCCACATATAAGACATTGGTCAATGTAGGGGAAACCCTTCATACCAATTGTCACTATCCAACTCCCCTACTCCTCGTTCTGTTCTTACTACATGCAGTACTTATGTTTGTAACTTCGTGATATAAAGTGGGGGATCACTTTTCTGTATTAATTTAATGTAAAATGATCACCCACTGTACAACCAGTCAGTCTCAAGGCCATTCAAGTCATTCTCCAGATCATTCGAGTTGTTTTTTTAAGGATTCCATTTATTTTTTAAGCATTCAAGTCATTCTTAAGGTCATTCAATTCATCCTTAAGTTCATTAAAGTCATTTCCTTTTTATTTATTTAAGCCATTTCAGCCCATTTTTCGGTCATTTTAGTTTATCTTTAAGAATTTCATGTCAATCCTACATTCACGCATTCATTCATTACACGAGAGCACGCGATTAATGCCTTCTTAATAATAATAAAAAAAAGTAGAACAGTTATATGTTAATGATGCCGAGTCAGTGACACACTTTCCAGAGGATATGCAATCAATCGTGGATCTCATCACAAATGTTCGTCACTGCTTTGGATTAGCTAACACTAATTTGTACAATCCTGCCACTTTGCGATCTGTATGGAGAACCTGTGAAGATAGCTGTTTATCTATTATCATGCAGAGTCAGACAAGCCAATAGAGGCGTTTGTTAGGTTAAAGATAGAGCCTGATCTGATGGTGATATAACCCCGGCAATTAAAATGTCAGTATATCAAACACGCCTGTTGTTATTCTTACTCTGAAACTTGGACGTTTGCCATTCATGGCATGAAACAGCACAAAAGATTTCATTGGTAAAACATCAAACGCATTTTATATCTAAAGGGAGACACCTATCTGATCAAAGTGCTTTAGTCAAAACCAAACTCCACATTTTCTAGTATATTTGAATTAAAAATAAATATTTTGTGATATATTTGAATTAAAAATAAATATTTTGTGATATATTTGAATTAAAAATAAATATTTTGTGATATATTTGAATTAAAAATAAATATTTTGTGATATATTTGAATTAAAAATAAATATTTCGTAGTATATTTGAATTAAAAATGAATATTTTGTGGTATATTTGAATTAGAAATAAATATTTTGTGATATATTTGAATTAAAAATAAATATTTTGTGATATATTTGAATTAGAAATAAATATTTTGTGGTATATTTGAATTAAAAATAAATATTTCGTAGTATATTTGAATTAAAAATAAATATTTCGTAGTATATTTGAATTAAAAATAAATATTTTGTGATATATTTGAATTAGAAATAAATATTTTGTGGTATATTTGAATTAAAAATAAATATTTCGTAGTATATTTGAATTAAAAATGAATATTTTGTGGTATATTTGAATTAGAAATAAATATTTTGTGATATATTTGAATTAAAAATAAATATTTTGTGATATATTTGAATTAGAAATAAATATTTTGTGGTATATTTGAATTAAAAATAAATATTTCGTAGTATATTTGAATTAAAAATAAATATTTCGTAGTATATTTGAATTAAAAATAAATATTTTGTGATATATTTGAATTAGAAAGAAATATTTTGTGGTATATTTGAATTAAAAATAAATATTTCGTAGTATATTTGAATTAGAAATAAATATTTCGTAGTATATTTGAATTAAAAATAAATATTTCGTAGTATATTTGAATTAGAAATAAATATTTTGTGATATATTTGAATTAAAAATAAATATTTTCTGGTATATTGGAATTAAAAATAAATATTTTGTGATAGATTGGAATAAAAAAAATGCAAGAAATGAAACTAATTTTGTTTATTTAGAGAATACAAAAGTAAATGCAGATAAATTTCAAACTAATTGTTTATCTCTCTTTATGAAGTTAGGTGTTTATACGAGGTGCCTTCAATAAGTTTCCTGAGATATTTTTTTTGACAGGCATTTAAAATTGTTGTTGTCTCTTGAAAATTCAGTATGTTATTGCTATATGTCTTATGAGATGCTTGACCCATTTTTATGATTTCAGTTTCAAATGAACAGCTACAGCAAGAATTGGAATACATCCTACTAAAGCCTGATTGTCACAGCTGTTGAATTTCAAAATGCAATCTGGATGTGAGAACACTTTAGAAGATATGCAATAAAATTATGTTTTAAACTTGAAAAAACGCCACAGATATGCATGGAATGCTTCAGACTACTTTTCGACCATCTTGCATAAATCGACCATCAGTTTTTGAGTGGCTTTAGAGATTCAAAGAAGGTAGGGAGTCTGTGAAGGATGATGAAAGGTGTAGGGGGAGTAAGGAACTAAACACCAGAGTTGATTGGCCAAATAAAGAATTTCATGGATAAGGATCGTCGTGTGTTTATAGAAACAATGTGCACAGTTTCTGGTATATTTCTCAGTATTTCTTCCTTTTTTTTTGCCATGTTGTTGTTGGAGCAGGGAATAGGAAAAAGAAAAAAGAAAGAAGTACTGAGGATGAAGTCTGACTTCGAAATACATTCATAAATTTATAACAAAAATAAATATCTGTTTATTTTCGTAACAATGCGTTGTTTTGGCTTCAAACGTATTTAATACCCATTTTATTTATTCAAACTTAATCAACGCTTCTATCAAGGAAGACACACCCCTAATATGAATACCGCGTGACCAACACACTATTCAGACATTTAAAAATACTACCGTGAAAAACAACAAACTTCTATTTACTGATTCTCTGCTCCGACAACAACATGGCACAACAAAAAAAAAGGAAGAAATACTGAGGATGAAGTGTAACTTCGAAATATATTCATAAATTTCAAACAAAAATAAATATCTTTTTTTTTTGTTTTTTTTTTCATAACAATGCGTTGGTTTTGGTTTCAAACGTATCTAATACGTATTTTATTTTATATATATGTGCATGTTTTTATGTTATGAAATTTGGAACACAAGTGAGTTCTTCTTTCTAAATCTTAACTTTTTGTAAATTTTTTTTTATTCTACCTTTCTTCAATGGTTACTTTTGTATTTGCCTAAAAACAATTATTTGGTAAAATTTTCAAACATTCACTCTTATAGCAAATGATACCTCTTTTTTATTGCCATATTTTTGTTTTCATTCTTTATTATATATGCAGGGTGTCTTGGTTTAAACTTAACACATTTAATAACTTCAAAAATAGTGGCGATTGAGACTAAGGACCAAATGCGTTGTACTGGTCATCTTGTCCTGTTTGACGAACGTAAACTCCATAAACAGTTATTTTATGGTGTCCTTCTTTCTGGCAAAAGACTAACCCAAACCACGATTTTTAGATAAAGTCAAGGACGACAAAATGTTGCATCACTCTGCCTGTTCTACAAGTATTTTAATGGCGGATGCTCTGACGAACTACAAACCCTTGTACCCCCTCGACGTAACTGCCCCCGATGAACGTTACAAGCAGCAAAATCCCACCCCTACACAATAGAGATCCCTAGATGTAAGCAAAGCCTTCTACTTTAATAGTTTCTTCCCTAGAACTGCTAGACTTTGGAACTCCCTTCCGGATTTCTGCTTTTCCAACTGTACTCACATGCAAAAGTTCAAATGTAATGTGAACAGACATCCTGCTGCTCAACTCCCTATATAGTATCTCTGCAACTTATGTCCCCGGTAGTAGTCCCATACATCAAAGTGGCACTGTGCCTTGTTTGGGGTAAAAATGGAATTAAAAAAAAAAAGAAAAAAAAAAGTTTAATATACTTTGGTATTCCTGCTAAGAATTGCGAGTCCTTAACGTCTTGATCATAAGCAAGCAAATTTACGAGGATACTGAACATTTTTATGCAACCAAGATAGACCTTGTGAAACTCAAGATAGTATGTAGAAATGTAGAAAAAGTGGGGATGTGTGAATCTATGAAGTGTGTGATAGGAGTTGTCAAAGCCATGTCTTGTTAACCACAAGAATCCCCATAAAAGCATTTCAACTACGATCGTTTCTCTTCCAAGACAGGTGTAGAATCTCAGCTTATCATACTCTCGATGCTCTATAGTTCTTTTTCTTCTTCTTTTTTTTTCTTATCATTTTGTGCAAGCTGGATATGAGGTATCCTACTGGATGCCAGACACTTCACTCGCTATCCCATATAGTCCTACAAAGAGATCTTTTTAAGATTCTAACCATTTTGGGAGAGAAGGAGGATGGGGTAGGCGAAAAGAGAGAAAGAGAAGTTTTGCTATAAATATTGTTACACTTTAAATTTTATTCTATTTTTTTTATGATCCCAGACAATACTATGTAGCGCTGTTATTTATTATATAAAAGGTAGCTTCTGTGCAATTGTTTTAATCTCTCTTGCACTTGGTTCACCGCGTCTATTTGCCAGGTAGTTTGTGTCTAGTGATGTAACTGCTCTTTCAAACTTAAGCTCGACGAACGGACAGAGCTTCCAGTAGAAATAAGTAGATACATCGGAAATGCTATTTTAAATTTAAGCTTGACAAACGGTCCGATAGAGCGTTCTATAGAGATGCTTGTGTAGCATTACAGTTAAGAATTTTTTTATCTTCTTACAGCAGAGTTACCCGGCGTTGCCCGGGGCAATAGTGTAATACATTTCTATTATTATTCACATTACTCTACCTTTCTCTATTCGTCTTTCTCTTTCTATCTTTCCCCTACCCCGTTTTCACCCTCCTTCTCCCTCCAACCCACTTCTTTTTCCTTTGCTCAGCCTATTTCGCTTTAGCTGAACACACTTAAAAATTGGGTTGATGTTTTCTTTCCAAATAGCTGAAAAAACGACCCGCCCCTTGAGAAAATCTAGTTCTAAAATTTTAGATATTATTCATCCAGGGCAACACTGATCAAGAATATACCAACTTTGTGTTTTTTTTAATTTTAGTTGCACACACACACACACACACACACACACACACACACACACACACACACACACACACACACACACACACGGAAGTTACCCTTTATATAATAAATAGCAGAGCCACACAGTATTGTTCGGGGCCATAAAAATTAAAATAGAAATTCAGAAGTGTAACAACCTTTATATCAAAACTTCTCTTTCTCTCCCTTTCTGTCTTTCTCTCTTTTTATCTGCCCTGTCCTCCTGCTCTCCTCAAACCTCTTATTCTTCTCCTCCCAGCCCATTCTTTTCTCTTGTTTTAATATATTGAAAATGAATAAATAAATAAAATAAATAAATAAATAATAATAATAATAATAATTAGCGGGACCTATGGAAATTCCACACCAGCATTTTTCATATGTAATATATTGTTGCTGCGCATGCTGTGAGCGTTCTGTTCAGCATGAATGAAGGCACAATCATATTATTCTACTTTTTTATCAAAACTGTATCGCCACCTTACTAAAATAATAACTTTGATATATTTCCTGTGCTGATTATTTCATTACAAACACACCGGTCAATTAACTCACATTTTATGATTTTTCATTTTTCATAATTATTGAATATGTTACTATGTTCGACAATAATTTTTCATAATTTCAACCCACATTATCGCTCCCCCCCTTTACTAAAATATTAAATTTGATATATTGTATTGGCTGATTATTTTATAAAAAAAAAAACACAACTATCAATTAACTCACATTTCATCATTTTTAATAATTCTTGGATATGGTACTAATTTTGACAATAATTTTCCATCGTTTAAACTCACCATATCGCACACCTTACTAAAATAATATCTTTGATATATTGTCTAGGCTGATTATTTCATTACAAACGCACACATCAATCAACTCACATTTCATTATTTTTCGTAATTTTTGGATATGTTACTAATTTCGACAATATTTTTTTATAATTTAAACGTACGTTGTCGCCCAACCTTACTAAAATAATAACTTTGATACATTTGCTGGGCTGATTATTTCTTTACAAACACTAATCAATTAACCTCCATTTCATCATTTTTCATAATTCATGGATATGTTACTAATTTCGATAATCACTTTTCATAATTTATACCCACATTATCGCCCCCTCCTTTATAAAATAATAACTTTGAAATATTGTCTGGGCTTATCATTTTATTACAAACACACTAATGCATGAAGTCACATTTATTAATCATTTTTCATAATTCTTGGATACGTTACTTTCGACAATCATTTCTCATAATTTTAACTCACATTTTCGCCCATCCCTCTTTACTAAATGATAACTTTGATATATTGTCTAGGCTGATTATTTCCTTACAAACACACCAATCAATTATCTAATATTTCATCATGTTTTCGTAATTCTTAGATATGTTACTAATTTTGACGATAATTTTTCATAATTTAAACCATCCTTATGTTCTTCCCCTTTACTTATATAATAACTTTGATATATTGTCTAGGCTGATTATTTTATTATAAACACACCAATCAATTAAATCACATTTCGTCATTTTTCGTAATTTTTGGATATGTTACTAATTTCGACAATAATTTTTATAATTTAAAACATTATCGTCGCCCTCTTTTACTAAAAAATTACTTTGGTATATTGTCTGGGCTGATTATTTCATAAAAAAACACAACTATCAATTAACTCATACTTCATCATTTTTCTTAATTCTTGGATATGTTACTCATTTCGATAATTTTTTAAAAATATTGTAACCCACATTATCAACCCCCCACTACTAAAATAATAACTTTGATATATTATCTGGAATGATTATTTCATTTCAAACACACCAATCAATTAACTCACATTTTGTCATTTTTCATAATTCTTAGATATATTAATAATGTCGACAATCATTTTTCATCATTTTAACCCACATCATTGCCCCACTTACTAAAATAATAACTTTGCAATATTGTCTGGTCTGATTATTTCATTGCAAACACACTAATGCATTAAATAACATATTACATTTTTCATAATTCTTGGATATGTTGCTAATTTCAACAATTATTTTTCATACTTTAAACCATCCTTATCGCCCTCTCTTTCTAACATAATTACTTTGATATATTTCCTGGGCTGATTATTTTATTATAAACACACAATCGATTAACTCACATTTAATCGTTGTTCATAATCCTGGATATGTTACTAATTTCGACAATAATTTTTATAATTAAAAACCCACATTATGCCTCTCCCTCCTACTTATATAATATATTTGATATATTGTATGGGCTTATTATATCATTACAAACACACCAATCAAGTAACTCACATTTCGCCATTTTGCATAATTCTTTGATATGTTACTAATTTCGACAATAATTTTCATAACTTTAATCCACTATGTTGCTTCCCCTTACTCAAATAATAACTTTGATATATTGCCTGGGCTGATTATTTCATTACAAACAAATCAATCAATTCTGGGTATTCTCATAGTATATATGTTTCACCTATCTTATACAATCCCCGGTGACGCCGCACATTCTGCGAATATATATAATTCACCTATCTCATTCAATACTGGACGACACTTTCTGATAGTATATATTTTGCACATCTCATTCAATCCCGGGACTGAGTTCATATCTGTCACCCCACTGTTGAAAATATACATTAAATAAAGTAATGTTTTAATCGTAAACTGTTTCAGCCATTTCCGGGATTGACTTTATATCCCCAACCCACTGCTAAAAATATACATGAAATAATGTAATGTCTAAATAGTTAACTGTTTCAGCCATTTCCGGGACCGACTTTATATCACAAACCCACTGCTAAAAATATACATGAAATAATGTAATGTCTAAATAGTAAACTGTTTCAGCCACTTCTAGAACTAACTTATAATCCCCAACCCACTGTTGAAGATAGACATGAAATAAAGTAATGTATAAATCGTAAACTTTTTCAGCCATTTCCGGGACCGACTTCTTATCTTCCATCCTACTGTTAAAAATATACATTAAATAAAGTAATGACCAAAATGTAAATGGTTGCAGCCATTTCCGGAACCGACTTCATATTTCCCACCCCAATGTTAAAAATATACATTAAATAAAGTAATGTGTAATGCGTAAACGGTTTCACCCATTTTCGAGACTGAGTTAATATCCCCCACCCCACTATTAAAAATATACATGAAATAAAGTAATGTTTAAATCGTAAACGGTTTGAGTAATTTCCGGGACTGACTTCATATCCTGTAACCCACTGCTTAAAATATACTTGAAATAAAGTAATGTTTAAATCATAAACTGTTTCAGCAGCTTTTCGAAAGTAATACATAAAAATATTAACACGGTTAGGGATTAGGCAACCATTGCTTCAACATGAATTTCTGAGTGTAGTATCAGTTTCAGCATTCCAGTGACTTAAATCATCCCTTTTTTGGTCTTGGTTAATGGAGGAAAATCCTTCATTACTGATACAATTTTTATTTTTGTTATTGACCAGAGTGCCCCTTTTGGGGAGCTGGTTTCCCCCTAAATTTATAACCGACCTCATGTCCAATTCTGCCCTTGTAGGGAGGCAAGTAAACAAAAAAAAATAATCAGAACGGACATTTTCCAGGGCATTTTATAATTAATCAGAAGTAACATTTCCAGGGCATTTTGTAATTAAATCAGAAATAACTTTTTCCAGTTACTTTTTTAATATTAAACTTTGTTACATCAAACATAGTACCTACTCACAATGCCTCCCCACGGGACAGATTTAGACAACAGGGTCATTTTTAACGTGGAGAAAAAAATTGTCTTAGTCGTAAAGGATTTCTCTTCCACTGAGAGAGAAGAAATGTAGCACCTGAAGAACAGATACTACACTTTGATCTTAGCCAAAAGGCCAAGAAAGACAAATCATTTTTATTAGCTTTGCCTCAACAGCGACACCAATTTTTTAAATTTTACTAAACGGACGGGAGCGATAAGCGTCGTCGTCGTCGTCGTCGTAGTAGTAGTAGTAGTAATAATAATAATAATAATAATAATAATAATAATAATAATAATTCTTCTTCTTCTTCTTCTTCTTCTTCTTCTTCTTCTTCAAGATAATGAAATAATATTTAATAATAAAGAGACGATGTTGACCGACTCTACATGAAAAGGAAAGACGGCGGGAGGGGATTGGTTTGTATAAAAAGACTGTGTGAATGACAAAAAAAAAAAAAAAAAAAAAAAAAAGAACTAGAAAAATACATAATGCAAAATACTGAAAGGATAATTATGACAGCAAGAGACTCTGAAAAAAAAAAAATAGAAACAGAAAACAGAGAGGCAAAGGATAAAACGAGAAAAGAAAATGGGAAGAGAAACAACTACACAGAAGGTTCATTAGAATGACAAAAAGTGAGAATAACGAAAACACCTGGACATGAATGCGAAAAGGACACATAAACCGAGAAACTGAATCCCTAATAACTGCAGCACAAGATAACTTGATAAGAACCAACCACATCAAAGTAAAGATCGACAAAACACAAGAAAACGGCAAATGCAGACTCTGTGGATAAAAAGACGAAACGATAAATCATATAGTAAGCGAATGCAGCAAACTGGCCCAGAAGGAATACAAGAACAGGCACGACCAAGCGGGGAAGGCAGTACACTGGGAATTATGCAAACAACTGCATCTCAAACGTACAGACAAATGGTACAAGCATAAACCGGCAACAGTACTTGTAAACGAAAATCACAAAATCCTATGGGACGTGGATATACAAACGGATAAACTAATCCAAGCAAGAAGACTGGATGTCATAATAATTAACAAGAAAGTATAGTCCTGTAAAATCATAGACTTTGCCGTCCCAGCCGACCACAGGGTTAATATCAAAGAAAAGGAGAAACGAAGCAAATACACAGAGCTAGTCAGAGAGCTAAAAGGGACATAGATGATGAAAACCAGGATAGTACCTATAATAGTAGGAGCACCGAGAACAATTCCGAAAATCTTTTTAAAAAGAATGGAAGAAATTGGAATCAGAGAGATGGCTGCAAAGATACAATGAATAACGATATGAGAACAGCTGAAATATTAAGGAAAACCCCTGAATGCAGGGATTAATTAATACACATGAGCCAAATGCACGGGCCAGACAAACTGCTGCAAAAGCAAAACATGAAGACGTCTTACAGGGAACCAAGAACATTGAAGCTGCATATCTACAAGTACTCTATCCTCTCACCCATCCTCTCCTATTGCCCCATCACCGCCCCCCCCCTAAAAGCGATGCCAAATAGTCGATAAGGGTCAAGGAGGTTGGAGAGACCAAGGAGAGAGAGCACTGATCAGACCTTCGCTGGACAAGTACGAAGAGAACTGGGACCTTGGAGAGACTTATTGCTACTCAAATTTCAGTGGAGACCTACTGGCTGCTGCCAGCGAGAAATCAATGGTAAGCAGTTGTTGCGATAACGCAAATTTATTTGCAAATGTTATCAAAAGAGGTGGAGAGTACTGGAAATCTGGGAAGACGTATTGTCACTCAGTTTCCAGGATACACCACAGGTTGTTTGAAAGCTCCTTGTGAGCCGCCGCCACCAATAATAATAATAATAATAATAATAATAATAATAATAACAACAACAACAACCACCTACTTGTTCTTCTTCTTCTTCTTCTTCTTCTTCTTATTATTATTATTATTATTATAAAAATGCTAATCCCGTTAAAAAAACAACAAAAATTGGTGTCGCTTTTAAGGCAAAGCTAATAAAAATTATTTGTTTTTTGTCGTATCAAAGTTTTACCGTTACAAGAGTGCTCGGGAAAAGTCACGTCCGATTAATTATAAAATGTCCTGGAAATGTCCCTTCTGATTTAATTAATGCCCTGGAAATGTCCAATCTGATTAAATATGAAATACCCTGGAAATGTCTCTTTTGATTACTCATAAAATGCCCTGGAAATGTCTTTTCAGATTAATTATAAAATGCCCTGGAAATTTCCCTTCTGATTAATGACAAAATACCCTGGAAATGTCTCTTCTGATTAATTATAAAATGCCCTGGAAATGTCTCTCCTGATTAATTATAAAATGCCTTGGAAGTGTCTCTTCTGAAAAATGCTCTGGAAATTTCCCTTCTGATTACTTATAAAATGCCCTGGAAATGTCTCTTCAGATAATTTATAAAATGCCCTGGAAATGTCTCTTCTGATTAATTATAAAACGCCCTGGACATTTCCCTTTTGATTAATTATAAAATGCCCTGGAAGTGTCTCTTCTGATTAATTATAAAATGCCCTGGAAATGCCTCTTCAGATTAATTATAAAATGCCCTGGAAATGTCTCTTCTGATTAATTATATAATGCCCTGGAAATGTCTCTTCAGATTAATTATAAAATGCCCTGGAAATGTCCCTTCTGATTAATTATAAAATGCCCTGGAAATGTCTCCTCAGATTTATTATAAAATGCCCTGGAAATTTTCCCTTCTGATTTATTACAAAATGCCCTGGAAAAGTCCCTTCTGATTAATTGTAAGGAAAAGGTGTCGTTTTTCAACTCCTACATTTAATGGCTTTAACATCACAAAAATGCCCCGGAAAAGTCACTTCTGATGAATTGTATGAAAAAATGATTTTTTTTTTTCAACTACTTTATTTATTAATTTTATATACCGCGGACTATTATCCTCATTTTTTCTTAGTTGTTTCACGACGTTTTGGCCAACTATTCCTCTGGCCTTCGTCAGGTGGTAAACGTGACAGGATAGGAACTCCGAATCTCCTAACTGCGTCCTCAGCAATTACTGCCTTCCATAGTTGTTGTTGTCTCACCACGTTTTGGTCAAGTAAGCCTCTTGCCGGCTTTGGGTAGGATTGAAACTGCTATCTTCAGACAATTCTCACCTGGAACCATAGAGATTCAACGTCTCTATTAACTGTGCCACGGGCCCCGAAGGGCGATCAAGATTTCATTTTTTGGTCATATAAATTCATGTTTATTTATTATCTGATCTTCCATGGTCGGGTCTGTAACGAATGGTATATCTATTATTTAATTGGAATTCATTATTGAGATTTGAGTATTATTTATTAATTCATTTATTGAGGACTATTGTTCTCATCTTTATTAATTGTTGTTTCGCAACGTTTTGGCCAACTATTCCTTCGTTAGGTGGTAACCGCGACGGCATAGGAACTCTGAATCTCCTAACTGCATCCACTGCAATCACATTAATTTTATTTTTTGCGGACTATTATCCTCATCTTTTCTTAGTTGTTTCACGACGTTTCAAAATTAATAAATAATACTCATCTCAATAATGAATTCCAATTAAATAATATATATATACTTTATTTATGTAAGCTCATTTTTAGCTCATCAAAAAATATATAATATACAAAAAGAACATTTAGAGGGGGAGTAACAGATGCAACATTAAAGCGGTTTAAAAGATAGATCGGGAAACATTATTTCCAATAATTCGTTCGTGGATTTTGCCCGGAACAAGAATAATTTCGGATTACTGAGCAGCTTATGATTGATTTGAAAACTTAGAGAATAGCATTTATTAGCATGCCACAGTTGTCCATGTATGGTGGATGCAGATCAAAAATAATAAGTTATTCATTGCCAGCCAGTGTCTGGTTGGTACAGATCACAATATTAATAAGTTAGTTATCGCTCGCCAGTGTTTAGTCGGTGCAAATCACAATATTAATAAGTTAGTTATCGCCAGCCAATTCAATTTTATTCGATTTCAGAAAGAGGGCTACTATACTGCCACATGATCATAATGTTGTAATATCAGGATAAGATCAGATCAGCTCAACAAATTGATGCAATTTTGTCAGCAGAGATATCAAAACCTGAAAATCCAGAGCTTCGTGATTTAGTTAAGTCTATAATGGTACATAATCAAACAATTACAATGAGGTTAGACTATGTGATAAGTTTCTTATTAATGTGTGTTTTTAAAATTTTCAACTACCGTGGATTATTCTTCTTCTTCTTATTATTATTATTAAAATGATGATGATGATGTAATTCGTTAACTGAAGCTTTCAGTTGTAAATATAATACTGTAATCTTACATTTATTGCCGCCGAACAATGCCAAGCGGAACAATCCACAATGGCATTCTTGATACGGAGAAATTCTGTTACCCCCTCTTATATGAAGAAACATTGATGTTGATAGTGATAATAATCCAAAGAAATTTAACATACACCACTTATCAAATATAATATTGTAATATTACATTTATTGCTCCCGGAAAACGCCAGGTAGAACAAAACAGTGACGTTCTTGATACTGGGAAATTCTATCACCTCCTTTTTACAATGATATGAAGACAAATGATGTTGATAATGACAATAGTCCGAAGAGAATACATACAACATACCAAATATAATATTATAACCGTACATTTATTGCTTTCGATGATTTCAATACCCATGGAGTCAGGATTCTCTGTCAATACTCGAAACTAAGTCACCCCTGGAAATTAGCGATACATTTCACAATTTTAAAGTCGTTTCTTGTCTTTAATTTTATATTTTTGGAGGGAATTTTTTCAACTTTATTATTATATATTTTTTTGATGAGCTAAATTTTTTTTGCAACCCTAACCTAACCTTTTTGTATGCTTAGTTTGGTTTTTCTCTGTACGTTTTTTAATGGCCTTCAAATCGTAAACTTCTTTGATCATTTCTAGGATTGACTCCGGTCTTTCCATCAGTACTCGGACCTGCCTCCATAAGAATTAAACTCCCATTCCTTACAAGCACCAAGTCTCGTGTTGATGACACGCAGTAGCAGTAGTAGTTGTTGTGACTGCAGTGGAGGTGATCTGTCGCTCTCTTCTTCTCTTAAGATGTTAACAGCAGTAGCAACCTTTCGGGACAAGATCAAAGTGTAGTATCTGTTTCGGCAGATGCTGCAAGCAAAGACCCTATGTGGGGGCGACCCCACAGATAAGACCTTGGTCAATGTAGGTGCAACCCTTCATACCAATTGTCACTATCCAGCTCCCCTACTCCCCGGGGAGTTGGTCCCCATTTCCCCTTCACTCCTCACTTTAAAAATCGGCCTTGTGCCTAATTTGCTCGGTGGGGGAGCAAATAAATACCATCTGTTCCGGCAGATACTGCAAGCAAAGACCATATATGGGGGCGACCCCACATATAAGACCTTGGTCAATGTAGGGGCAACCCTTCATACCAACTGTCACTATCCATTTCCCCTTCACTCCTCACTTTAAAAATCGGCCTTGTGCCTAATTTGCTCAGTGGGTCAGCAAATAAATACCTCAAAGTGTAGTATCTGTTCTTCAGATGCTGCACTTCAATTTCTTGTTTTCTGTCAGTGAAGGAGAAATCTTTCACGACTGAGACAGTTTTTATTTTTGTTCCTTTTCTCCACGTTAAAAAACGACCCTGGTGTCTAACTCTGTCCCGTGGGGAGGCATTGTAAATAGGAACAGCAGTAGCAACCTGATTTTGCTGCTGTAATAATAACACTAAGTTGTGTCATTTTTTTTTTGTAGGGTTTTTATATTGATAGACATTTTTATTTTCTATTTAACTTTCTCTGCAAGGAATTATACATTTTGATAAATGATTTTGAAGAGAATTATACATAATAATTTATAATTCCAGGTCCTGTACTCTGTAAGTGAAGAAAAAAAAATACTTTTGAAACATTATCGCTTGTCTTCTGCAAAATAAAAGCCAAGAGAAAGATCAGACTAGCTTATTCTTCCATGTTAACTTGACATCCGTGACATCATTTCCTTTGGCATGTGAAAAAAATTCTAATCTTAATATCTAGTGGAAATTTCGTCTTTCTACTTAATCTAATTTCAACGTGGAAATTTCTTCTTTTTTTTAATGTAATCTAACATATCCCATCTACTGCATTATTTTATTTATTTATTTATTTATTATTTTTTACATAAGAGTCGCCACTTATCAAGGCCCTGAGGCCACTCGAGGATAAGGGTTAAAGAGTGAACAGCAGTCAATGGGACAATATAACAAGCGTTAGTAGTGTAAATTTGGTAAATTGGATTACTTAAGGGGAACAGCTCATCAAGAACTTGTTTACATTGGACTTGAAACGACCATATTGGATGCATATACAAAATAGAAATAAAAATACAGCAAAATAAAAAATAGAAAATAAATAAAAACACAAATAAACATCAAAATAAAATTTTACTTGTTTGGCTTGCATTTTTGTTGTTAGCATGGATATCTTAAAAAATCGTTTATATTTTATTTCATAGTTTTCTAATAATTAATCATAAACGATTTATCCAAGAAAAAAAAAACATGTTCGAAGGCAGTTCGAAATGGCAATAATTATAATTTCAATTAAAAACAAGTAAACAGGTTTTATACAGGTTATGGTGAGCTTTTAAGTTTTCTTGAATCTGCTATTTTGCAAATTTACTCCTTCTGTTCTCTGAAACAGATTCATGCACTTTGGAGGAACTGGACTTGGTTTTCAAACACGCATCAACTGGTTTTAGAGCTCTAAAGTTCTTCAATGTCTTTTGGATATGGCAATTAATCTGTAATAAAGAATGGAAAAATGATAAAATGATAATAAGTTAAATATTGATAGATATGTTTGCTAGTGTAAATATTAATTAAAATATATTTGTTCAGGTGTATTTGGCATTATGGTGTTCTAGACAACGGTCATGAAGTTATGGAGTTTATATTGCCAAGAAATAAGCTGGGTTTTCATGAGAAATAGAATAATAACTAGTCAGAAATAACGTCACACAAGTGATAGAGAATTTGTCGGTTCTCAATTTTGAGGATCTTGCTAGAAGTCTTAATGATCTTGTTAGAAGTCTTAATGATCTTGTTAGAAGTCTTAATGATCTTGCTAGAAGTCTTACCTAGGTGGTCCGATAAAACGTTAAGTATAAGTAAGTCATGCATTTTGTTTGTAAACCTAACCTTTTTGTACACTTAGTTTGGTCTTTCTCTGTACATGTTTTAATGGCCTTAAAATCATAAACTTCTTTAGACTATTTCTGGGATTGACTCGGGTCTTTCCAATCAATACTCGGAACTGCCTCCGTAAGGACTGAAATCCCATTCCTTACAAGCACAGGTCTCGTGTTGATGACACGCCGTAGCCGTAGTAGTCGTTGTGACTGCAGTCTCTCTCTCTCTCTCTCTCTTTTGATGCCCTTTGATTTTGCAGCTCACATGACGATCAGATTATGACCGATATAAATAAATCATTCACAATCTAGAAGATCCTGTGTTTAATTAATTAATGACATAATTAATGTAATAAGCAATAGAATCTGGTCTATTCTACTGTTTCATTCATGGAGAAAAAGGAAGGAGCATAGTGGGTTCATACCCTTCTCAAATATATTAACCCATTTCGGTTACCATTGAACCATTGCCACCATTATGAGAATCAAACAGCATTTTTTTTTAAATAAAATATATTCCTGAATAACTGTATTTACTGGATATGTCTGTATATTCTGGCTTAGCCAGCAAGTGCGATCGACTGGCAGTTGTTACGTTGTTAGCCTGTTTTGCATTTTACAATTTCAGTCATTTTTTTTTTTTCATCTGTTCCTGGTATTTAGCGATTAATGCCTACTGGTATATATTGTTTAATTCTACTATATTAATTTTAGAGAAATGTGACTTATGTGCAGCACACCGTGGACGATTTCTTCAATTCTCACACATTGCATATTCACCGACAGCTGTTTGTTTATTGAGCATGTAAGTAGTTGGTTAATTAAATAGCAACGTCTCACTATAAAGTAAGTCAGAGTAGTGATGTAGCAACCAAAATGTCTGTCTGTCTCCTTGTAACTACAATAATGTAACAAAATAAAATCGAAATGTTAGCAGGATCTTCCTCTTGTTTCCCTTGCCTCCTTGCTCATAAGGTAATCAAAGACAGATGTTCTAAAACACACACATCGTCAGCACAGCTGAAGATGAAGATTTTTTCTTTCTTCATCACCACGTCTCATTACAGACTTCCTGTCGATAAATTCATATCATGACATGTAACTCTAAGTTTAATTTTCAACTTATAATGGAATTTTCCATTGCTTTGCTTAATTTAACCTCATGTGGAAAATACATAATTCAACATTATTTTTACACACCCTGTTCAATCTTGTTGATATGTATTTTATATTTTGATATCGATCGTATTGAGGCTTGAACTTTCAACATCTAACAGACCCTCACTTATTATCTAGTACTCTTATTTGTTGTGTCGTTGGTCCCTGTGAGTTTGGAAAGATACGCTTGAAGAAGGTTGAAGATTACATCATCCAAAACATTGTGAGAATAACACCCGAGCTGAGAACAGTAGCCCAAATAAGTCAAATAATAAAGATTCTCTGAATTTCAATTTCTTCTTAATACCTCCTTAAATTTCAGACATTAAAATTGTAATAAATTTTGATCCAAATTCGAATAAGGATTCCAGACATAAGATTTAATATCATTATATCTTGAATTTAATCTCCACAACAGAAAACAAAAATGGTGCAAAATTGTTCTGTATAGGGTATTAATTTTACTCATCTCAGGACGGGTATTTGTCCAGTATTCCTATAACAAGGTGATCTTTTATTGGATCTTTATTTAGAATAAAGAATATCTTTCCAAATTCATTTCAGATTCAGGGATTATCTAACTTGCTATTTGTTTTCCAATATACATCTAATGTTCTTTTTGTAATTCAAATACCTTAATTAGGGGATGAACTATCGTGAGGTAAAAAAAAAAAAAACCCAAATGATTTCTTATAGCCTAAAAAAAACATTGGTTTTTTGTTTTTAAATTTCCTACCTTTGACTATTAGAAGATCGGGGTTAAACACACACACACAAAAAAAAATAAATAAATAAAAATAAATAAATAAATAAATAAAAAATGCCACACTTTTACAAATCAAAGACGTTAGCAGAAGTGAAATACAAACTGAAAAGTTTAAAAAGAAATGAAAATAAAAACGTATAAATCGGTATAAAAACCACAAAGAAATCAAACGTCTTGTTATGGAAATAGATTTACATTTTCCCTTCCCTTATTTCTCTGGCAGACTTTTGTGTGATGGAATGGATAAATATTTACAAAAAAGTATATTTTGCTCTTTATCATACAGTCGACGACGACGACTACTTGAACATTTCAAGGAGGGCGTTTAATTTATTATGACGTCATTTCTTTCAAGAGTTGTAAAGTGAAAATATCTCTGCAGGAATATTTTTTCTATTTTTATTCTTCAATAAAAAATATTTCTTTTAAACTCGTATCATGTGTTCGCACATAAAGGTGAAAATTAGGATATTTAATAATCTATTTCTACGTTTTTATTAGCAACTAATTTTTTTTTTTTTTTACTAGGGAGTCGCCACTTATCAAAGCCCAAAGGCCATTCGAAGATAAGGGTTAATGAGTGTTAGGTGGTTAATGAGACAACACTGCGATGATTATAAAATGGTGGAAATTGGACAGAATGTGATTATTGAACTGGATGACTGAAAAAAATTGGACGCTTCTACACTATTAGGACGAAATTTTGTAACCGATAAATGGAGTTTTCAGATTACAAAAAAACAATAGTTTGTACTGATTTTTTTGTCAATTCTAATAAATTACAATGTTAGCTTCTAAATTATGCAGTCAAAATTACCTGAATATTACTGCATTATTAAAAAAAAAAAAACTTTAATCGTGGTAGCAGGCGAAAAATTGCCACCATTTTGTTTAAATCGAAACGGAAAATTACATCCCTTTTGTACTCTCCTGTGTCTTACGATCGTTTTCATCAAATTCTATTTTTATTTTCTTTAATGAATAGTTTTCTACTTTATCGATTTCCGTAATATTTGGATATAATTTTAAAAATACGAGGAATACATAAATACCATTATTTTTATGTGAAATTCAGTTTTACGATTTCCGTAATTTCGTCCTAATAGTGTAGAAGCGCCAAAATTGTTTACATTAAACTTGAAAACAACCATGTTATAGCATATAAATCGATATAAAAACCATAACAAATAAAACGTCTTTTTGTGTTGAGATGCATATTTACAAATAAAAACATATTGCTATTTATGATTGAACGGGGGACTGTTTGGGCATTTTGAAGGGACAAGTTGAAATTATTTTGCCGGAAGAAGTCAGTATATACAAGCTTTGTATCTCTTTTGGGCCACGGCTTTTATATTTGTGGCCACGTGACCAATGGTTGGCTGGTCTCTCTTCATGTGATCTGAAACTCTATTCATGAGAAAAAAAAAGAAAAGAAAAGAAGCTAACCAGAGCAACATTATTTTCAACTCAACAAATCTTGGCTTTTTAGCTAGGAACAAAGTGTAGTACATGTTCTGATATTAAACTTCAACCTTTCTGGTCTCCGCCAGTGGAAGAGAAATCCTTCTAGACGGAGGTAATTTTAATTTTTGTTCCTATCCAGAGTATTAAATCGACCTTGTGTTTAACTCTGCCCTCGTAGGGAGGCAAGTAAATAGGAACATTATTTTCAACTTCATAGAATTGCATGCCCATAGCAACTCGAAATTATTTTACCATAAGAAGTCCTTATATAAAAGTTTTGTTTCTTTTTTTTTATCTCCTTTACTAAATGGATAACAAGTAATTCGTGATATATATTGTACTAGCCTGGGTACCCGGCATTGCCCGGGTGTTTGGAGGTGAGTATTGGGCAAAAAAAATAAAAAAGTGGTAGTAGGCAGGCAGGCTCGAACCCATACTGTGAAGGAAGAAAATAATGTGGAAAAAATGTGACGCCTTTGCTGTTGCCTCCATCGCCAAACGGAAGTGACGAAGGTTTAAAATTAAGGCTAGTCAATCGAAAAGAGAGGATGACTTTTGAAAATATCGGCGAAAAAAAAAAAAAAAGCGATCCCTCCCTGTAGAAAAGTGCCCAGTTGAGAGTGAAAGAATTAATGTTTTTAGCCAATTTTTCGTCCGAAGGGCCAAGCTTCATAACGCTACTGATCTCGTGAAAATCCGTCGCCTCTGGCGAAAGTTTTATGCATACATACATATATACATACATACATACATACATACATACATACAGGTGAGATTTATATTATAGATGTAACAAAGAAAAAAAAAGGTCGATTCTTTTGTTGTACAAATTCTACGCATGAAAACTTTTTTTTTCTTCTTAAAAGTTAGGGAAAAAGAAAAGAAATAATGACTTCTTTAACATAGAGTTTTGTTACTTGTCACGTACTGTGAAATGTGTTTATTGGAAAAGTAAATACATATAATAATACCACCCAGATCAGTGACCTACAACATTGGAGAAAGATTTTAAAGGAAAGAAACAGTATTTCAATCTCATAATACTACGCATCAAGAATTCAATTCAATCAATCACATCTACAAAGAAAATAAAAAAATATACATATTGATAAAAATAACTGAAAAAGCTTTATATATATATATATATATATATATATATATATATATATATATATATATATATATGATGTCTGTGTGTGTGTGTTTAGGCATCATTTTTCATTTAAGCAAACATCGTTGTAAACAACAGAAAATTTCTGTTTAACTTTTTTCGATTTTTCTAATAATCTTTATGTTTTATATATATATATATATATATATATATATATATATATATATATATATGCGTGTGTGTGTGTGTGTGTGTGTGTGTTTATATATATATGTATGTATGTATAAATTTCTCTTCTTTTCCCAAAAGCTTTTGCTCATTTGTCTTTTTTACCCAATGATGATTTGACCAAGAAACAAAAACGTTCATGACTCACATAAAATACATGATTTTTTTTTTACTTTCCTTGAAAAACAAAAAAAAGATATCATAAAGCAGAACTTTCTATTATTTTCAACAATGTTTGCTTCAATGTGTGTGTGTGTGTGTGTGTGTGTGTGTGTGTGTGTGTGTGTGTGTGTGTGTAAAATATGATAAATATGAGTTGCAATACCACTTTATAATATCATCAGATCAATAAGGAAGGAGGAGGATATCCTTTTCGTTCCTTATTGATCTGATGATATAATAAAGTTTTATTTCTCATCTGTTATTTATTACTATAACTATACGATAAGAATTACTCTGCTTAACCGTGTTTTTTACTACCTTGATAGGTTTACTTTGCTTAATATATATTGTTAAAATATTTTTTATGTATAATGGGTATGATCCCACACAGTCGAGCGATTCTATTTATAGACGATGCTGCTAGGAACTGGGGAATCGAATTAATTCACGTTCTGCTACCAACCAATCAGAAACCAGAATTGCTCCATAAATATTAAACCTTTTCTGTAGCAATTTCGCATATGTTCTGTTCGTCTCGACTCGATAAGAATCTTTTGCTCTGTGGAACTGTCTACTGCAAACCAGTCACCTATCAGGACTTGTGTAGAACAACGAACCATCGGAAACTGTTCTGAAACTAAACATGGCTTACACTTCTAGAGGTTATGCGCCCAGCGTGCGTCTTTATTTCGATGGATCTGAATCAAAATTCGAATTGTGTCAAGTTAAATTTCTAGGATATCTACGAATTCAAAAGCTACACAAAGTACTTCAAACACAACCTGAAAACAGAAACGACCCCGACTTCATTGAAAAGAACGCAACTGTCTTTGCGGAATTAATACAGTGTTTAGATGACCGAAGTCTATCACTAATAATGAGAGAAGCCCTGGACGATGGCTGCAAAGCATTGAACATATTGAGAGAGCATTATTTATCGAAAGGAAAAGCCAAAATTATTTCTTTATACACTGAACTGACCTCTCTAAAACAAATGGAAGCCGAAACTACTACTGATTTTGGTTTTGTGGGTCGATGATATTTAATCGCATCAAATTGTGACATAATGTTGACCGATGTTAAGAAAAAATTAAGTAAAAGATTCAAAATGATCGATCTTGGTTTTTGGGGATAGAATTTACTCAAAGCAAAGGACTTATTACGATGAATCAATCGATATACATCGACAAAATACTATTAAAATTTGGAATGAGAGAGTGCAAGAAACGCTCTACACCGGTCGAAAATGATATTAATAAAAATATACACACAGAATCTGAAATAATAAATGATAAATTATACCGGGAAATTATAGGTATATATTGTATATTTAATGACTGCGATCAGCCCCGACATATTCTATACAGTAACAAAACTGTCACAAAAATTATCATGACCGACAATGAAGGATTTAAACAGAGCTAAACAAGTCCTTCGTTATTTAAAAGGAACTAAAGAACAGAAGTTAGTATTTAGAAAATCAAAAAATCCCCTAAAATTAGAAGGATTTTCGGATTCAGATTAGGGAAACGACGAAGATCGAAAAAGTATATCTGGATATTGTTTCAGACTCTCAGAAAATGGGCCTATTATTTCATGGAAATCTAAAAAGCAACAGATTGTATCTCTCTCTACGTGTGAAGTAGAATTTATCGCGATCACACACACGACCCAGGAAGCACTTTACCTTAAAAATATACTAAAGACTATTTTAGAGCCAGAATTAACTAAAAGGCCCATAGTAATTAATTGTGATAATCAAGCCAGTATAGTCTTAACACAGAACACGATAATCAACCAAAGATCTAGGCATATAGATATAAAATACCATTTCATAAAAAAACGAGGTGAAAAAGAAATCCGTTGTTTTGAATTACATATCATCAGAACAAAATATCGCTGATGTATTCACGAAACCCGCAACAAGAATAAAGTTAAAGCGTTTTTCTTCAAAACTTATTGGGGGATTCGACTGAATAACTTTTTTTTTCACGGGCCTGTATGTATATGAATTTCTATATATTAAAAGAAAAAAATTAGTCCTGGGCAAAGACGTTAAACTGCATCCATTTTGTTTGTATTAACACTTTAATCTACTAATGCGTAACTAATACTTTTACTGAAATAAAAAAAAATCACTTTTTTAAAACCTCTTCTTTGTAATTTTCCTTTTCAACAAATAATTTTTTTCATGCTTATTTTAAGGCGCACATGAATTACAATTGACTTTTATTTATTTTTTTTTGTGCACAGAAGTTTTCTTTCTTATTTTTCAAAAAATGTCCTATTTTTTGCATTGTTTTAATTAACAAAACAAAAACTCTCTTTAAACGGGTACTTATTGCATGTATATATATTTTTATGTATATTTATTTATATGTATATATGTATGCGTTTTTTCTTTCTCTTTTTTACAAAACTGCATAATCAAATTTAAGAAATGGCTTCTATTTTTACATACCCACCCCTTTTTACGGTAAAAATACGTTCCATTCCTTTATTTCTCTTCTTTGCACACATATATATCTGTTCTGACATTTGAACACAATTAAAAATGGCGTCTTTTTAGAGGCTAAAATTTTAAGATCCAAGATTAAGATTTCTAATTTTTGTAATGTACAATTCAATATGAACATATATATTTATTTTGGAGCAAAACGAACACAAGGGACTTCCCCATTATAAAAAATGGGGGGGGGTACAATATTTTTTATGTATAATGGGGTATGATCCAACACAATCGGGGGGTTCTATTTATAGACAAATCGAATTAATTTACGTTCTGCTACCAACCAATCAGAAACCAGGATTGCTCCATAAATATTAAACCTTTTCTGTAGCAATTTCGCACGTTTTTTCCGTCTCATCAGGGTAAGAATCTTTTGCACTGTGGAACTGTATATTACAAACTAGTCACCTCTCAGGAATTGTGTGGAAAAACGAACAATCAGATAATGTTCTGTCCACTGCAAACCAATTACCTCGTAGAACTTGTGTAGAACAAGCAACAATCAGAAACTTTTCTGAAACTACACATTGCTTACACTTCTATATATATATATATATATATATATCTTTATCAGATTCATTTATCATACACACACATGTATGTGTGTTGTATATCATATATATATATTATATCATGTCATATATATCATATATACATATTATATATATATATATATATACCGTATCATATAGTAGATATATGATATACATTATATCATATCATATGTATCATACCATACATATCATATATATATATATATCGTATCATATATATAAATATATATCGTACCATATATATAAATACATATATATCATACGATATACATAAATATATATACCATATCACATACATAAATGGATATACCATATCATATATATAAATATATATCATATCATATATATAAATATATATCATATGATATATAAAATATATATCATATGATATATAAAATATATATCATATCATATATATACATATATATATATAATATATATAAATATATATATATATAATATATATAAATATATATATAATATATATATAATTATTTTTTTACTATAATAATTAAATACCTACAGACACTAGTGTTTCATCCTTTCGGGATTTTTCAGTGCAGGGTGTCACGATTACTACCAGTCGAACGATTCGAACCCCGCGACACGAGACATCTCTGGCTCGATTAGCGGAGGCCGTATCAATTCGGCTACCATTAATCGTGTGAAATAGCGTTGAATTTTAAACATTTTAATTTAAATGTTCATTACGTCAGACAGACAGTTATCAAATCGTTATACGATGATCTACGCATAAGAGCTAAATTGACCGACTTTTAATTCAACAGAAAGTGCTCAACAATAAGAAACGTATTTCTTAAAGGGGCTGTCATAATTATTTTTTTACTATAATAATTAAATACCTACAGACACTAGTGTTTCATCCTTTCGGGATTCTTCAGTGCAGGGTGTCACGATTACTACCAGTCGAACGATTCGAACCCCGCGACACGAGACATCTCTGGCTCGATTAGCGGAGGCCGTATCAATTCGGCTACCATTAATCGTGTGAAATAGCGTTGAATTTTAAACATTTTAATTTAAATGTTCATTACGTCAGACAGACATCATATATATATAAATATATACATCATATATATATAAATATATACATCATATATAGAAATATATATACATATAATTTTTTTTTTTTTTTACATAGACGTCACCACTTATCGAGGCCGATAGGCCACTCAAGGATAAGGGTTAAGAGTGTAGAGTAGTCAAAAGGACAATATAGTAATCGATAGTAATGGAAGTTCGGTAAATTTGTTAGCCTAAGTGGAACGGCTCATCAGAAACTTGTTCACGTTGGACTTGAAGACAACCATATTATAGAAAGCTGGAAAGCAGGAAAACGGAAGACAATTTCACAGGCGTGCAGTTCTAAGGAAGAAGCTTTGATCATGGAATCTATGTTTAGGTTTAGGCACAGATAAAGAGTGTGGAAAATTATTGATAATGTTTTCAGCTAGTCTAGTGTTTCTTGTGAAAGTTTGGCGAGGGGGGACCATAGATTGAAGCTCAGTCGAACACTTTCCATGGAAATAACGATAAAGCAGAGACAAACTCGCAACATCTCTTCTGTGAGACAGAGGTTGCAGCGAAGAGAAAAGGACATCTCCCACCAAGCCCCGAAGTCTATTTTGAACTCTATCAAGGCAGGACAAGTCTTTTCTAGCAGCTCCTGCCCATATGTGGCAACAGTACTCCATCCTTGGACGTATCTGGCTCTTATATAGATAGAGAATTGCATCAGCAGTGAGATATCTACTGGATCGATAGAAGGATCCGACCATTTTTCCAGCGGCCTTGGCAACAGATTTGATGTACGTATTCCATTTAAGATCAGGAGTAAAGGTCAAGCCCAGAAGCCTGTCAAAACTCGAGGCCTCCCCAAGACGAGAGCCATTCATTTCAATTGATGCCAGATGGGGATCAGAACGTTGATGATGTAAAGATAGAAGCTTGGTGTTAGATGCATTAAAAGTAACCAGCCACTCCTTTCCCCATTGTACAACGTGATCAAGATCAGAGGAGGGAGAATCGGAGAGAACTTGGTCGTTTACTGTCTTAGATGTGCTACCATAGATGGTAGTGTCATCAGCAAAAATGTCTACGAATGATGTAAGGATGTGATTTGGAAGACCATTAATGTAGATCAGGAAAAGAGTTGGGCCCAGGATCGACCCCTGAGGGACTCCAGCATTTATACTGTGAACTTCTGATTTTTGCCCATCAACTACTACTCTTATGAACCTATCAGAGAGAAATGATTTAATAATTGAGAAGACATTTCCAGCAATACCATAGCTGGAGATCTTGTGAAGGAAACCTTTATGCCATACCCTATCAAAGGCCTTTGATATGTCAAGAGCAATTGCCCTAGAAAGGTTGCCTCTGTCGAGAGATTCGCTAATCCTATGAGATATAAATATATACATATAAATATATATATATATATATATACATATAAATATATATATATACATATAGTCATCCACATACAGTACTGTTTCGCTGTTTCACAGCTCATCAGTGCGGCTAGACAGGCAACTACCTCAAGCCAGGATTGAAACCCGACCGTTTATACGGCAGTCAAGGCTTCTAACCATTACGCTATTGGCGGCAAATATATATATATATATATATACGTATAAATATATATATATATATATATCTTTATATATATATATATATATACATATAAATATATATAAATATAAATATATATATATACATATAAATATATATATATACATATAAATATATATATATATATACATATAAATATATATATACATATAAATAAATATAAATATATATAAATATATATATATGCAGATAATATATATATACATATAATATACATAAATATATATATGCATATAATATATATAAATATATATACATAATATATATAAATATATATACATATAATATATATAAATATATATATACATATAATATATATAAATATATATACATATAATACATATAAATATATATATACATATAATATATATAAATATATATACATATAATACATAAAAATATATATATAGACATAATATATATAAATATATATATATCATTAATATAAATATATATATTAAATATAAATATATATATATATCATATCATAAATATAATATATATATCATATCATATATAAATATATCATATAAATAAATGTATATATCATATCATATATATATAATATCATATATATTAATATATATATATCATATCATATATAAATATATCATATAAATAAATGTATATATCATATCATATATATATAATATCATATATATTAATATATATATATCATATCATATATATAAACATATATATATCATATCATATATATAAAAATATATATATAATATCATATATATAAAAATATATATATAATATCATATATATACATATACATATCATATGTATAAATATATATATATCATATATATATAAATATATATATATATCTCATATATATATAAATATATATATCATATCATATATATATAAATATATATATCATATCATATATATATAAATATATATCATATCATATCATATATATATCAATATATATATCATATCATATATATATCAATATATATATCAGATAATATATATATCAATATATATATCATATATATATATAAATATATATATCATATCATATATATATAAATATATATATCATATCATATGTATATCAATATATATATCATATCATATATATATATAAATATATATCCTATATATATATAAATATATATATATATATATCATATCATATATATATAAATATATATATCATATCATATATATACAAATATATATATCATATATATATAAAAATATATATCATATCATATATATATAAATATATATATATCGTATATATATAAATATATATATATATATCGTATCATATATATAAAAATATATATATCATATCATATATATAAAATATATATATATCATATCATATATATAAAATATATATATATCATATCATATATATATATAAATATATATATATCATATCATATATATAAAAAATATATATCATATCATATATATATAAATATACATATCATATCATATATATTAAAATATATATATCATATTATCTATAAATATATATATATCGTATCATATATATAAATATATATCATATCGTATATATATAAATATACATATAAATCATATCATATATATATATATATATATCATAGCATATCATATTATTATACAAATATATACCATATTATATATAAAAAAATACATATATATATCATATTACATATATAAATATATATATCATATCATATATATATAAATATATATATATATCATATATATATATATCATATTATATAAATATATATATATACTATCATATATATAAATATATATATATACTATAATATATATAAATGTATATACTATCAAATATATAAATATATAGATATCATGACACATATATATACGACATCATATAAATATAAATATGTCATATAATATCTATATATCATATATACCATATAAATATATATCATATGATACATATATATCATATACATATATTACATAGACATCATATACATATATCATATACATATATCATATAAATACATATATCATACATATATTATATCATATATATATCATATCATGTATATAGAAACATACATATATCATATCACATATATATAATATCATATATATATCATATATATAAACATATATATCATATATATATATCATATATATAAACATATGTATATATTATCACATATATATCATATATATAAACATATATATATCATATCACATATATATATATCATATCACATATATATCACATATCATATAAATATATATATATATATATCATATCACATATATATATCATATATATAAATATATACATCATATCATATACATATATATATCATATATAAATATTCCATCATACAAATATATATATATATATATCATATATATGTATATATATATATCACATCATACATATACGTATATATCGTATATATAAAAAATATATATCATATCATATATATACCATACCATATATATACATCATTTAAATATGTATATATTATATCATATCATATATAAATCATATACTATATCGTATATATATCATATATATATATATATATCATATATATAAAAATATATGTATAGATCATATCACATATAGCATCTAATATATATCATATATATATCATATTTTTATCAAATCATATATATAAATATATCATACATATGAATATATATATAATATGATATGCATATATCATATATAAATATATATATATATCATATACAGTAATATATCATATATAAATATATATATCATATACATATATATCATATATAAGTATATATATCATATACATAAATATATCATATAAATGTATATATATCATATACATATGATATCATATGAATAAATATATCATATATAAATATATATATATGTATCATATACATATATATATATCTTATAATATATCATAAATATATCTATCATATGCATATATATATCATATTTACATATATATATCATATACATATATGTATCATATACATATATATATGTATGTATTATATATATATATTTATATATATGATAAATATATATGTATATGATAAATATATATGTATATGATATATATTTATATATATCATATATAAATATGTATATCATATACATATATATATCATATACATGTATCATATATATATAAATATATATATCATATACATATATATATCATACATACATATATATATCATACATACATATATATATATATATACATAAATATATATATATCATATATATAATACATATATATATCATATATATAATACATATATATATCATATATATAATACATATATATATCATATATATAATACATATATATATATAATATATATTATACATATTTATATATCATATCATATATATAATACATATATATATATCATATATATAATACATATATATATATCATATATATTATACATATATATATATCATATATATTATACATATATATATATCATATATATTATACATATATATATATCATATATATTATACATATATATATCATATATATTATACATATATATATATCATATATATTATACATATATATATCATATATATTATACATATATATATATATCATATATATTATACATATATATATATCATATATATTATACATATATATATATATATCATATATATTATACATATATATATATCATATATATAATACATATATATATATCATATATATAATACATATATATATCATATATATAAATATATATATTACATAAATATATATATATCATATATATATATATCATATATATTATACATACATATATATATCATATATATAATACATATATATATCATATATATAAATATATATATTACATAAATATATATATATATATATCATATATACATATATATATAAATATATATATCATATATATAATATATATATAAATATATATATATCATATATATAATATATATATATCATATATATATCATATATATCATATATATATATCATATATATAATATATATATATCATATATATAAATATATCATATATATAAATATATCATATATATAAATATATCATATATATATAAATATATCATATATATAAATATATATCATATATACATATATATAAATATATATCCCGTATATATATATATATATATATATATATATAATCATATATATAAATATATATACGTAGCATATCATATATATATATTTATATACATGATATATGATATATATAATCATATATATTATATATATATGATATAACTATTTATATATGATGTATATATATAATCATATATATTATATATATGATATATATATGGATTTATATATATGATATATATAATCATATATATGATATACATATGTATTTATATATATGATATATATAATCATATATATTATATATATGATATATATATGTATTTATATATATGATATATATAATCATATATATTATATTTATATATATGATATATATAATCATATATATTATATATATGTATTTATATATATGATATGCGTATATAATCATATATATTATATATATGTATGTATTTATATGTATGATATATGTATATAATCATATATATTATATATAATCATATATATTATATATATATAATCATATATATTAGATATAATCATATATATTATATATATATATATATAAAATCATATATATTATATATATATAAAATCATATATATCATATATATATGATATATACATAATCATATATATTATATATATATAATATATAAATGTATTCATATGTATGATATATATATAATCATATCAATGTATATATATATGTATCACTAGAGGATGACCTCCAATCTGTAGTGGAATGAGGACAAAAATGTATTGTCACATTCAATGCTGCTAAGCCTAAGCTTGTTTCCTTCAATAACTACAAGAAACCTTCTCTACCACAAATAGCGATGGCCAAGAACACATTGCCTGAAAGTACTTCTTTTAAACTCCTCGGCCTTACGTTTACAGGGAGTATGAACTGGAATGGATACATTGAGAGCATTGCCAAGGCTGCTGCAAGGAAGGTTGGCTCCCTCTACCATGCTAGAAAACTACTTACGCCTGACAGTTTCCTATACCTCTATAAGGCCACCATTCGCCCATATATGGAGTACTGTTGTCACATCTGGGCTGGTGCATCTGCTGCCTGTCTCTCGCTCCTGGACAGGGTTAAAAAGAGAGTCGCCAACCTGATAGGTCCTGAACTGTCATCTAGGCTTCAGCCTCTGTCCCATCGGCGAGATGTTGCATCCCTCTGCCTGTTCTACAAATACTTTAATGGTGAATGCTCTGAGGAACTGCAAACACTTGTACCTCCCCGACGTAACTACCCCCGACAAACCCGACAAGCTACTAAGTCTCATCCCATTACAGTAGAGATCCCTAGGTGCAAGAAAGCCTTTTACTCCAATAGTTTCTTCCCCAGAACTGCGGGTCTTTGGAACTCCCTTCCGGGATTCTGCTTTCCCAACGGCACTGATATGCAGAAGTTCAAGTGTAATGTTAACAAACATCTTTCTACTCATCTACCTTCATAATGACCCTGCTAATTAAGTCCCTGATAGTAGCCCCCTGCTTCAAAGTGGCACTGTGCCTTGTTTGGGGTAAAAATTGAATAAAAATTTTTTTTAAAAGTATATATATATATATATATATATATATATATATATATATATATATATATGTGTGTGTGTGTATTTATATATATTATACATATATATAATATTATATTATATATGTATACATTTATACGATATATATATGTATTTATATATATGATATATATATATTTTATATATAATATAGACATCCATGATATGATATATACATGATCTGATATATATATGATATATATATATGTATCATATACATATATCATATATATATATATAATAGCATATATATAATATATATATCTAACATATATATCATATCATATGCATAATATCATATTATAACATTATATATATCATATATATATATCATATCATATATATCATCTTATATATATATCATATTATATCATTATATGTATATATATCATATTATATCATTATATATATCATATTATATCATTATATATATATTTATATATATCATATTATATCATTATATATATCATATCAATATATATATATTTATATATATCATATCATATCATTATATATATATTTATATATATCATATTATATCATAATTTATATATATATCATATTATATCATTATTTATATATGTATCATATAATTATATATATATCATATTATATCATTATATATATGTATCATATCATTATATATATATCATATTATATCATTATATATATATGTCATTTCATTATGTATATATCATAATATATCATTGTTTATATATATGTATATATATCATATTATATCATTATATATATATCATTATATATATCATATTATATCATTATAGATATATATATATATTATATCATTATAGATATATATCATGTTATATTATTATAGATATATCATATTATATCATTATAGGTATATCATATTATATCATTATAGGTATATATCATATTATATCTTTATATATGTCATATTATATCATTATGTATATATCATGTTATATCATTATATATATCATATTATATCATTATATATGTATCATATTATATCATTGTACAGGGTGGCCCAAAAGAAACGGGCCCTAACTCTAATTAGGTCCCGTTTCTTAGTGTTTTTTTCCGAATGAAATTAAAATTTGGTCATAACTAGTTTATTATATTCAAAACATCACATCAAAACACTAGGGTTTGGGGCCTTTTTTTCCCGGTTCTACAGCATATGTTCCAGATGGCCTCCATTTAGCTTCTTTTTTTTTTTTGCCACCCTATATATATATATATATATATATATATATATATATATATATAAAGTTACCTGAATTGAGTTTGTCAGTAAGAGTTTTAAAATAAAGCTGTATTGTTGTTTTATTTAGGGCAACAAATTTATCGTTCTACACCATATATATATATATATATATATATATATAAACACTTGCAAGATTACATTATTTTAAAGTCTTCTTTAAAAAATCAATACAGGTAACAATGAGAGACATGTGCAAAGTCGTTGCACTCCTTCTGAAGCCAAGCCTGAGTCTCTTTTAATTTGTGGGCCAGCACCGAGTACGTTTGCCATATCTCGATTCTACCAGTAGTCACTTGATTGTATCAGAAATTACCACACTCTTCATCACATGCACGTACACTTTGGTGTTGACTTTCAAGCCGACTCCAAAGATGTAAGGTGGCATGATCTGGCCCTTTACTTGAAACAACACCAAAGACACTAACCGTGGCTGGGAACTTTGTTGAACTGTGCCCTCAAGCATTGAATCATACAAATTTGCATTTTGAGGATGCTGACTATGGTCCTGCTGTCATAACTTTGATCGATAGAGAACATGTTATACAGTGGCGAATCTTTGATCTTGCTTGTTGAACATTGTGTCACTTTCAGACATGATTGAAGGCTCCTATCGCTCTTGGGATTTGCATACAACTGGCTACCTAGTAGATGGTCTGTAACAAAAAAAGAAAACTGGTTTTCATCAAAAGGAAATGGAATCATGTCGTCTTTTATAGGGAGACAATTTTATCGTTCCACCATGTATATATATATATTAAAATAGGTAAAATCGATTTCCTTTCTAATTCAGACATAATCCCACTTCTTTCAACATTCTTGCATTTTATATGGCTTACCTACTTCTCCTAGATAAGACCTCCAAAGAGAAGGTGGCTGTCATGTTTACTCAAATATCATCATCTACTCCTCTCACCCCCAGAAACACCGGAGATTACTTGTTTGTGTTTCACTTTCAGCGACACTGTTTCCTGCTATCTACCGTACATTTCCGATCAGAATAATGACTGCTTCCGGTTTGAATTATTCTTTCGGATATTCGAGTCGTTTGTCTCATATACTGTTTCTTACACATTCAAGAATAGTGGGTGAAATTAACAACAGCGTGCAGAGTAAATTAGAGGTAGTGCCTTTAACTGGTATCCTTTTTCATTTTGTTTTTGAGTTTAGCGTAAGTAACTTTAACATAGTATGTTCAAAAGTTATTTTAAAATTTATTTATGAAGTATTACAGATTAAATGAATATATTGTTTGCAACATATGTCCTTTGATTTGCATATCTATTAATATTTTCCTAGTAACAATAACCCTTCTACTATAGTATTCCAATTTTGGGACCGGCATTTCTTCATTAAGCCAAAACAACAATTTAGCAACTACGTTTTTTTATTTTTTACTTACTTATACAGTCGATTTTAACCTTGACGTAAGACATTGTTGTTTATCCCCCCCCTCCCATCGAAAAAAAGAAAATACTGGAACACATTCTGACCATTTTCGGAATAAAGAAATATTGGATTTGATGTTAAATACACTGACCGTTATTGCTAGTCAGCACGACAATTCTTCCACTATTTGTATCTTATATACGAATTATTTTATAACTCTTTTTGATTCATATGGAACTCATGAATTTTCTGTCCTTGGTCAGGGATGGATAAATCATTCCAGATTGAGGCAAGTGGCCGGAGGAAAACAAAATAGTATAATTGATTGTCAAAAATGAAATAATCGTTTACTTGAATCACCTGCAAAACGTTAGCTGTAGAAGGAAACACCCTGTTGCCGAAAAAAAAACACCTTGGGGTATTACTATACAGAGAGCGATGTCTCATAGGTGAAAGTGATATGTGTTACAAATTCTTATATAATAACCCGAAATTGATATTATGAATTGATTGACGATTTGGGCCTCACTCACCCACACTCCTTCACCGCCACCGACAATAAAGATATAGTATTATAATTTCATTTAACTTCAAAGTCTCAATATCTTCTGATGTAGAGATTTAAAACAACAACAAATTTTAAACACATTAATCCGATCGTCAAACGTGTATTCGTATCTCATATGATGCAATCGTTATTTTCTAACTAAAATTGATATAATTTATGCATAAAATGTTTGCATGTCTATAGTATCAGAAACTACTAAATGAAATTCAATCAAATCTGACCTGCATATAGGTCAACTTTACATAATAAAGTTTAGCCATATAACTAAGTCAACTTTACATAATAAAGTTTAATCATATAAATAAGTCAACTTTACATAATAAAGTTGAGCCATATAAATAAGTCAACTTTACATAATAAAGTTTAGCCATATAACTAAGTCAACTTTACATAATAAAGTTTAGCCATATAAATAAGTCAACTTTACATAATAAAGTTTAAGCATATAAATAAGTCAACTTTACATAATAAAGTTTAACCATATAAATAAGTCAACTTTACATAATAAAGTTTAACCATATAAATAAGTCAACTTTACATAATAAAGTTTAACCATATAAATAAGTCAACTTTACATAATAAAGTTTAACCATATAAATAAGTCAACTTTACATAATAAAGTTGAGCCATATAAATAAGTCAACTTTACATAATAAAGTTTAGCCATATAACTAAGTCAACTTTACATAATAAAGTTTAATCATATAAATAAGTCAACTTTACATAATAAAGTTGAGCCATATAAATAAGTCAACTTTACATAATAAAGTTTAGCCATATAACTAAGTCAACTTTACATAATAAAGTTTAGCCATATAAATAAGTCAACTTTACATAATAAAGTTTAAGCATATAAATAAGTCAACTTTACATAATAAAGTTTAACCATATAAATAAGTCAACTTTACATAATCTTAGTCAAAATTGCAGACAGGTCAACCTTACAACATCTAGATCAACCATGCAGATAGGTCAACTTTACATCGTTTTATCGCTCAATCTTGCATATAAGTCAACTTTACATAAACTAGACCACTGCTGAAGATCAATAAAATAACAAAATATTGCCAAATAACCTCATAGAAGTGGACTTCTAATAAAGTTATATAAAATATATGAAAGAATACCTGTCCCAGGACGGACAAAATTAATTTCTCAAATAAAACAGTTTTGCATCAATTTTATATCTCTTTACGAAGAATTAATTTGAGATATGATGTTTAGAATTCTTTTTCTAATTTTTATCAAAGTCCACTACATGATTTTGATTCTAGATAATGTCTAAAATTTAAGGCTAAAATCAGAAGGTCTTAATAAGAAACTGGAATTCAGGGAATCTTCCTTAATTGGTGTCTAATGACTATGGATCAAATTCGATGCAAATCTGAAATATTTGATTTTTCAAGTTGGAGATTGTGTTCATGTATTTCTCACCACCCACTAAATATCCTTTAAAATACTCCAAAGAAATCGAAATTTAGAGAATATCTACTAATTGATGCCAAATCTGTTAATATACTAAAGGTATGAATTTGTTTGTCACCGTCTCAAATTTTAACGCCATGACGTAATTTCTAGAAAACTTTTCAAACGTAACCACGAAGGCTGGAAAGCTATAAGTTTTGGGTTCGATTCTAGTTGATGCACCGACGTCATTTTTTTTTTTTTTTAATTTTTGAAATCACTATGATGGAGTATTGGCTCTATAATGATGAATACAAAATCTGCATGAATTAAATTATATTTAAGCATATTTTATGGCCGAATCACGTCGGGGGTGGGGCACTACTAAATATTGGGTACAATATAATAATCAAAAGAGAACTGGCTTTATAATAATAAATATGAAACCTGCATGCATTAAAATATCATATTTTAGTGTATCTTACGACCGATCAATGCTTTTCTAATATTTTTTTATTGTGGAGTTTTCACAAATGGCTTCTATTCATTTTTACCCCTTTCGTATAAAACTAAATTAAACTTAATATAATCCACATTTTGATTCTTTACGCTTGCAGCAATATTCTAAAATCCATAATAATTAATAGTAAATTAGTTTAGTAGTGAATTCTGTGCATACAAATATGCAGTGTGGAAGGATAAAATTATCGCCCTAGAAAAAATGAGCCAACTTCAACAGCTATATTTTCATTCCCCGGTCAATTAAGGAGAAATCCTTCTAGACTAAGGTAACTCTTTTGTTCCAATTCAGCGTGCCTTTTTCAGTAAGCTGGATGTATAAAAATATTGACCGAACTTTTTAAGTTGCAAGTTAAAGAATATGTGATAGAAGAAGGCTGCATCGCGCGGTATTTGACAGAAGATGGATACGTGTAGCAAGTCTGTGTGTACGAAGAGGAGCCAAATTTGAATACGTGTTCCCCGCCTAGGTGTGGAACGCGCAGTTCCGTAAAGTAAAATTTAACAAATAGCCTCTCAGCTAGCTGAGTGTGTGTTCCATCCATCCCTGATTAGGAAGCCTCCAAGATCCCCACCCCCTCTTTCTTGCAATTTTTGTTTTCACCCCCTCCTCTAAATTTCACTCATCTTGGACAGAAAGAAATACAAACTAACCCCCATTCCTTACCCACAAAATTTTCTTTTCTTTTCTCCATTCACCCCCATCTAGAGGGTATCCCCACTTAGAGACTGACGCCAGGTTCCTTTTACAAACCTAGTGGAACGGGCAGTCTATCAACTAGACGGGGTTGGGAGGGTCCTACTATTCCCCTCCCCCTTTTTTCCCCCCACCCCCGACACAAATGAATTATTGTACCATTTTTATTGTTATCTTGTTTTGTTTTTACACGTCAATAAAAAATGTTTTTAAAAAATTGGGAGTTAAGTAGGATGTCGCCCAGTATGAAAGGGTGAATGTGGTATTATGGTGAAAGATACTAGCTGGGAGAAACTTTTGATTTTGTTTAGTTCTGGAGTGACAAGGATGACCAACGACCCCACAATCCCCCCTTTTGAGTTGGCCATGTGCCTAAGTTTTTTGTTCATTGTTGATTTTCAATGTATTTTTAACATGAATAAAGGATTTAATATCTCAAAGTGTAGTATCTGTTCTTCAGATGCTGCACTTCAATTTCTTGTTCTCTGTCAGTGGAGGAAAAATCCTTCACGACTGAGACAGTTTTTATTTTTGTTCCTTTTCTCCACATTAAAAAACGACCCTGGTGTCGAACTCTGTCCCGTGGGGAGGCATTGTAAATAAGAACAATGGAGTAAACAACTGTTATTTCGTTTTCTCTGTTATATCCATCATTATCTTTTTTAATTATAAGCATGACTGGTAAAATTTCTCTTACATAACATTTATTATTGCTATGAATGAGTAAGCGTTTTTTGTTTTGTTTTTTTCCCCCCCTGTCGCCATTTTGGTCAATCAAACGCACTAGATGCGTTAAGAAATGTACAGAAGATAACAAAAGAGGTTTCACGGGAAATTTCTTAAAACTAATCAATTATCAGCAAAACATTTAACCTTTGCTTTGAAGTCAATTATTCAAGTGCATCGTTTATTCATTGAAAAGTAGAGCATATATGTTTTTTGTTTTTTTTAATGAGAAACGTTTAATTATTATATCGAACAAGGGAGGTTAATGCTTTCTTTACTATTTGTTTAATTCATCCTTATATTTTTACCTACTTTTTTTTATTGTTTTTGTCCGTCATTTTGTATTGGAAAGTATTAAAATAATGAAAACAAACATGTTTTTTTTTTTAAAGTACATATATTGTATTCCGAAATACACACACATATGCATATAAATTAAATTTTGGAATTCAATTCTGTAAATTAAAAAATTTATAACAAATATAATATCCGACAAGGAATACAAAAATTAAAAGTTTATTATATATATATATATATATATATATATATATATATATATATATATATATATATATATATATATATATATATATATATATATATATATATACGTATCTCTATAATATAAAGCTGGACGTCTGTGTGTGTGTATCTGGTCACGAATAGGCTCCTATATGGTTGACTATTATAGAAAACTGATCATATATAATGATAGAAGATGTATCGAGACAGGAATGGGTATGTTTGATCTGGCATAATGATGATTCATTAAAATTGTGGGGTCTGGTGCATTGTCCAGGTGGAAATGCCACTGACCTGATTTGAAGAGTGCTGGCCTCTTCCGGTGGAATCTCGTCCTTAAGCCCATTAAAACCTAAACATATTATTCCTGTTTACTGTCTATCCAGTGGGAACCCACTGCATGTAAATCATGCCTATGCTGTTAAAAAATTGGATCATCATAAGTTTCTGGGTGGATTTGTCTGTCTGGCCTTCTTTGGTCTGAGAGAGCCAGCATACTTCCACTGGAAACTGTCTCTTGATCTCTGGGTTATAGCAGTAGATCCAGCTTTCGTCACAGGTCACCAGAACATCAACAACTTTGTGATTTGAATTGATTAGCTCGACCATCTATCTGCTGACATGATAACGTCTTTCTTTCTGATCTTCTTTGAGTGCCCTTCAGATAAACTTCGTGCAGATCTTCCACATCTTCAGTTCATCATGAATAATTGTGTGTATAGTTTCCACATTAATATCAAACTGTGCACTCATTGTTTCTATAGTCACACAGCGATCCTTATCCATGAAATTCTTTATTTGGCCAATCAACTCTGGTGTTCCGACTTTCTCACCTCTTCTCACATCTGCCATCTTCCCTCACAGACTCACTGTCTTCCTTGAATCTTTTATACAACTCAAAAGCTGATGCTCGATTCATGCAAGATGGTCCAAAAACTGTCTGACGCATTCTATGGCATTTTTTCCAAGTTTAAAATAGAATTTTATTGCATATCGGTTTTTTTAAATGTCCTAGCATCCAGATTGCATTTTTGAAATTCACCAGCTGTGACAATTAGGTTTTAGTAGGGGGTATTCCAATTCCTGCTGTAGCTGTTCATTTGAACTTGATTTCACAAAAATTCGTCAGTCATCTCATAAGATGTATAGCAATAGCATACTGAATTTTGAAGAGTCTATGACAATTTTAAATGCCTGCAAAAAAGTCTGGAAACTTATTGAAGGCACCTCGTATGCACACACACACACACACACACACACACACACACACACACAGATATATATATATATATATATATATTAAATGAAAGATGAGGAATAAAAATTATATATAACTTTATTACATCATCAGAACAAGGGGAAATTTAGAAACAAACTCTTTAGACAACGTTATTTCGAAGCTAAATGCTTCTCATCAGAAGAGGGGAAGGGTCAGAATTATACAATATGCAAATATAAAAAAAACTGGTTTATAACATTTAAAGATGAAATGAGAATAAGGAATAGGATAAAATGGTAAATAGTAATTAAAAGTATGTACAACATATGAGCGTAAATCAGAAAGTAATATATATGTAGGTAATAGTAAAAAAAAATATAAGCCACTATGAAATAATGGGGATCATTAAATGAGAGCGAATAATAAAGAAAGGAAAAAAATAGAGAAGATGAAAAAGTGGAGAACCTCTTGATTATGTTGAGCTTTTCTTATCTTGCTAAGTTTTGCTTTGTTAAAGATTTACTCTTTGATGATAACATAATTATATATATATATATATATATATATATATATATATATATATATATATATATTACACACGTTTTATTTTTTATTACCGTATTTTTCTGTTAAGTTACATTTTTGTTTCGGTCGTGTAGCCGAAACAAAAATGTAAATTAACAGAAAAATATGGTAATAAAAAATAAAACGCATATTTGCTCTACAACAGTATTGAGCACTTTCTTCGGGTTTTTATTAATTACCATTTCTACTAAATATATATATATATATATATATATATATATATATATATATATATATAAAGAATAAAAATTACAATACGTTTACCAAGGTAATCAAAATGGTAAACTTAAAATATATTATAAATATTAAAGAGTTAATATTTACTAGTAAAATAAGGACTATCCACTTATCTTGTGTTTCCTTTTTTAAAATTAAATATGTTTTTAACTCTTTTTCAAGATGTCTTTTAACATGTTTTATTAATCATTTGTTTATATATATATATATATATATATATATATATATATATATATATATATATATATATATATAAGTAAGAGAGACAGATAAAGGGAGGGAGAGACCAATGTGGTTTTAAATTATGATAAAAAATTGATTAAAAAAACAAACAAAAATCATCAGTTTATGCTTAACCCATCACCTATTCATCATTATCTCTATCTCTCTCTCTCTCATATATATATATATATATATATATATATATATATATATATATATATATATATATATATATATATATATATATAACGGTGTTTTGGTTAAATGTTGTTTGTTTTTTTTTCAATTATATTTCACTTTTTGTGCATACCAATCTGTTTTGTTTAGAAGTTCGATAATATATGTTAAATATAACAACAGAGCATTTATGAAAGAATAACAGTATAGTTACATTTGAATTTTGGAATGTAACCATACTGTTATTCTTATATATATGTCGATTTTTTGTTTTTAATTTTAACGATAATTAAATTCGGTATGATTTATCTCCCTCTGGAGAGTAGGAAGTTTTCTCCCTTAAACCTGAATATTCACCCCATATTTTTTGGACGTAAACAAATGCACACATATAAACAAATTATTATTCAGATCTAAGGGAGACAACTTCCTACCTCCCAAGTGGGGAGATAAATCATACTGAATTTAATTATCGTTAAAATAAAAAAATAAAAAATCGACCTAATTTTAAAGCGATAAAAATAGCACGTAATTACAACTGGGGGCTAGTCATATGCACACCTGTGGGCTAGTTGTATGCACACCTGATCATAATCTCTATGATTGTGAATTTGACCCTTGGTATAGTCAGCCATGTTGATGAGCCATAGATACAATGAAACATCTCTATGAATAACTCTCTATCTATCTCTATCTCTCTCTCTCTCTCTCTCTATATATATATATATATATATATATATATATATATATGAAGACTACCTATCCAGAATGGGTAAAATTAATTGCCTAAATTGAACAGTTTTGCAGCACTTTCATATCCTAGCATTAACATTAAAATTAAGATATGATTATACTTAATCTTATGTTTAGAATCTTTATTTCAATTTTAATCAAAATCCTTACATGATTGTGTTTCGAGAAAATGTATAATAGCTAAGGCTAAAAGCAGGAAGGTCTTCAGAAGAATTTGAAATTCAAAGAAATTTTAGTTAATTTTTAGTGTCTAATTACTATGGATCAATCTCAATATAAATCTGAGATACTTGAATTTTCAAATAAAATGTTGTGGCCATATTATGCTTCCTCGAACATCCTTTAAAATCTCAAAATAATTTGGGGAATATTTATTAATTGATGTCTAAGACCTATTATTTGGATTTCACAAGAATCAGCAGAATCTGAAATTTCACAAAGTGTAACGTTACATACATGTTGACATGTAGACACTGACGCAAGTCAACAAAGACAGGAAAAGAATTCGACTCACTCTTTTTCAGTGAAACAACAGACATTTGTTTACAGGTACTTTCCAGAATAACGCCTTGTCTCTTGTTCAAAAGTCTTTGCATATTCCAATGTGCTTACCAAAACTCTGCTGTGTCGAAGACGTGGTAATTATTTTCCGGCTATTTTCAGTACGCATCTTCTCCTGTCACTCTCAGACCACCTCTGACACACGTCTATCTCTCTCTTTTATAATCTTTTTCTTTTCGTCTTCATCGCTGTGACGTCACCTCGGTCATTTGCTTACATCTGCTGCTGTGATACGTGTATCAGCGCTCTGTTATAAAAGGGCCTCCACTCCCATTTTACTTCCTAAATTAAACTATTATACTTTCAGGCTTAACAACTTATGTTCAAAAACTCATAATGATCTGTTAATTAGTTTAGGAGTGAATCGTGTATGTACAATTATATTTCTCAAATCTTTTCTCCATCTTTTCTGACAAGCTCGCTGGAGCCACTCAAGGGATATAAAAGACACCGCGCAAAAGCCAACTGCCTCTTTTTTTTTTTCTGTCGTTCCAGCAACATGGCGCAAACGCGTACATCCGGTCTAAAAGGGAAAATATGTTTTTGCAGCTTAAATTTACTTTTTCGAACTGATCAGGATAACTACTTGACAATCGACTCGGACATATTTGCATGGAAATGATTTACCCTTAATTGGATCTGCTTTATTCTAAGAAGAAATTTAATTCTTTTTTGCCTTATTTCTTTTAAAGAACATTATTTCCTCAGTCCAGAAAGACTCTCATTTAATTTCGGAATCGAAAACAAACTTTACCATTTCTTCTCTCGTGCAACGACAGAGTACACATACATAAAAAAAAAAAATGATGCTTCCTTTAATAAATTTCTATATTAAACGCTGAAACCGGTCGCCATATTGCTAATTACTGACACCTTTTTTTTTTTTTTTAGGGGTTGGGAGATATATATTTATGCTCACGCCACGGTTCTGATATCAGGCATCAGTGAATATCGACCAATCCCTTGCATATAAACATATATGCATTCCTAACATTCAACCATCATCCATACCTTTAGTTGTGTGAATGATTATTATATATACAAGATTATTCAAATCAAATTGCATATTCCTAGATCGAATTATCTAAAAGTAGCTAGTGAACATACAGACAGACAAAAACACATCCATCGTAGTAGTATATATCAAAATAGTTTAATATATTGGCACTAAGATAATCACTGTTGAGATCATCTTTTGGTGGACAAGTCATTTCGTTATGCGTAAACAATAGATAATAACGTCGTCGATTTTCAATTTCGCTTTCCATAGATTTTCCCACATGTCTGGAAGCCCCCCGCCCCCATCTCACCTTATTATCATTGTCTCATGCATAGCTGATTCTTAATAAACTGGTTTCATTGTCGTCTTCAAGTTTCAGAACATATTCAGATTCAATTAATATTTATTACTTTTGCACAACAAAGATTTTATAAGTATTCCAGAAAGAGCTCTTATTGCTTGTGTGTTTGATTCCCATCTAGTTTTAGAAAAACCTGGATAGTTTCAACATCTAATCTTTATAGGATACAAAGAAGTTGAAGTGACCGAGATTTCTTACAAAGTTTTCTAAATTTGGCCATTTGACCATGTCAAGAGCATAAGGACCTGTAGCGCAGTGGTTAGAGTACTTGAGAAAAAAAATCAATTGTAAAAGTTTTATTCTCCTGAAAGTTGAAAGTTTAATTCTCATTGTGGGCGACTAAAAAGTACAATTGCAAATTACTTAGGACCTAAGAGAACAAGAGCATGCTACCCCTGTGGAGTAAATAAAAGATTCTGCTCAAAATTCCGTCCAAATTCCAGAGCTGACAGAAACATTCCCGAGTTCAACAAGATACACCCGAAGAAAGTTGGAGGTTACATCGATCAAAACGTTCTGAAAATAACATTCAAGATGAGAACAGTAGTCCGAAGATTCCTAATATACGAATAACCAATCGTCATCTCAAGAATTCAGAAACCGAAGAGCAGAATTGTTCAGAAAAGAATAAACCTTCCTCCAATAACAGAAAACTTCCTCAGTAGATGACTTTACTGGTTTAGCCTCTGTGTGTGCGACATTAACCCTGGACCTGTTGCTCCAGTTTTCTCCAAAGGAGGAAACTTCTAGGGAATATTACATTCACAAGTATATTCCGGTCAGGGAAAATTACAATGTTAGATTTTGCAGTTACTGCATAGAAATGTCGTTCTCCTCCAAAATGGTGACCCTTTTGGTACTAAACAGACTTAACGTCACTTAACTTTAGTGATCTGATGACAAATCAGTGTATCAACGTAATAATGGCATATGGTTTGGCTAAGTACTAAGTCGTCTCCCATAACCTGACAAAGAGAAGACTTATGATGTTTGTTGCGCTGACACGGCTGTCATGATATTAACAGTCCTCAATAGAATTTTGAGGCATACATATAAAAACCTGACCAAGTGAAAACCTGGCTCTTGTAGATACAAGAAAAATCTCTTAACAACAAAAAGAGAGATTTTTTTTGGTATATAAGGCATGAACATTGACTAAACTTCGAACTGATCACAACCATAGATATTGATGGTTGATCATTTTTCTTTCTTTTTTTTCTGTAACAAATAAATAAATCCATATTTCTGTTGTGATGTGCTCATGAAGTTGTGATCAATTATTGTCAACCATCATCCATAGGTACCAACAGGTGAATAAGTAAATCCCGTGTCCTCAAAGAAAAGGTTAACACGGCGTACACACACCGAACAGCTAAAAAAAAAGAGTCTAATATTGCATAAAGGTCAGGAAAATTTGTCTTTTCGAATCGCAATAAATGGCTGGCAAACGTTGTGTAGATTTGACCTGGGTGTTTGTTTTTGTTGTATAGAGTATAGAACTGTTCTCTTTCTTTGTTTATCAGAGGTTCGATTGTACGTCTGTTTCTCTCTCTCTCTCTCTCTCTCTCTCTTCAGACAAATGCAAAATTGCCGAGAGGATTGTCTTCAACAAATGGCTGGTACATGATTGTAGCATAGTAATTAAGCACGCATCATAACCACCACCATCATCAGCGGTTTAACGTCCGTTTTATATGTTGGCATATGTTGGACAACTTTAAGAAATTGATATCCAAACTAACCTATCTCTGGCCAGGTTTTTATTTACCCTTCTCTTTCAAATCCTTCTTTATCACTCCATTCAAGGTTTTTCTTGGCATTGAATGGAATCTGCTACCTTAACTGATTTATTTTTATAAAACTTAAACCTGTTTTTTTTTATTTGTTAAACATAACAGAAAATATCCCATACAGATTGTTTTTTTATAAATCTACATTATTTAAATATATCACATGGCCTTGTTGACTGCAAAGCGATTTGGCATATTAAAACAATGTTATATATATATATATGTGTGTGTGTGTGTGTGTGTGTGGATTGCCATAAATAACAGGGACGTTCCCAGGGTGATGAAAACAAAGTTGTCAGCTCTACTACATAATCAAGTTACCTGAATTGATTTTTTCAATAAAAGTGTTGTTTTCTTTAAGGTGACACTTTTATTGCACCACCCTGTATTCTGTATTTTTATATATATATATATATATATATATATATATATATATATATATATATATATATATATGTGTACTTTTTTTAAAAACTTTTATTGAAAAAAATCAATTCAGGTAACTTGATTATGTAGTAGAGCTGACATCTATTCAATGTACTGCCTTCAGTCTCAATCACCGCCTCAATACGAGTCCAGAACTGGGAGCATGCCTTTTCCACCAGCGCCAGCAGCAGCTCCGCGAATACTCGGTGGATGGTGACGATCAAGCTGGTTTTGGTGTTCTGGGAAGTCATGTTAGTGATGTTCTCAATGTATGAACAAACGAAGTAGTTCAGGTCGGGGAGGAAGGGGGCTGGTAAGAGAAAGGTACAAAGTCGTAGCACTCCTTCTGAAATCAAGCTTGGGTCTCTTTGGACTTGTGGGCTCACACCAAGTCCTGCTACCACACCTAACGGCAACCTGATTACACCAAGGGATCACCACACTCTTGAGCAAATCCAGGTATATTTTGGTGTTGATTTTGAAGCCGACTTCGAAGATGTGAAGTTACATGATGTAGCCCTCACTTGAAACCACACCAAAGACCATAACCATGTCTGGAAACTTTATTTTCATTACCCTGGGCACATCCCTATTATTCGTGGCAATTCAGTGATGCATTTTGAGGGTACCGGCAATGGTTCTGTTGTCATAACTTGGATCAGTAGAGAGCATGAGTTGTACAGCGGCGCATCTCCGATCTCGTTCGTTGTACATTGTGTCACTTTCAAACATGATAGCAGGTTCTTATCGCTCTTGGGATTTGTACACAACTGGTCAACTAGTAGATGGTCTGTAACAAAATAAGAAAACCGGTTTTCATCAAATGGAAATGGAATCATGTCGTCTTTTCTTAGGGCGACAATTTTATCGTTCCATCTTGTATTTTCTGTTTTTCTTTAATTGTTATTGTTGTTGTTGTTGCACTAACTAACCTAAGTCTTGTACTTACAAAAAAAAACCCCAAAAAAACAAAACATACAACCACATGTGCATAACCACCGTTGTCATTGTTCTACGGTACAATGGCTTTGTGGACAAAGGTCAGTTCTTGAGAAGGTGGTTATGGAAAGTGGGGGGGGGGTCGTACAAATAATAAAAAAAAAAAATCAGGTTTCAGAGAAAAACATTTCATAAAAATAACAAATTTTTGAAAATGGTAACTCATTGCATAATAACGAAATCCAGAACAATGAATAACCGAAATTAAAATTTTATAAGGTTACGAAGTGGGTCATTTTGACCTAGGAGAAAAAAAAAAGAAAAGAAATGAAAAGATTTGAAAGGGCGAACCGGTTTGTAGAAAAGGAGAAAGAAATAATAATAATAATAATAATAATAATAATAATAATAATAATAATAATAATAATAATAGAGGAGAAGAGAAAAATGGAAAGAAGACAAAAGGTCAAAGGAAGATGGAAAAAAGAAATAAACAAATGAATAAATAAAAGTACAATACGAGAGAGGATAAAAAAGGAAGGAAAGAAAGAAAGATGGAGAGAAAATAGGAACACAAAAAGGGGAAAAAACGGAAAGTGAGAAAGAAGAAAAGAAGAGGGAAAGAAAGAAAAGGGAATAGAGGAGAATAAATGAAGAAACACAAAAAGAAAGAATATAAGAAAAATGTGAAAAATGAAAAAGAAGTGACTTAACATGCTTAAACAATATTTTCAGTGCAAATTTGAGAGAAAGAAATAGAAAAGAAAACAGATAGAAAGAGAGATAGATAGAAAGATAAAAAGAAAAAAGTAAAAAGAAAACAGAATGAATGGAATAAAAATGAAAGAAAAAGAGAAAAAAAAGAAATCGAGATCGTTGTTTCTTTTGTTTGACGTTTGCTTGAGTTTATCCTTATATACATAAAACATGGCCACAATTATGAGAATTACTATTGGCACGTGATGACCTCTAATACATAATAACTCTCACATCATGGTGCATGGTGGTGGGGGGTTATGGTGGAGGATGCTGAAGCTCATTAACAGTAAACGGACCTGTTTCGATTTTGAATCAAGTCCTTTCGACGGTTGGATTACTAAAAGAATAAAACTGTAGCTAACTACACGGACTGGAAACATGGGTATACCAAGTTCGAATCTACTTTTTTCACAGAAACATTCATCTGCTCCACACCTGACCTTGTCTCTTACCTTCTGGGTGGAGGTAAATACTCAAAGAATCGGGAATGCACCAGAAACCTTTAGATCAAGGGTTCCCAAACATTTTAGTACCATGCCCCATTTTTCTTATCACAAATTTCTTCATTTCATCCACAAGTTTCTTTGTATACCACCAAATTTCTTTATGTCTCTCACAAATTTCTTCATGTTCTCTCACAAATCTCTTTAGGTCCTCTCACAAATCTCTTTAGGTCCCCTCACAAATTTCTTCATTTCGCTCGCAAATTTATGTGTATCACAAATTTCTTCATATCTCTCAAATTTCTTCATTTCCTCTCACAAATTTCTTTCTGTCCTCTCACAAATTTATTCGTGTCCTCTCACAAATTTATTCGTGTCCTCTCACAAAGTTCTTCTATTCCCTTGCAGAAAACAATGAATTCATTGTTGATCTTTTTTTAAAACTTCTCCCTTATGGATTTATAATACATCAGTTTGGAATTAACGTAATTACTGTGTTTTTGTCTTCAAATGATTTTCGAGATGACACCCTCTCTTCATGGATTATTATTATTATTATTATTATTATTAATAATAATAATAATAATAATAATAATATATATAATATACGCAAAATATAATACAAGTGTACACCCTCTGTAAAAAATTACAAAATAAAAAATTGTGCTTTGCTCATATTTGCAGAAATATTCATATAAAATATTTTCTCTATTTTTTTAACATTCCAATTTCGAGATGCTTTGTTTTTCTTTCTTAATTTTTTGCCGATTGAGACATTATTTTATATGATTACTAGAATACCCGTCCCAGGACAGGTAAAAATAATTTCTCAGTCAGAACAGATTTGCTGCACTTTCACCAAAAAACGATGGTGAAGTGTATCGTTTTTCTGTCATTTTTGGCGGAGGATGTATACTAGCTTTTGATATTACTTACCTTTTTCTTTTCCCAAACGAGGCTAGCAGTGGAGCTGCGTCCTGCAGTAAAATCGGAATTGTTAGATATCACGGGTGATGCTTTCATATTTGCTGATAAACATCCTTTGCTAGAAGTTTGTGAAAGTTTCTCTAAGCAGTTATCTTCACCCTGTTTACTAAATGAAAGAGGTAAACATATTAGGTTTTAGAATTTTTGAGATGGGGATTTGAATAATTTGAATTATTCAGACTAATGTTCTCACTTTGGTTGTTATTTTCACAACGTTTTTGATGATCTAGCCTCCGACCTTCTTCAGGTACATCTTTTCTCATAGGCCCATAACATAACAGATAAAGGTGCTGATTAACAATCAGTTCTCAGTGAAAGTCTTCTTGAAGTTGGTTTATTTATCGCCCTATCACGGTCGGAAGATGTGACACAAGGTTGGAAAGTATGATTTGAAAAGCCAGTGTCCTAGGAGAAAAGCAACATTCTAACAGCTAAAAAATGCTTTTAGTAGCTGTTAGAATTCCATGGTGTGGGCCCTTCAGGCAATTAGCAATAAACTAATCTCTTCTTAAAGGTTGAGAAGATAAAGCTTAGGAGGGTGAACCTCTTAGAATTACACAGGGCCATACCTCAACCCAACAAAGAACAAGCTACCTCAACAGTGGCTGTGATTCTGCTGGACTTATTTTCGTATGAAATAACCCTGGAGGTTCTAGTGGTTGAAGGTTCAATGCTTATTGCTAGCGATAACTAAGAATAACTTAATAATTAATTAGCACATAACTATTCTTGGTTTACAGATTAAGAACAATCTACCATTGTGGATCAAATCAAAGTTCCAAATTCTGTATAGACGCATCTTTTTAAACTTTTTGAATTTTTATGTTGAATTCGAGAACTCATGCAGAATGTCGAACTGAACTCTTTGTTTAATCCGTGGAGGTAGATTGTTCTTATTCTATCAGCCATGATCGGGTAGAAGTGTTAATTTATTATCATCTTATTCTTATTTATCATTAAATATCCAGCAGACTATCACTTAGAAATGATGGTTAAATGAAATGATGGTTAAATGAAATGATGGTTAAATGAAATGATGGTTAATAAACACCTTTGTCCATCATGTGACGTGTCTATGCGAAAAGATATACCTGAAGATCAGAGATTAAATCTGCCAAAACGTTTTGAAAATAACAACCAGATGAGGACAGTTGGCTGAATAATGCAAATTATACAGAAATAAACATGCTTTAAAAAAAAAAACTAAAATAAAACAAAAAAAAAACACTGTATTTAATTTTGGGTGGTTTTGTTTTCTAAAATACTACCCCAATAAATGAACATCTGGACCAATATTTATTTGTAAGTCTGTCTCTTGGCAACTTCACTTAACAACTAAGATAAATATCTGTTATATGGTTATTTTGTTTGTTGAGGGAAAGCAAATAGCGAGTATTTTTTTATTTTTTAGGCATTTATGTTCATTCCTAATTTGCAATGCAACATACTAAAGCTCATTAATATTAGACTCGACATCAGCAAATGTTTCACAGTATAGCGCAATATAATCTCGACAGAGCTCCAATCTATAGTTCCTCCCTATGAAACACACGCATCTACCTGTAAGGTGTCAAAAACATCCCTCACTTTTTATCTGTGGCTAAAACTAAATGAAAATTCCATGAACAGTTTTTTACCTAGAACTGTCCGTCTGTGGAACACAATACCATGTGGCTACTTCCGGCGGACTAGTATGACCATCTTCAAATCCAACACGAATAAGTTTCTGTTGAGCCATCCTCTTAAATAATTAAGCCCTACCCAAGTTCTTACCATCTAGCTAACACTTAACCCTTATCTTAAAGTGGCCTCTGGGCCTTAATAAGTGATGAATCTCTTAAGTAAAAAAGAAAAAAATTATCTAAATCATTCCACGATAACATAAAAAAAACTCTTCTAAGGCATTCATATTGACCAAGTCAGTGGTGTAATTGAAAAGTGTTGGCGAAAGAACACATCCTTGTTGAATGCCAGACAATATCTCATAGGGTTCCAAAACCTCATCATACATGCACATGCAGGATTGTGTTGAGCTTTAATATGTTTTAATATACTTTAAGAAGATGAACGAATTTAGATGGAATACCATCTGCTTGCATAATCTTCAAAAGTTAAATACCATCAGCTTGCATAATCTTCCAGAGTCAAATACCATCTGCTTGTATAATCTTCCAGAGTCAAATACCATCTGCTTGTATAATCTTCCAGAGTCAAATACCATCTGCTTGCATAATCTTCCAGAGTCAAATACCATCTGATTGTATAATCTTCCAGAGTCAAATACCATCTGATTGCATAATCTTCCAAAGTCAAATATCATCTGCTTGTATAATCTTCCAGAGTCAAATACCATCTGATTGCATAATCTTCCAGAGTCAAATACCATCTGATTGTATAATCTTCCAGAGTTAAATACCATTTGATTGTATAATCTTCCAGAGTCAAATACCATCTGATTGTATAATCTTCCAGAGTCAAATACCATCTGATTGTATAATCTTCCAAAGTCAAATACCATCTGCTTGTATAATCTTCCAGAGTCAAATACCAACTGATTGTATAATCTTCCAGAGTCAAATACCATCTAATTGTATAATCTTCAAAAGTAAAATACCATCTGATTGCATAATCTTCCAGAGTCAAATACCATCTGATTGTATAATCTTGCAAAGTCAAATACCATCTGATTGTATAATCTTCCAGAGTCAAATACCATCTGATTGCATAATCTTCCAGAGTCAAATACCATCTGATTGTATAATCTTCCAGAGTCAAATACCATCTGATTGTATAATCTTCCAAAGTCAAATACCATCTGCTTGTATAACCTTCCAGAGTCAAATATCATCTAATTGCATAATCTTCCAGAGTCAAATACCATCTGATTGTATAATCTTCCAAAGTCAAATACCATCTGCTTGTATAATCTTCCAGAGTCAAATACCATCTGATTGTATAATCTTCCAAAGTCAAATACCATCTGATTATATAATGTTCCAAAGTCAAATACCATCTGCTTGTATAATCTTCCAGAGTCAAATACCATCTGATTGCATAATCTTCCAGAGTCAAATATCATCTGATTGTATAATCTTCCAAAGTCAAATACCATCTGATTGTATAATCTTCCAGAGTAAAATACCATTTGATTGTATAATCTTCCAGAGTCAAATACCATCTGATTGTATAATCTTCCAGAGTCAAATACCATCTGCTTGTATAATCTTCCAGAGTCAAATACCATCTGATTGTATAATCTTCCAGAGTCAAATATCATCTGCTTGTATAATCTTCCAGAGTCAAATACCATCTGATTGCATAATCCTCCAGAGTCAAATACCATCTGATTGTATAATCTTCAAAAGTCAAATACCATCTGCTTGTATAATCTTCCAGAGTCAAATACCATCTGATTGTATAATCTTCCAGAGTCAAATACTATCTGATTGTATAACCTTCCAGAGTCAAATATCATCTGCTTGTATAATCTTCCAGAGTCAAATACCATCTGATTGTATAATCTTCCAAAGTAAAATATCATCTGATTGCATAATCTTCCAGAGTCAAATACCATCTGATTGTATAATCTTCCAGAGTCAAATACCATCTGCTTGTATAATCTTCCAGAGTCAAATACCATCTGATTGTATAATCTTCCAGAGTCAAATACCATCTGATTGTATAATCTTCCAGAGTCAAATACCATCTGATTGTATAATCTTCCAGAGTCAAATACCATCTGATTGTATAATCTTCCAGAGTCAAATACCATCTGCTTGTATAATCTTCCAGAGTCAAATACCATCTGCTTGTATAATCTTCCAGAGTCAAATACCATCTGCTTGTATAATCTTCCAGAGTCAAATACCATCTGCTTGTATAATCTTCCAGAGTCAAATACCATCTGATTGCATAATCTTCCAGAGTCAAATACCATTTGATTGTATAATCTTTCAGAGTCAAATACCATCTGATTGTATAATCTTCCAGAGTCAAATACCATTTGATTGTATAATCTTCCAGAGTCAAATACCATCTGATTGTATAATCTTCCAGAGTCAAATACCATCTGATTGCATAATCTTCCAGAGTCAAACACCATCTGATTGCATAATGTTCCAAAGTCAAATACCATCTGATTGTATAATCTTCCAGAGTCAAATACCATCTGCTTGTATAATCTTCCAGAGTCAAATACCATCTGATTGTATAATCTTCCAGAGTCAAATACCATCTGCTTGTATAATCTTCCAGAGTCAAATACCATCTGATTGTACAATCTTCCAGAGTCAAATACCATCTGATTGTATAATCTTCCACAGTCAAATACCATCTGATCGTATAATCTTCCAAAGTCAAATACCATCTGATTGTATAATCTTCACGAGTCAAAAATCATCTGCTTGTATAATCTTCCAGAGTCAAATACCATCTGATTGCATAATCTTCCAGAGTCAAATACCATCTGATTGTATAATCTTCAAAAGTCAAATACCATCTGCTTGTATAATCTTCCAGAGTAAAATACCATCTGCTTGTATAATCTTCCAGAGTCAAATACCATCTGATTGTATAATCTTCCAGAGTCAAATATCATCTGCTTGTATAATCTTCCAGAGTCAAATACCATCTGATTGTATAATCTTCCAGAGTCAAATACCATCTGATTGTATAATCTTCCAGAGTCAAATACCATCTGCTTGTATAATCTTCAAGAGTCAAATACCATCTGATTGTATAATCTTCCAGAGTCAAATACCATCTGATTGTATAATCTTCCAGAGTCAAATACCATCTGATTGTATAATCTTCCAGAGTCAAATACAATCTGATTGTATAATCTTCCAAAGTCAAATATCATCTGATTGCATAATCTTCCAGAGTCAAATACCATCTGATTGTATAATCTTCCAAAGTCAAATACCATCTGATTGTATAATCTTCCAGAGTCAAATACCATCTGCTTGTATAATCTTCCAGAGTCAAATACCATCTGATTGTACAATCTTCCAGAGTCAAATACCATCTGATTGTATAATCTTCCAGAGTCAAATACCATCTGATTGTATAATCTTCCAGAGTCAAATACCATCTGATTGTATAATCTTCCAGAGTCAAATACCATCTGCTTGTATAATCTTCCAGAGTCAAATACCATCTGCTTGTATAATCTTCCAGAGTCAAATACCATCTGATTGTATAATCTTCCAGAGTCAAATACCATCTGATTGTATAATCTTCCAAAGTCAAATATCATCTGATTGCATAATCTTCCAGAGTCAAATACCATCTGATTGTATAATCTTCCAGAGTTAAATACCATCTGATTGTATAATCTTCCAGAGTCAAATACCATCTGATTGTATAATCTTCCAAAGTCAAATATCATCTGATTGCATAATCTTCCAGAGTCAAATACCATCTGCTTGTATAATCTTCCAGAGTCAAATACCATCTGATTGTATAATCTTCCAGAGTCAAATACCATCTGCTTGTATAATCTTCCAGAGTCAAATACCATCTAATTGTATAATCTTCCAGAGTCAAATACCATCTGATTGTATAATCTTCCAGAGTCAAATACCATCTGATTGTATAATCTTCCAGAGTCAAATACCATCTGATTGTATAATCTTCCAGAGTCAAATACCATCTGATTGTATAATCTTCCAGAGTCAAATACCATCTGATTGTATAATCTTCCAGAGTCAAATACTATCTGCTTGTATAATCTTCCAGAGTCAAATACCATCTGATTGTATAATCTTCCAGAGTCAAATACCATCTGATTGTATAATCTTCCAGAGTCAAATACCATCTGATTGTATAATCCTCCAGAGTCAAATACCATCTGATTGTATAATCTTCCAAAGTCAAATATCATCTGATTGCATAATCTTCCAGAGTCAAATACCATCTGATTGTATAATCTTCCAGAGTCAAATACCATCTGATTGCATAATCTTCCAGAGTCAAATACAATCTGATTGTATAATCTTCCAAAGTCAAATACCATCTGATTGTATAATCTTCCAGAGTCAAATATCATCTGCTTGTATAATCTTCCAGAGTCAAATACCATCTGATTGCATAATCTTCCAGAGTCAAATACCATTAGATTGTATAATCTTCCAGAGTCAAATACCATCTGATTGTATAATCTTCCAGAGTCAAATACCATTTGATTGTATTATCTTCCAGAGTCAAATACCATCTGATTGTACAATCTTCCAGAGTCAAATAACATCTGATTGTATAATCTTCCAGAGTCAAATACCATCTGATTGCATAATGTTCCAAAGTCAAATACCATCTGATTGTATAATCTTCCAGAGTCAAATACCATCTGCTTGTATAATCTTCCAGAGTCAAATACCATCTGATTGCATAATCTTCCAGAGTCAAATACCATCTGATTGCATAATCTTCCAAAGTCAAATATCATCTGCTTGTATAATCTTCCAGAGTCAAACACCATCTGATTGCATAATCTTCCAGAGTCAAATACCATCTGATTGTATAATCTTCCAGAGTCAAATACCATCTGATTGTATAATCTTCCAGAGTCAAATACCATCTGATTGTATAATCTTCCAGAGTCAAATACCATCTGATTGTATAATCTTCCAAAGTCAAATACCATCTGCTTGTATAATCTTCCAGAGTCAAATACCATCTGATTGTATAATCTTCCAGAGTCAAATACCATCTGATTGTATAATCTTCAAAAGTCAAATACCATCTGATTGCATAATCTTCCAGAGTTAAATACCATCTGATTGTATAATCTTCCAAAGTCAAATACCATCTGCTTGTATAATCTTCCAGAGTCAAATATCATCTGATTGCATAATCTTCCAGAGTCAAATACCATCTTATTGTATAATCTTCCAAAGTCAAATACCATCTGCTTGTATAATCTTCCAGAGTCAAATACCATCTGATTGTATAATCTTCCAGAGTCAAATATCATCTGCTTGTATAATCTTCCAGAGTCAAATACCATCTGATTGCATAATCTTCCAGAGTCAAATACCATTAGATTGTATAATCTTCCAGAGTCAAATACCATCTGATTGTATAATCTTCCAGAGTCAAATACCATTTGATTGTATTATCTTCCAGAGTCAAATACCATCTGATTGTACAATCTTCCAGAGTCAAATAACATCTGATTGTATAATCTTCCAGAGTCAAATACCATCTGATTGCATAATGTTCCAAAGTCAAATACCATCTGATTGTATAATCTTCCAGAGTCAAATACCATCTGCTTGTATAATCTTCCAGAGTCAAATACCATCTGATTGTATAATCTTCCAAAGTCAAATACCATCTGCTTGTATAATCTTCCAGAGTCAAATACTATCTGATTGCATAATCTTCCAAAGTCAAATACCATCTGATTGTATAATCTTCCAGAATCAAATACCATCTGATTGCATAATCTTCCAAAGTCAAATACCATCTGATTGTATAATCTTCCAGAGTCAAATACCATCTGATTGTATAATCTTCCAGAGTCAAATACCATCTGATTGCATAATCTTCCAGAGTCAAATACCATCTGATTGTATAATCTTCCAGAGTCAAATACTATCTGCTTGCATAATCTTCCAGAGTCAAATACCATCTGCTTGTATAATCTTCCAAAATCAAATACCATCTGCTTGTATAATCGTTCAGAGTCAAATACCATCTGATTGCATAATCTTCCAGAGTCCAATGCGACAGCAAAAATTAATAAAACAGATGATTGTCCTTTGCTGAAAGCGCCAATCATAGTCAAGGATTTGTCTTAAGCTGAAGAATTGATTGGCGCATCCACAACCCAGACAAAAGCCACATTTGGTTTGGCATCACTTTTGAATTCTGTTCTGCTTGGAATCATTAAAAAAAAAAAAAAAAAAAAATCGAAGCAAATATTTTAGCAGACACGTTGATCAGGCTGATCATCTTTGGGGAGTATTTCAGTCTTCCAGACTCTGTTAATAATAAGATGTAGGGCAGACCCTAGTATATTTGTGCTGTGTTTGAAGAGTTCAGCAGGAATGTTATCTTAGCCTGTATCTTTGTTATCTTTTAGACTTTTGATAACAGTTATCACTTTTTCAAGTGTGGAAGGGGATGGATTGTTTGGCAGCTATAAGGAGTTGGATCAGCATTATTGACAGGAGCAGTACAGAAACTCTTTTTTTTTTTTTTTATTTTTTTTTTTATTACATTTTCACCCCAAACAAGGCAAATTGCCACTTTGGTGTAGGGGGCTACTATCAGGGGCAACAACTACTGGGGTACTATGTAGGGATTTGGGCAGCAAGGTGTCGGTTCACGTTACACTTGAACTTCTGCACGTCAGTACTGTTGGGGAAGCAGGGACCTGGAATGGAATTCCAGAGTCTTGCGGTTCTGGGGAAGAAACTATTGGAGTAAAAAGATCTTTTACATCTAGGGACCTCTACAGTGTGGGGGTGGGATCTAGTAGCCTGTCGGGTTTGTCGAGGGTGCTCGCGTCGTGGGGGCACAAGTGATTGCAGTTCATCAGAGCATTCACCACTAAAATACTTGTAGAACAGGCAGAGGGATGCAACATTTCGTCGATGGGACAGAGGCTGAAGCTTAGATGCCAGTTCAGGGCCTATCAGATTTGCGACTCTCTTTTGAACCTTGTCAAGGAGCGAGAGACTAGTAGCAGATGCACCAGCCCAGATGTGGCAGCAATACTCCATACATGGGCGAATGGTGGCCTTATAGAGGTACAGGATACTTTCGGGTGTTAGTAGTTTTCTAGCACGGTAGAGAGAGCCTACCTTTCTTGCAGCGGCCCTGGCAATGCCTTCAATGTAATTGTTCCAACTCATGTTTCCTGTGAACGTTAGGCCAAGGAGTTTGAAAGATGGACTCTCAGATAAAGGGTCGTTGGCCATTGCTATTGGTGGTAGAGAGGGTTTCTTGTAATTATTGAATGAAACTAGTTTAGTCTTGGCAGCATTGAACGCGACCAACCACTTTTGTCCCCATTCCACTACAGATTGGAGGTCTTCCTCTAGTGTTTCTGCCATTTCTTTAGAAATGTGTTCATTCGTCTTCCTGTCGTGTCTGCCATAGAGTGTAGTGTCATCAGCATATATACCCATCTCAGAGGCAATGTTGTCGGGGAGGTCATTTATGAATATCAGGAACAATAGAGGTCCAAGGATAGAACCCTGGGGCACTCCCGCATTTATATCATATTGTTTAGATGTGCGACCGTCGAGGACTACCTGAATTTTTCTCTTATCTAAGAAGGATTTAATTATGTTAAGTATTCTACCAGTGATACCGTAAGATCTAATCTTCCTGAGGAGACCCTCATGCCATACCCTGTCAAAAGCCTTAGATATATCTAGAGCTACCGCTCTGCCTTCCCCCGCTTTGTCCAGTGATTGGTATATACGTTCAGAGATCACGGTGAGGATGTCTGCTGTGGAACGGGCTTGTCTAAATCCATATTGTTTGTCAGTCAGTAGTTTAGCATCTGTAAGATGATGGACTAGAGCATGGTTAATTATGGTCTCAAATATTTTGGCAAAAAGTGGGAGGAGGCTAATGGGGCGATAATTTGATGGGTCTGTCCTTTCGCCAGAATTCTTGAATACTGGTACAACAGAAGCAGTTTTCCAACAGCCCGGAAAGCAAGCTTCATTAAGACATTTGTTGTAGAGTTTGGAGAGAACTGGAGCTACTTCGGCTGAGCACTTTTTTAATAGCACAGCTGGGATAAGATCGGGTCCACATGCTTTTGAGGTGTCAAGGTTTTTTATGATAGCATGCACCTGAGCAGGGGTGGTTTTCAGATCGTCTAGTGTGGCGTCTGTCCGCATAGGAAAGTCAGGTAGGGGGTGGTTGGAAGGGTCCAGTGTGGAGTTTGAGGCAAACCGACTGGCAAGCATGTTAGCCTTGTCGGTTGCTGAGGAGACAACCTCGTGATTGTTGGTTAGTGGGGGAATTGTTGATTGCCCATTATTTACTACACTGTTGTAGATTTTCCAGAAGTCTCGAGTTCCTAGTTTTTGTGCTTCGATGCGCTTTTTAGTGGTTTCCGTAAATTCTCTCTTAGCTGTCGCTATTTCTTTCTTAACGTTATTTCTAGCTTCTATATACTTCAGTCTGTTTGAACTGGACTTATGTCGGTTAAACCTACGGTATGCATGCTGCTTTTGAGTAATGGCAGTTGCACAAGTCGACGTAAACCATTGGGGAGAGTGGGGCTTACTATAAAATTTCCGCATGGGAACATGCGCTTCGATTGCAGTTTTGAACCAGTCAGTGGTCTCGTTTGCACACTGTTCAGCAGGGAGAGAGAAAATATTTTTCCATGGAGCATCTCTAATTAGTTCCCTGATGGCTTCCCAGTCAGCCTTATTATAATATCTCGTTGTTTTGAGCACTGGCTCTTCAGTTTTGGGACTAGAGTTTAGGGCGATTTCAACCATTATCACTGCATGATCAGCGTTCCCGAGTGGGCTGTGGGCCTTCGCTATGCAGTCATCGGGAACTGTGGTCAAAAACAGATCTAGAAGTGATGCGTGTTGTTCTTCCTGGTCAGGGAAACGGGTTGGAAACGTAACAATTTGTGATAGGGAGTGAGATATAGCGAAGCTATGGGTTGTGCTGCCCGCTGCATCTGTGTGAGTAGAGAATCCAAGCCAGTTTTTGTGGTGGACATTAAAGTCACCAAACACATGTATTTGTGCGCTAGTGTCGAGGGACAGTGCCGTGTCTATGCTGTCAGATACTTTGTTTATTATGGAGCAGTCCTGAGTCGAGGGAGAGCGGTAGAGAAAATAATAGTAGCTAATACTGTGTTGCACGTTTAGTCTAAAGCACATAAAGGCTTGATCATCTGTTTCTAGGTTTGTTTCTCTAGTCAAGGGAAGGGTATTACGAATGTAAACTCCAAGTCCGTGCATATGTCTGTCAGAGTCCTTACGGCAGAGTGGGAGATATCCAGGCATGTTAAAGTGGTTAGAGGGAATGGAGGAGTGTAGGTTAGTCTCACTTAGTGCTAAGATATCCGGGGTATTTGTCTTGGTCATGATTTAGCAGATTGATGATTGGCTTGCCATTCTGATTCAAGATGTTTGGTTGCCACTGAAGCCTGTCTTTATGCTCAAATGGAGGAGGCTGTAAAGTTTACGGGAGTCCCCAACAGCAGAGGCAAATTGCATGTCTTCTGCTACTTTACTCCATTTTATAGTCGTCAGAATTGTTACGGAATACATTATCAGCTTGTTTACTTTTCAGTTTGGAAATGGCATACCTCAGAAGTTGAGAATGTGATTTAACGGCCTTGAGAGGAAGATGTATTTTTAGTCATTCCAATATATTATCAGAACCGAAATCGCTGCTGATTTCTGAAGCACTTGACAATTAAGTATGCTTTAACAAGAAAATGCTAAATTTGATTAGCTATGGATGTTGAAATCATGTACAGGATATATTCATTTGGTTTGCTGCTGCAAGGTCAACTAGTCTTCCACTAATAGCACACTAGTTTTCAATCACAAATCATCCAAGAACATGATTGTTGCCAATGTCATCTGTGTCTAAACAACCATTCCAATCTCCTGCAAGAATTAGAAGATCACTGAAAAGTACATAGTTAACAGTAGACTACATGTTGTTGGAAAACAGCTTTTGTCTTGATCGTCAGCATTCCCTCTCTACACATTAAGTCCTCGCATTCCCATCATAGCACCGTGTTACTATCTTAAATGGTATAATTACTTTTAGATCACCATTCATTACTACATATTTCCAATTATCCTACTTTAAATATACTACAATGCCTAAAACGAAAAACAATAAATGCTTCCTCATCTTTGTTGTCATGGTTGCTGTGCATGTTCGAATCCAGTTCATTCCTGACCACCATATTCACTTAGGAATGTTGGTAACCTTCAAGTGCTCCCTCCTATAAGTACCTGTTTCTAGAAAGAATCGAGAAAACCAATGCCAACAAGAATATCAAGCCGGTCAAGAAAGTTGTACCATTGTGATTTATACACATTCACTTTTTTTCTAAAACTTTGTTAACGATAAAATTGAATCATAAAGTAAATTTACAAGTTTTAATGTGAACATAAGTTATCTGCTAAACAAAAAACATGAAAATTAACTTTATTTCTTGTGTAATTTAAAACATAGAATTATCTCCCTTGCTGTCTCGTGGGGGGGGGGGGCAAAGTAAACAGGTAATCTTAATTGAACCTAATCGAGTAGGATCACTTTGCTGTACAACAGGTGTTCAACTGTAACGATTAGGCTTTAAAGATAAAAATACCCTGTACACCACAGAAAACATCACATTTTGAATTTTTTATAAAATTTATAATTCTCTTTGAAATCAGACCATATTTAGTACAAATAGACTTGATACCAAAATACAGGATGAGGAATTCCTAATAAAAAAAATGCCACCCATGTAATCATCAATAGAATTTACAATCATATCAAATACAAATAAATTCAATATATGCCAAGTTTCAGTTATGAATGTCCAAGAGTTTAAATTAAAAATCAATAAATGATGTAAAGTGGGAATATGTGTCCTTCCTGCTTGCTGCTAATATCCACAAAAAAGAAAAAAAACAAAAAAACAAAATACAAATAGCTACTTCCATGTCTCTTCTCTCTCTCTCTCTATATATATATATATATGGTTTGTATTATGTACACATAGATTCGAAAAAGTTGTCAAAAAAGAAATATATAACAAATAAATGTTATCAAAGGCAAGAGAAGTTACTTTTCTACCTAACTGGATATGTTTTCAGTGTTTTTATTTAATGTAACATGTTTATTCAGCTCGAAAAACATACTGTGTTTACCAATGTATAATAAAATTCAAAATGGCGCCCGACTCTCTCTTTAACACGGTAAGTTTGGGAAAAGGTGCTATAAATATAAAACTAGACAAAGTACTGTTAGAAACTCGCTCAATATATATTACCGTGACATAGGTTGACATATATTCGGTGGTTTTTTAATAATATTTTGTCTACTTTATTATTTATAACACATTTCCCGAACTTACCGAGTTAAAGAGAGAGTCGGATGCCATTTTGAATTTTCCAATACATCGGTAAACAATGTATGTTTTTCGAGCTGAATAAACATGTTACATTGAATAAAAACATGCAGTTTGGTAGAAAAGTAACTTATCTTGCTTTTGATAACATTTATTTGTTATATATTTGTTTTTTGACAACTTTTTCGAATCTATGTGTACAGTAATACAAACCCATATATATATATATAAATGTAAATTTGGTTCGTTCCAAACGAATAAAGCCATATTTCTACGTTACCAATTTATTTGAAATTTTCAGACAACCCATCTTTAGAGTCGAGGCATGTTTTTATGTTATTAAACTAAATTTACCTCGCAAATTATTAAAATATTAAATAAAATAAATATATTTTTTTAACCGTGGTGCGAATCTGTTCTGTTGATAAAACTGAACTTCCGGTTCAATTCATTTCACAGCCACGAATTGACGAAAGATTTCATTTTCTGTTTAGTAAGTAAAAAAAACAACAAAAAACATAATTCATTTGTTTATCTTCCAAATTTTTTAATTTACACATTTTTTCTTTATTATATAAGGCCAAAAAAAAAGTTTGTCGCTTGCTTTTTGAGTTTTTTTTTTCTTTTTCGATATAAGATTGGTTGGAATAAAAAAAAAAAACGATTTAAAAAATAGCGCAGATCACTCTCTGCATTAGCACCGAAAAATGTTACTAAACATTTATTAATAATTTCTCACTTTTACAAACATTTGATTTTAAATTTCTTTTTAAATGACGACTTTTATCGACTTTTTCTTTTTTTTAAATATCCCCCCCCCCCAAATGGTGTTTATTAGCCCCCCCCCTCCAAAAGTGATGTTTATTCCGGAAGCTGTTCTTAAGATTTGGAGGTTGGGGGAGGGGTGATTCCAAGGTGGACCTAATCTAAAAAAAAAAAAAAAAAAAAAAAAAAAAAAGAAGTTTTTTATGCGCACATAAGCAACTATGGGTTTGTATTACTGTACACATAGATTCGAAAAAGTTGTCAAAAAAACAAATATATAACAAATAAATGTTATCAAAGGCAAGATAAGTTACTTTTCTGTCAAACTGGATATATTTTTTGTGTTTTTATTCAACGTAACATATTTATTCAGCTCGAAAAACATACAGTGTTTACCGATGTATTCGAAAATTCAAGATGGCGTCTCACACCCTCTTTAACACCGTAAGTATGGAAAAAGGTGTTATAAATAAAAAACTATACAAAATCCTATTAAAAACCCGCCGAATATATGTCAACCTATGTCACGGTAACATATATTGAGCGAGTTTTTAACAGTATTTTATCCGGTTTTTTATTTATAACATCTTTTCCCACACTTACCGTGTTAAAGAGAGAATAAGACGCCATCTTGAATGTTCCAATACATCGGTAAACACTGTGTGGTTTTCGAGCTGAATAAACATGTTACATTGAATAAAAACACGAAAAATATATCCAGTTTGGTAGAAAAGTAACTTATCTTGCCTTTGATAACATTTATTTGTTATATATTTGTTTTTTGACAACTTTTTCGAATCTATGTGTACAGTAATAAAAACCCAATGAACCAATTTAAATCTTCCGGCATGCGTTTAAGGGTTACGAAATTATCAATAAATCGTTTAGTTACTAAGCCAACGTCAGTAAATAAAAAAAATGTTTCGTGCGCATGCATTAGCCTTGACTAGGGGGGGGCTAAGGGAGCGACCATTAAATAATTATGCTGGTCGCCATGGAACTCAACGCCCAAGGAGTACCTAAAGTGGCACTTATGCACTTATGTTATCGTGCTATTTTTTAAAATAGTATTTTCATGTTAAATTCAAATTTTACAATATGTTTTTCTTTTATTAATTTGTTAAGTGAAAGTACAGATAACCTGGTCGGTTTCTAATGTGATGAAAATCTAGCCCCCCCCCAAAAAAAGGGGTACTCTGGATAATAACAAAACATTAAAATTGCCTCAGTCTCGAAAGATTTCTTCTCTACTGAACGAGGAAACAAACGGTGAAGTGTAGTTCACCTTCTGTTTCTCTCCCCCTCTCTTTTCCTCTCTTAATACCTCTCTCTATCCATCTCTCCCTTTCCCTCTCTCAATCTATCTTTCTCTCTATATCACCCTCTCCATCTCTCTTTGAGCCCCTTTCTCTCTCTAACTCCCTCTATCTCTCTCCTTTCCTCTGTCTCATCCCTCTCTGTTTCTAACTCCCCCCCTTTCTCTGTTTATCTATCAACCCCTTTATCTCTCTATCTCCTTCTCTATTTTCCTCGCACTTTCTCTTTCCTATCTATATATCTTCCTCTCTATCTGTCCATCTCTAATCCCTCATCCTATTTTAGTCTTCTAAATTAATTACATGGAATAAGGCATTGTCAAAACATGGATAAATCCTATTTTAGTCACCTAATTTACTGACTGTGAGAATAGAAGTTATTTGGAAATTACTGCTACCTTGAACAGCACCAGAAGTAACTGGTAAAACCTTTCTAATTAAATTGATTTTGCCAGCCATTTGGTAACAAAATGACATAGCCTTAGCCCTTGCTGCATGAGGAATACCTGCGACCTTGCTGCCAAGTAGAAGAATTATTTATTCTACTTTAAAACATTCAATTTTTCAAAAATCTCATGTTCGACATCTCCAAAACATCCAATATGGGGAAAAATATTGCAGAAATGCAAACTTATTGTTTAGGATGAATGCACAATGGTATGCAAAAAATCACTTGAGGCTCTTGGTCGATCCTTGCAAGATTTGTGTGGCAATGTCAGACCATTTGGGAATGCAGTAATATTGCTTGCAGGAGATTTCAGACAAATGTTACCTGTTATTCTTCAATCAACACCAGCAGATGAAATAAATGCTTGCCTCAAATACTCTACTTTTTTGTGCCATGTGAAGACATTAAACTTAACTCAAAATATGCATGTCCAGTTGCCGACTGTTCGATCCACACAAAAACTTTTGCATCACTTGTGGGAAATTGGGTACGAATGATATTCAAATTATAAGAATTCCATTTGACTGAGTGAATGAGCTATTCTTGCAGGTCAATACAAAGATGCCCATGAACTTAACGCTATTATTCAATGTAAAATTCCAAGTGAGGTAGTCAAATACAAATCCATCAACACTGTTGTGAAAGCAGATAAAGTGGTTAATTATCCAACAGCTATATTTGCCAGGGATGCCACCGCATGTATTGCAACTGAAATTTGGTGTACTAATTATCATGTTGTGAAATATAAACCAATCCAAGCTTTGCAATGGCACATAGCTTGCAGTAAAAAAAAAAATTAACAAACAATATCGTAGAAACAACAATCTTAACAGGACCTTTCACAGATGAATATATCCTCATCCCATGCATTCCTATGATTCCACCGGATACATCATTACACTTTAGGAAATTGAACTTTTCAATTTTATTGTCATTTGCAATAACCATCAACAAAGCACAGGGAACAATCTTTACAATTATGGGCCTTACAGTTACACACTGACTGTTTTTTCACATGGACAATTTATATTACGTATTCAAGAGTCACCAAACCGGAAAATCTCTATATCAGCTAAGAAAATGGAACAACAAAAACTGTGTACCCATACAAAATGGAAATTTAAACCTATAAGAAACATGCTTTTTCTCATTTTGGAACTTTTTCCATTGCGCCAATTTGATCCACAGCAACGCGTGGCAGGATACAGCTAGTATATATATATATATATATATATATATATATAGCTATCAGGGAAGGTTACCTTTGGTTATTTTCTGTTCAGGAGAGATAACTCCAATAGCACTTCGTATTATCAGAAACAGATGACACCTTTATCTATACAAATGGCATGTGCGTTAGTCTCTAAGTTTATAATTATTATGAATTCCACCAGATTAAAAATCTGCAAGAAGTGAAGAGACAGAAATTACTTTTTTATCAAATAATTATTTTGTTTGAAAGCTTAACTTACTTACCTTTTCTTGTTTGCTAATGGTGGAAGGCCGTGTCTACCTTTAGGTCTACTTAACAAATTATGTGCGATGTGTTTGGCTTGGATAGCTAAAGGATGAAGCATGATGTCATCAACAGAAATGTTTGGAAATAGGTAAGCCATGAGCGGAACAATCTCTCGGTTGTTTGGGACTAGTTGCATGCCAATTAGAAGATCAGATCTTGCACTGTACAGATTCTATTGAAAAAGATAGAAAAAAGAAAAAAAAGGTATGAAGTATTTTCCAAAATAGAACTGGAAAATCTATATCATCTATATAATAAAATTATGTCGATTTTTTTCTGTCCATGTATAGTTTTATTGAAAAACAACCCAAGCACTCACAAACCAAACCTTTTAATTGCTAAAGTGTGTTCACAAAAGCCATATGTAAATTTCATCCTCATTTAAAAATTATTACATTATATATATGTTAAATGAGATTAAGTTTAAAGCTCCCAAAATGCACATTAGAATTGTTCACATTGTTACAGGCATTGATTAACAAACAGTTGTAGGGATTGTAGGTTCAATTCTGATTATATGCAATAATAATTCAGAATAAGATTAGAGTTAATATAATCTACTCTCGCCACCAGTCAAGTGATGATCATACAGATGAATGATATGGTGACTATGATAAACTTGAACTCTTCTGAACATGTACCCTGCTATGGCTCTATATTTGTCGCCATTCCTCGCGGCGTTATATTCTGTTACTTTAAACATGTTCACCCAACTACAATAATAATAACGCAGAAATTCCACAATTCATCTGCTGAATATTGCTCTCATGCTCAAAATATTTTAAAATCTATTAACATCCAACGTGAACACAGATCCCCACGCTTTTTTTGTGTCTTTGTTCAAAGTGGAACATACTTATTTAAGTACTAGCAGGGAGATCCGACGTTGCCCAGGATTGAATAATGATCGACGAATGTTTCACAATCCTATATTTTTATTGTCATAAAAATCGGTGAAATCGTCCATTTTTCAATCAAATCGATTGATTGCCTGCTGTAGTTAGGGATCCGTCGCAGTGCACATGGCGGAAACTTCACATACCTCTATGCAGTCATATTTTTGCACCCAATAATATGTTTATGGAAAAATGTGTGTTTGAGAACCTACTGCTGTTTTTATAAAATTATTTTTATATATGATGGCTTGAAATAAAGTTTAGAATGCAAAAGTCAAGTATTATTCTTCCATTGCGCTCTAAGCAGAAACATTCATTTCGAACGTTCCTCTGTCATGTTAAAGAACCTATGGTTGATTTTATATGCCTGGCTTTTTTGCTTGTGCAGTGATAATGGTTTTAATTTAAGTTTAAAATGCAAAAGTCAAATATTATGGTTCAGTTGTGCTTTGAACAGAAACATTCATTTTGAATGCACCGTTGTCATATCAAGGAATCGACTGTTGATCTTATATGCCAGACCTTTCTCCTTGTGTGGTAATAAAACTTCTCAAACGCACTTCTGATGCTAGGCCGTGGAAGGTGCCACCTTTGGTCAAAATCGCCTGTTCCTTTTTTTTATCGGATTTTTTTATGTACTGATTATCGATACTTATTGAAGAAATTCTGATACAAAACCTATCTAAGAACACTGCCAGATACATAAAGTACATTTGTGTGAAATTTCATAAAAATAGGCCCAGCCATTTCGGAGTCCATAGAGAATGAACTCACGTGCGCACACATACACACAAAGTTCCTTTTATATAATAGTAGAGATTGATGTAGTTTCAGAATATATCTGCTTATGAGGATCTATCTCTAAAACCGTGTAGGAGTTTGTGACATATTTTCATCTTATTGAACTCGAGTGTGAGCACAGCCTTCACAATATTATTGCACCATCTTTAGACAGAGTAAATATAACACTTTGATTCTAGCTGTGCAGTTTCATTTTTTTTTTTTTTTTTTACATAGGCGTCACCACTTATCAAGGCCGATAGGCCACTCAATGATAAGGGTTAAAGAGTGTAGAGTAGCCAAAAGGACAATATAGTAATCGATAGTAATGGAAGTTCGGTAAATTTGTTAACTTAAGTGGAACGGCTCATCAGAAACTTGTTCACGTTGGACTTGAAGACAACCATATTATAGACAGCTGGAAAGCAGGGAAATGGAAGACAATTCCACAGGCGTGCAATTCTAAGAAAGAAGCCTTGTTCATGGAATCTATGTTTAGGTTTAGGCACAGATAAAGAGTGGGGGGAATTATTGATAGTATCTTCAGCTAGTCGAGTGTTTCTTGTGAAAGTTTGGCGAAGGGGGACCATAGATTGAAGCTCAGTCGAACACTTTCCATGAAAATAACGATAAAGCAGAGACAAACTCGCAACATCTCTTCTGTGAGATAGAGGTTGCAGTGAAGAGAAAAGGACATCTCCCACCAGGCCACGAAGTCTATTTTGAACCCTATCAAGGCAGGACAAGTCTTTTCTAGCAGCTCCTGGCCATATGTGGCAACAGTATTATTTGAGTTTCACGTTTGAGACAACAGCGATATAATACAAATTTTTTTTAATTAGTTTTTTTGTATTGCATTTCTGGTGATTGGGCGATACGATCTAAAATAAAAAATGTGGTGCAGGGTGATAACGTATAAACATGAAACTGCCGTAGTGTATTATATATAAATGAGGTCAAAAACTTGCTTGTAACATCTGGAAACATTTACATCGGGTGATGTAATATTCGCCCCTCGTTGGGGCATGTTCAATGGCTAAAGTCAGTTTCTCAAGGGCCTCCTGAAATACAGAAAAAGCATTTGTACAAAACAGGGAATTAAAAAAAAAAAAAAAAAAAAAGTCAATTTTCATAAATTTGTTTTTTTTTTTTCATTTTATAAAACCTGATTTAAAGGCATACTTCTTGATGATGATGATGATGATGATGATGATGATGATGGTAAATTAAATTCAAATTATTTTATTTTACTTAATCTATATAAATAAAATGAACTCATTTTTTCCCGTCTGATTTTGACATTAATAGGATTAAAAATCAAGATATTTCATGCAAATATAATATGCACAAACGGCAGAACAATATCTGAGGTGTGTTATAGGCTTATTATTTCTCAAATTCCTCGATAATCTTAGATTTCTATACTTTTTCTGCTGAGAAGTCACGGCCAAAATCGGTTAAGATCAATGGAAGTGGTAAAATATTTTCTAAAAAATTCCTCCTCCCCCTGCCACCACTTAACACCGTTTGGGGATCGTTCACAAGGAACAGTTGAGAAGAGAACACCGGTTTGGCTTCGTAGTTCTTTCATGTGAAGTTATTTAAAATCACTAAACTAAGCTGCAGTGCTCTGTGGCGTAGTGGTTAGCGTGCTGGACAATTCACATTATATTTTCACGTTCGCGCCGACCTACCATAGTCGTTTTTTTTTTTTTTTCCTAAACAACTGGAATGGACTTTTCTTAGTGGCCGAACTGTTAACGTTGCAGATGTTTTTTGTTTTTTTTTTCACACTTTATTTTCCTACTTTTACTCATGACTCCGGGTTTGATCCTTCCTACTTACCTACCATAACATTTTTTAAAACTCCCCCCCCCCCCGTCCCGGAAACAAACACTCGGGCAACGCCGGGTACCCCCGCTAGTTTTACATATATGTTTTTAATCCAGTAATATGAATGCAGAAAAATCTGCATGATGATGATGATGATGATGGGTAAAATGAAGGAATGAATGTATTGCAATATATAATAATAGCATAGTCTTCCCCATGAGGAGGGAGTTCTTTGAAACTGCTGCAAAGAAGGTGGGTTCCCTCTATCGAGCTAGAAGACTACTCACACCTAAGAGTATCCTGTACCTCTACAAGGCCACCATTCGCCCATGCATGGAGTATTGTTGCCACATCTGGGCTGGTGCATTTACCAATAGTCTCTCCCTCTGAGATAGGGTCCAAAAAAGAGTTGTCAATCTAATTGGTCCCACTTTATCAACTAAGCTCCAGCCCCTGTCCCATCGCCACAATGTTGCATCACTGTGCCTTTTTTACAAATATTTTAATGGAATGTGTTCTGATGAACTCGTTGCACTTGTATCCCCTCGACGTACATATCCCCGACAAACCTGCTTAGCAATAAGATCTCACCCCTTCACTGCTGATGTCCCTAAATGCCAGAAAGCTTTCTATTCTAATAGTTTCTTCCCTCGAACAGCTAAACTTTGGAATTCCTTTCCTGCTGCCTGTTTCCCTGGCTGTACTGATATGCAGATGTTTAAATGTAATATAAACAAATATCTTGTTAATCTTTCCTAGACATGGCCCCAAATAGTAGCCCCTTACGTTCAAGCGGCGATATGCTTTGTAAGGGGTGAACATGATTAAAAAAAAATATATATATATATACTTGCTCAATTCTGTATACACAACCCAAAAGGACACCATTAGCTTCATATCTACCGATTCGATGCCTCTGTTCAGTCTCAAAAGACAAAGGATACACCCTGTAGAGGCAGCTGAACATGTAATTGTGAGGCAAGGGTTGCGAAATCTCCAACCACACCTCTCCTGAATCAGCACTGTTTGAGTTCAGGTGCAAGGAGAAGTCCCGGACGATTGGAATCAATGCCGAGATAAACAGAAGCACATACAGCACCTGGAAGTTCCAAATGGTCACCCAGCTGGTACTGGTCAGGCTCATCGTTGCTTAACTTCAGTGATCAGACGGGAACCGGTGTGTCAAACGTGTGTATCTGCCACATCTTCATGTTTTTATGTCACTTTCTTGCCACGTTAACACACATTAATACAGCATGCTTACGTTTGAAATATCGTTTTCATCACTAAATGTACAAACTGAACGAACATATTACAGCATACATACAGAAATAACATAATTTTCTATGTGGAGAATGGGGTGGGGCTCAATTCAAAAAGATGTCATTAGTTTCTATTTATCACGACTTCCTTTCTTACGTCATTTCCTTGACACATCAACACACGTTATTACATCACATCAATTCATTGCTAGACGCACAGATTAAATGAAAATAGCTGAAAATTACTCATTTTACCTGGTAATTCCTTTCAACATAGTTTTCCATACCAATCAGATAATAAACAGAAGCTATTTTGGGCAGAATGCTCATATCGTCAGGATCCAACTCCAGAGCTTGTTGATAGTCTTGCAAGGAAAAATTATATTTCATCTGTTGGTAGAAACATTCTGTAAGTAAAAGAAAAATAATATCTAATTTAAATAGGAATTTGGTTACACCTTTGAAAAAACATTTTGTAAGGCTAATTTGAAAATATTGGAACCCTCGCCCCCCCCCCCCAAAAAAAAATGCTATGAAATATTTTAAGTGGTTAAAATCATTTTTCATTTTTAAACATTTTCTGAAACTTATGGTGTAATACATCTTTTTCAAAAAAATTGGTTTATTCAGTTAGTTTTTTTTCTCTCCATTTTCTAGCAGTAAAAAAATCTGAGAAGTAAAAAAAAAATCTAATCTGTTAATTCATGCGAGTGAATACTCTCCTTGACAATCATTGTTATGTGGAGGAGGTGAAAAAATAGGGATCGCCATTTTTTAGTTGGGATTGCTTCATAGATATCCATTTTTCTTGGCCTTACTGAGCATGTAGAATAACGGGTTACCATATTTCTACAATTTCAATCAGTTTTATTCAAAGTTTCCTCAACACGATAAATATGAAAATCAGGAATAAAATTTATACATGCATGTACTGTAGAAGTAAGACTGAGTTCAGATCTTTTACCTTGCCTCTCACCCAAGTCATAGCGAGAGATGAAAAAAGAGTATGATGTCTTGTCAACACGATTCTCAAAGTTTGACTGTCTACAAATTGTGGGAAGTTGTTTTTTTTGGGGGGGGGGGCAAAGAACACATCAATCACTCCGCGAGTGAGAACATGCAAGTGCCAAAGAAAATAGATCGCAATTATGTAATTGGTAATGGTACAGTTATTTACATTGTAGTCTGTGGAGGAGCGCAAATCAAATATTCTTTTCGCATCCATTATGTATTGACATTCTTTTATCTCTATATAAATAAAATGAACTCATTTTTTCGTCGGATTTTGACCTTAATAGGATTAAAAATCAAGATATTTCATGCAAATATAATATGCACAAACGGCAGAACAATATCTGAGGTGTGTTATAGGCTTATTATTTCTCAAATTCCTCGATAATCTTAGATTTCTATACTTTTTCTGCTGAGAAGTCACGGCCAAAATCGGTTAAGATCAATGGAAGTGGTAAAATATTTTCTAAAAAATTCCTCCTCCCCCTGCCACCACTTAACACCGTTTGGGGATCGTTCACAAGGAACAGTTGAGAAGAGAACACCAGTTTGGCTTCGTAGTTTTTTCATGTGAAGTTATTTAAAATCACTAAACTAAGCTGCAGTGCTCTGTGGCGTAGTGGTTAGCGTGCTGGACAATTCACATTATATTTTCACGTTCGCGCCGACCTACCGTAGTCGGTTTTTTTTTTTTTTTTTCCTAAACAACTGGAATGGACTTTTCTTGGTGGCCGAACTGTTAACGTTGCAGATTTTTTTTTTTTTTTTTTTTTCACACTTTATTTTCCTACTTTTACTCAAGACTCCGGGTTTGATCCTTCCTACTTACCTACCATAACATTTTTTAAAACTCTCCCCCCCCGTCCCGGAAACAAACACTCGGGCAACGCCGGGTACCCCCGCTAGTATACTATATAACATAGACATGGAGAGTATTCAGGGGAGATCACTCACACGGATTAACATTATAAATTGGTCAAATGATTTCAAAGATTGTATTGACACACCGTTGCATGACAGCTTTTTTTTTTTTTTTTTTTCATTTTTGTATTGCTTTTTTAAAAAAATTTGTAACTATTTTTTAACTATTAAGTTTGGTAATGCTGTTTTAATCTCAGTTTGAATAAAAGGAATAACCATTGGATGCAAAACATATCCACAAAGATCATAATGAAACTTTCAGTATTTATTAATTAAGAAACTAATCTATGAATATAAAAGCGAAAATATATGTATGTATGTGTGTTCGCTTTTTCTGTATGTCTACAAAAGGCTTCTTTCAGAGAAGTGGTCGCTCGCTTCACAACTTTTTAAATCACATATAAATCGTAATATCTCACAGCTAACAACGAAGCTCGCCTGTCTATTTAATTTGCTCGATTTCGGGAAGATAAATATTTAACATTTGTCGCTTGCCGCATGTGGGTTAGTCTTTTTCCTATAACATCTTGGGAAAATAAAAATCCCGCAGTCAAACTTGACCTCATTAACTCATTAAAACGGGCACCTGCCAAATCCAAGTAATTAAATAAATTCAAACGTGTTTCCATTAGCATCTCGCAATGGGGCAATTGTTAACGTCGCACGTTTTTTTTTACACACTTTAATTTACAACTTTGCCTCAACGGTTTGGGTTCGATCCTCATACTTACTTTTTTTAACCCCCCCCCCCACACCTTCAAACACCCGGGCAACGCCGGGTACCCTTCGCTAGTGTTAATATAAAATATTTATCTTAGTAAAAAAAAAAAAAAAGAAAAAAAAAAGGACTTATAGATTTTTTTAAAAATCATTTAAATTACTTTACTCTGCCTCCTTCATTTCAAGGACGAAATACATCTTATTATGCTCAGTTGCAATTCTCTACTTACGCAAGAGTTAAATATGTTCTAAGATCGAGTATTGCTGACACATTAAGGGAGGCACCACTCAAAGCAATATTGCCCTGACAGAGTTCAAAATCGCCTCCAAAAGCTTCTAGGCGATGGTTTCTTCTGTTCTCTATAGTTCCTTTCTTACAGAAGAAACTTTGTTAGTCTCTCTATATCGGTAATTCTATTGAAGATGCTCATCTCTGGTTCTTATCTGTAAGACATTCACAGCAAGAACTCGTCTTTCTACCACAATAAAAAAGGAAAACTTTCTTTCATCAGTGTGCCTAGCATCAGGCGGAATTTCCGTGAACAGAGATTCTTTGCAATGGTTTCAGGTTTGTGGAACACATTAACATGGCACTGCTTCCCTGCAGATAACAACCTCGCTGTCTTCAAATTCAATGTTAATAGATTCCTATATGAACTCCATCAACCCTCTTTCAACTGGCAATTCTTCATTAATCTTTATCCTCGAGTGGTTTAATAAGTGGTGACCCAACATTAAAACAAAGTATATGTTAAGTGGGAACGGTGCATATCATAGATTTGGAAGAAGGTAAGACATGCCACTGTTCTTAATGTAAGTACCCCCATAGTGTTCCTCTTAATTCAACTAACAATCTGTGCATCTCATTAACATTTATCATCGAGTGACTTTTGGCCTTGACATGTGATGACCCATTAGCAATATACATATATGTACACATATATACTATTATTATCATAATAAGTTTTAAATGCCTGCACACACACACACACACACACACACACACACACACACACACACACACACACACGTTTATTCCTTGCTAATGAAATAAGAAATGACTTTGTGGCCGGGTTCAAATCTCTCAATCAGCAGTCATGAGTCCCTGCACTGATGATTCGAGAAAGAATGAAACACTAGTGTCTGTAGGTATTAAAAATAATTATATATATATATGAAAATTTTTAAAAATATATATATACGCATGCATAAATATATATAGAAAGAGGTTTGTGTTTACTATAACCTTTTTACGCAAGTATAAATCATGTAGAATATCTGCATGAATATAATTACACGTAATAGTTAACTAAAGATGATCATCCCATGAGAAAACGAACAAAATAATAGGGAATTAATTAAAATTAATGTTTTAAAGAATATACAAATTAGCTAGATTTTTTGCAGATGAGTGCAATTCTACAATCCATATATAACAAAGTTGTTTTTTTCTTTTTAAATAAATAGAAAAAGGAGTTTTTAATATGAATATCAATACACACGCACACACACAAAAATTTATAGGAGTATAGATAGATTAATACGCTTAGTTTTTATGTAGATTCTGTAACTTTTCTTTTTATAGGGAATAGTGATGGGACAATTCCAGTATTTTTCTATTCTAAAAAGACAACATCCATCATACTGAAATAAAATGTTAGTTCCGGGAGGAGTTAGCTCCCTTGATCTCTTAAAAAATTATCAAGTTAAATAAAATAAAAGAGTCTGATAAACTCGTGAATTAATTGATAGCAGTCATGCTTTGCTGGTTAATAATGACGGAAGTTCTTTGAACTTTCTCTATCCACTCCTAACTCTTGCATATATAACAACTTAATACTTATCCAGGCAAATTTGATTGCTATGATCATGTCATATGAGAGTAAAATAATGTAAACGTATTTGTTCTTATGTTATTTATTTCTTAATGTTTCTGTGAGTATTTAGAGAAAGAGTGATTCTCCCCCCGCCCCCCCTCTCTCTCTTTACATAGTGTGTTCGTACACCCCGTAAATATGTATGAAAATTAGATTGCAAAACAATAGGGCTCTTCACTGGAATGCAAGAAGAATTTATGAACAGATAATATCACAGTTTATGAAATTACAAATGAAATCAAAGTGGAACAAATAATGGAGGTGGTTGTGATCCAACGGGTCATGGTTAGTCTTGTATACTTTTAAATTTAAGTTGTAAATCATGAGAGAGAGAAAGACAGACAGACAGAAAGACAGACAGACAGACAGACAGACAGACAGACAGGCACAGAGACAGAAACAGAGAGAGAAAGAAATAATGTCATTACTAACCTGGGGCCTAACCACTGGATACAATGTTAAAGATCATACTCAATACCATGTTTACCTAGGTACCATGTTTCATTAACCTTCCCAACTATACATATAACAATTTGGACGATAGTTATGATTTTTTGCTCTTTTGGTCTTCCGGTCTCTGATATCCATTTGGCTGAGTAGTTAGAAGTGGTTCAGCAGACAGGAAAGACATTCTTAACATGGGGAAAGAAGGAGCTTTCACATTATCTGAGAAGTTTAGTTTAGTTGTTTTGTTTTATGGCATATCAAACCTTTTCAGGTTATTTAATGCTGAATCCATTAATTTGGGAAAAAAGTTTTTATACTTTAACTTCTTTACATTTTCAAATATTTATTTGCCATGTTTGGTTTAGTTGTTTTGTTTTACAGCATATCACTTCTTTTTAGGTTATTTAATATTGAATTCAGTAATTTGGGGAAAAAAGGGTTTAGGCTTCAAGTTCTTTATATCTTCAAATATTTATCAATGGTATTTAGTTTGGATGTTTTGTAGGAAGAAATTATTGTTTCTGTTTTTGGCTTGCAGAACATAACTGAGTTTTGCAAATGGAAATGACAAAAACAATAACATCAATGCTGGTGTATCTAAATCAGAAAGTATCTGAGAGGAAGATAATCATTAATTAGAAAGGACCATATCTTGCTTGTCACTGTCGTCCTGTCTGCAGAGTAGAAACTGGAAGTCAAAAAGAGGAGACAATCTTGATTTTAACCATGACTTAATGCGGTTTTAACGACTATGTGTCGTATGAAAATAAAATAATCCAAATTTACCTGCTCTATTCAGGTAAAGCCCTTTTTCGTTTTTCTCGCCGGCGATGGCTTTGTTGAGCAGCTGAATGGCGTCGTTGATAAATCCCTTGGAAAAACATTCTAACGAGAAATCGTTGAATGTAAGAAGCAATTGGTGCTGGGCCTCTTTCTGAATGCTTTCCCTCTGCGCGGCGCTACACTTCTTCAGGGAGAGTATGATGTCATCAATGGAACTATTGAAATCTTCAACGTGGCGATGCAGTATTCCTCTAAAGAAAAAACAAAGCAGGTTGAACGAGCATGAAAGTAAACAAAATAATTCTTAAATTAACTTGTAACCAGTGAAGCATACATGGTCCCTTGTGAGTGCACAGTGAACAAGGCATAAAAAAAAAAATGACTAAGTTCAACATTTGACCCCCCCCCCCCCATTTAGCCCCAAAAGTCCCCAGGGCACGTCAAATCCTGGTAAAATGAACAAATGGTGCAGTTTTAGGCCTTAACATATGTAAATTTGAGTTCTGCACAATACAAAAAAAGAAATGACTAAGTCCATCATTCCCCCCCTCCCATTAAGCCCCAAAAGTCCTCAAGGCCTTAACATATTTAAATTTGAGTTCAGTACCATGCAAAACTGCTAAATAGACATACACAGAAAATTTTGGACAAATATGGTGAAATAGTCACAAAAAAATGGAGTGTTTTTATTAGCCCTAAAAGAGCCCCTGGGGCACACCCAAGAGTTATCGCAAAGTATAAACAAACAAAATTATATAGAAATCAGTTAGTTACAATTTTTCAGAAAGTTTTATAAAAATCCAAGGCATTAATGTTTTTTAATAAGCACAAAAGTGTCAATTTTAGCCATTTTAATCTGAAAGGCGCCACTAGGAGGGGCAACCGGAGTTTTCCTGGAAAATCTGTTCTGTTACTTTTTTACTCATATCATGTTTAATGTTTGTGCATAATTTTAAAAAATTCCAAGGCGTAGTTATTAAGAACAGTGCGGACAGATGAATGGACGAACAGACAAAGGTGAATTTACAGGTCCACCCTCTTTTTGTCGGAGGACCAAAAAAAGATATTTTCTTGGAACATTTTGAAATTTTGCACAAAAATTAAACATGATATGAGTAAAAAAGTAACAGAACGGATTTTTCAGGAAAACTCGAGTTTGATTTTTACAAGAGGGGTTAACTAAATGCAAAAGGATTGCAATTCCAGTTTTGAGAACCTTTTAAACCACCAATTGCCATGAACAATAGCACCCTCAGCCTAACATTGAAAAGTAACTCGAATTAGAACAAATACATAGAAGACATTGCTTAGGCTGTTGTAAAGAAGGTGAGCTCCCTTTACCGTGCTAGAAAACTTCTCCCACCTGCCAATATTCTATATCTCTACAAAGCCACCATTATTTCATGCATGAAGTATTGCTGTCACATCTAGGAGATGACCAAACAAATCTTGGAAAATGGAGTATCAATTTTTCCTTTTCTTTTTTAAACTTGTATTTCTCTGCTAGCTGAAAGTAAGGATGGCACAGCGGCTTCTATAGACAATAGCTTAAAAAACATCTTTGGAGTAGTTATTCACAAAAAGTTTATGTAAATAATTCTCACAATCTCGACCAACTAAAGAAGAACATTACCAACGCTATCAGGAGAATCACCAGATAAGATCTCCAGGCAGTAATTACAAACATGTCAACCGGGAGCACTTCCAGCATCTTGTATAACATTATAAGTAATTTAAACAATAAAAGAATGTTCCTTCTCTCTATCTTTTCTGAACTATTTTTAAGTGGGTCAATATATATATATATATATATATATATATATATATATATATATATACATATACATACACACACACACACACACGAGTATGTATGGCACAATCACATTGACACACCAGTTCTTGCCAGATCACCGAAGTTAAGCAACATTGAACCTGACCAGTACCAGATGGGTGACCATTTGGGAAGGCTAGGCGTTGTATGTACCGTGCCAAGTCATAGAAATTTTCTAGGTTGTTATCTGAAGGCGCATTAATTCACTGGGACAGATGCACCTCCAGTCTTTGTTAAGACATGCATCTAAAAGAAGGAAAGTCTACTGTATACTTTGTCCTGTCACTGTCATCTACACCGACAAAGGTTAGCAGTAATACCAAAAAGAGTGGTTGGTTCTACACAAAGCCTTTACCACTATAAACAAATCAGCTGTGTGGATTTCCGAGCAACTTGGTTGTTGGAGCGAAAGCTCATGCATCATAATTGATGAGAGAGTCCGTCATACACAAGAGTACTGATTTCAAAAGTAAAAAAAAAAATGACATGGGTGCCATCAGCTAGGATTGAGACCAAAACATTCAGCGCTCCAACCGCGTTCTCTACTGTTTGAGCTATCACAACCGTGTTTTCTTTTTGTTTTTGTTTTTTAGATTTGTACTACATTCAGAAGTGATTTTGAAGCCTTTAAAACATTGACTTCAACAGTAATTTCTGACAAAGCTTGTATAGTTTATTTAGAACTTATGCAGGATACGGACCGTGCTATTTTTTAGATACGCTTTTCAAGTTAATTGTAATTGTTACTGTATCGTTTGTTTATTAAATTGTTTGGTGAAAGTAGAGAATAGCTTTTTTTTTAAAAAAAAGCACCCTTTCCACATGTTAAGAATGGGTTTCTAAATAATAACTTTAATAGGTACTTATGCACTTATTGTTCCTATTTACAATGCCTCCCCACGGGACAAAGTTAGACACCAAGGTCGTTTTTTAACGTGGAGAAAAGGTACAAAAATAAAAATTGTCTCAGTCGTGAAGGATTTCTCCTCCACTGAAAGAGAACGAGAAATGGAAGTGCCGCATCTGAAGAACAGATACTACACCTTGATCTTGGCCAAAAGGCCAACTTATGCACTTATTGTACCATGCTGAAATAATAATACTATTATTTAGAAAGCTATTCTATGGGGACAGGAGTGTGTTTTGTAACTATTCTGTACTTTCACCTAACAATTTAATAATAAAAGAAAAACGATATTGTAAAACTTGAATTTACTTTGAAAATACTATTTAAAAAATAGTGCGGTACAATAAGTGCATAAACACCCGTTATTATTTCAGTATGGTCCGTATTCTGCATAAGTACCGTTTATATGCCAATGTGAATTATATTAAAAGGCATATTGCATCTCTTTCCTTGTTTTACAGGTACTTTCATGAAATATGCTCTGATGAACTTGCTACATTGGTGCCTTCAACGAACTCGACAATCAGCAAAATTCAGCCTCTTCACTGTAGAGGTCCCCACATGTTGAAAGGCTTTTCAATGTAATAGCTTCTTTTTTTTTTTCAACTCCTAGTCTTTGGAATTCACTCCCTGCTCCATTTTCCTGACTGTACCCAACATGCAGAATTTAAATGTCATGTGAACAAACATCTCGCTGCTCAACTCCCCACTTAGGATGCCTCTATAGATACGACCCATAATTCACAATTAAGCCTTTAAGCCTCAATGGCAACGTAGCTTATTAACGTATCTTATTTAGAGACAAAGTAAAAAAAATGTTTGTTGTAATTTTGTTTTCTTGTGGTTAAAATCGTTACAATGCCATACGTATATACGCTGCATCCAAACTTATGATTCCAAGAGTCTTCTTCTTTGCAAACAACCTTTTTATCCAAACCAATACGAAATTATTTTCTTATGAGTAATGAAATTTCACATTACTTTATGAGACACGTCATCATATAATCAAGTGTACCATTTTGTTTTTACTTTTTTGCCCATAACTATATCTTATACACGACACAAACTCGTCCAGAAAATTTGAGATCCATTTCTCACTTTTATTACTTGTTATGGTGACAAAGCATTTGATCACACTGTCAGGTCGTTTTATTATCGTCTCAATCAAGGCCCAATGGTTTAAGTTGTAACGGAAACCTGGTCACCTTCAACCAGTGTTTCAAAATGTTGCTAAGAGCAGCAAAGCTTGGAAAACGTTGTGAGCTGATCTGCTGTAGAGTCACATCAGCATTGATGAACCTCATCTTCAGATTCACACGGAGAATGATTCCTACACAAACACAATCTTCACTGAAAAGCGTTCAAATTTATTATGAAAAGTTAAAAACAAAATCTGAAGTCAGAAATTAAGACAAAATGCGTGATGTCCACTTGATGCCATTATTAGCTGTGTTTTACACGTCTGATTGAGAAAGAAGTTAAAGTCTAATTTCTATTTTTGCAAGTAGTGAGCCAAACAAGAAGCTTTCCACTTCACAAAGGAAACATGGTAATACCACCACGGCGTTGTTTCAATCAGGACCCAGTGGTTTCAGTTGTGGCGGAAACCTGGTCGTCTCTAAACCGTTGTTAAGAGCAACATAGCTTAAAAAAACGTTGTGAGCTTAGACGATAGAAGAACAGCAGAATAACGAAATTACTTCTTGCATAATCACATCTGAAATGAAGGTTGAGGTCAAGAATTAAGTTAAGAGAAAGAAAAACCGAAGTCTTACCGCATGTGTGCGTCGGGCAGGGTCGGGCGAGAAAGAGAGAGTTCAAAGATGGCGCCCGTAGTTTTATGAATTGTGGTCTCGTAAAGTCTCGCGAAATCACACCGCACACATGCAAATGAGGGGAATTGTAGGCTGTATAAAGGCAGCTCAAGTCGAAAAGTGGGGGTATGAATCCGTGTCTTTGACGAATGTCAGTGCTAGTCACATTGATGGATTTTGAGCCACGCGTTTGTTAGCCCGTTGCTACAATTTTTTTCTCGAGTTGGGCAAAGAAGAACAGTTTACTTAACTGCGACAAGGCATTTTATCACAGTAACAATGGCTTATGTGAATAAATTTTAAGATTTTTTTCTTACCTTAGGAGGTATAATTTGGCATCTGTCGGATGAAGGCTGATGGCTAAATTGATTTTTTTGATGGCAGGATAGAATTGTTTTTGAATATTGAGATTTATGGCTTCATGTCTGATTTGGTCAGCTTTGTATATGACTTGTTCCAACATTGTTGCAGCCACAGGATGGTGGCCTTGGTTCAGAACAGTTTTGATGTCTTGGAATGAGGAGGAATACTAAAAGAGAAAGAATAACTCAGCATAATATAATGACCTGGAATGGCAAACTTACATCAAATCCGTTGCCAAGGTAGCTGGGAAAATGATTATTCTAGAAGGTATTTCACTCCTGACGCAATCCTCTACCTGCACAAGAGTCGAATATGTTCTAAGATGGAGTACTGTTGCCGCATCTAAGAAGGTGACATGCAGAGCACCTTTTCCTACTTTAACAAAGTACAAAACCGACTTCGAAATCTAGTGAGTTATGTTTTCTTTCTCTTCCCTACAGCCTCTTTCTCACAAAAGAGAGGTAGTTAGTCTTTCTCTACCCTGTCGTTAATTTCATAGTAGGTGCTCGACTGAGCTTTAGTCTAAGATATCTCCATATAAAACATTCACAGCAATAACTCGTCTATCTACAACCAATGTAGATAATTTTCATTTCTTCCTCTGTGTACCTAAAAGTAGGCAGAAATTCAATGATCAAAGTTTCTTTCCAAGAACTACCCACCTGTGGAACACAATACTACAGAGTTACTTCCCAGCTGACTACAACATGGTCATTTTTAATTCCAATGTAAACAAATTCTTTTTGAGCTGCCCTATTAAATAATCAAATTCTGCCCAATTTCAACCATCGTTATCAATCCCCAAGGTCTTGTCTCACCGTTCACCTGATAAACTCATTAACTTTTATCCTCGAGTTGCTTTTGGGTTTTGTTAAGTGGTTACCTTAGGAAAGTAAGTGCATAAAAAAAGAGATGCTGTATGCACACATACATGCATACACACATTGATGTTTATAATCTATGATATATCCCTGTGAGAATGTAATCAGTATAAATGAATCAGATGAAATTGGACTCAACACAGTAATTAAGTTATAAAAAGTTTATTGTATAAAGGTACAATGCAATAAGAGATTGACACTTGAATGTATCTTGAATGATGAAGTGTCAAAGTTTAGCTTACTCTTTCTCATTGGTTACGGCTTGCTAGCGTCTTTTATAAATCGAGTAATCCATTCTCGGAGGGGGGTGTCAGGATCTTCCACTATATCAGTCTACTAGCAAGATTTTCTGACATTTCTCTGGCCATTTATGGAATTTAATCTTATTTGTGAATAAGTAGCTCAAAGTGTAGTATCTGTTTCTGCTCCCAGGCACTCCATTTATCAATGCTCAGACATCGGCTTGTATTTAATACCCTGCTCTGGGACTGCATTAAATTACTGACCGGATTTATTTTTTTTTGGTTTGGTAATCAGGACACTTGTAACTTTCTTTTCAGCACAATTATGAACTACTTAACATGTGATCACTGTATTAGATTTTCGTCAATGTGAGATTGCAAAAGTTTTGTTCTCACTCATGAGCGATCAAAAAAACAAATACAATAGAACCCTGGAATAGGGTGGTCCTAGGATATGTTTCATTTCAGGTTACGATGTGGAATACGATGTTTTGCCGATCCCTGGTTACGATATTTACCCCGCCTTACGATGTTATTTATAATGTTATTTGATTATATACATGTGTATGATATACTGTACTGTATTTTGTTACTAATTTTTAATATGCACTGTATAAAATTTTGCTGAGGCTCCGCTATATATATATTACTATACTAGCAGGGAGTCCCGACGTTGCCCAGGATTAAATGAAGATCAACGAATTTTCCACACTTCCAATACATTTATTGTCATCGAAATCAGTGAAATCGCCCATTTTTTAATCAAATTGATTGATTGCCTGCTCTAGTCGGGGATTCAGCACATGCACTTGTGATGTTAAGCTGTATCAGAGCGTTAACTTTGGTCAAAATCAGACTGTTCCTTCTTCAATCAAGTTTTTTTTTTATTATCGATATTCGATACTTATCACAGGCATTTCGATACAAAATCTATCTAAGAACACACCCAGGCATATAAAATGCATTTGTATGAAATTTTAAAACAGTTGACCCAGCCATTTTGGATTCCATAGGGAATGAACTCACACACACACACACACACACACACACAAAGTGCATTTTATATATAATTAGACATAGCATTATTGCTATTAATATATATTACAAGATCTTATTATCATTATCTATATATTAATATTATAACTATTATTATATATTATTTTTATTAGGTATTACTAGTAGATATACTAGCAAATGCTCCTTCCAGTCGAATATTTTTTCTAGTCTGGGAGGATGGTACCATGATGAATGAACACATTTCCTACTGGCACCCAAAGGAGGAGGTAATGCCTAGGAGGATGGTATCAAATAAGTATATAGTTTATTTATAAAAAGGCTTTGCTTTCCTTTCACTTTATGACCCTTTTCATTACACATATTACAGGCGTTTGTCTTACAGTCCATGGGAAGATCAGCTCCTATACCTTTACATGGTTGGGTTAAGCCGGCTTCCTCATAAAGAAAGAAGTCCAAAGAGAATTACATTTTCACAAACCTTGAAATGTAACATCAGAACAGATACTGCGCTTTGTTCTTGGGCAAAAGTATCTTGGACAAAACTATCTTGGACAAAAGTATCAAATCTTGAAATTTTTCTCTATTGCATTTTGAGATGCCATCATGATGAAGTTTTTTAAATTTAATCAAAGTTACTGAAGCACAGCAGTGCTTGTAGTAGTCATAAACACAACATTTATTTGCTCTAGTGGAGAGCAGCCCTGCAAGGTGGTTTGGTTATATTAATACAAATCAGATTCTATAGCATATTAACTTCTACTGAACCTTTAGAGAATGGCGAGGTGCCTTAAAAAAGTTTCAAAACTAATTTTTTCTTGTACAAGCATCTAAATTTGTCGTAGATGCTTCAAAATTCAGTATGTTATTTCTATGCATCTTATGAGATGACTGACCAATTTTTATGATCTCAATTTCAAATGAACAGCTAAAGCAAGAATTGAAATACACCCTACTAAAGCCTAATTGTCATGGCTGGTGAATTTCAAAAGGGTAATCTGGACGTGAGGACACATTAAAAGAACGATAAGCAATAAAATTGTTTTAAACTTTGAAAAAATGCCACAGAATCGTATAGAATGCTTCAGACTGCTTTTGGATCATCTTGCATGAGTCGAGCATCAGTTTTTGAGTGACATAAGAGATTCAAGAAAGGCAAGGAGTCTGTGAAGGATGATAGAGGTGTGGGAGGAGTAAGGAAGTCAGAACACCAGAGTTGATTAACCAAATAAAGAATTTCATGGATAAGGACCGTTGTATGCCTATAGAGGCAATAAGTGCACAGTTTGATGTCATGTGGTAACTGTGCAAACAATTATTTGTGGCAAACTGAAGATGTGGAAAATTTGCGCAAATGCACAAATCCACGGCTTCATTGTTGTCACTGACTATTGAATCAAGATGAGCATCAAGACAGTTTCTCATCCTCTCTATAGTCCAGACCTTGTGACTTTTGGTTATTCCCTATAATCAAGGAAAACCTTAGGAGGCTGTCGTTAAGAGACAATTGAGGAGATGAAAGAGGCTGTGACAAGGGTCATTGAAACGCTCACGCAATAAGACTTCGATGAGGCCTTCCAGAAGTTGCTGGAATAGAACAACAACTGCATTACAACCGAAGGAGATTACTTCAAAGGGACCTAGAGTTTCATGTATATACTCCCAATAAAATTGTCCATGCAAAAAACGTTTGGAAACTTAATGAAGACACCTCATACTTCCAGATAGCAATAACCTATGGTAGCTTCCCGATACCAACAGAAAAAAATGTTCCTTCTTCTGCCTCTGTCCAGTGGAAGTCGAGCAAGGCTCTTCTTCCATTGGAAGAAAAACAGCTTAAAGAAAAGTAGTAGCTGAACTCAATTACTTTATTACTTCCTTCACTGTGACACTGTTTCAAGTTTTGGTAACTTACACCTAATGGTGTAGGTCACTCAAATATATAGAGCTTTTGTTTGCTTTCATTTGACGACCGTTTTGTTACAAATTATTATAGGTGTTTCTTTGACAGTTTATGCAAAGATAGGCTCCTATAATACCCCTCTCATATTATTTCAGTCTATACAACACTGTCATCCTATAGTATTTTAGACTATACTACACTACCTCACCCTAAAATATTTAAGACTGTACTAAACTACCGACCTTTATACTATTTCAGGCAATAGTATATTAGCTAACCCTATAAAATTTCAGACTATACTACATTTCCTCATCTATACTATTTCAGACTATACTACACTAGTTCCCCTATACTCTTGCAAACTATACTACACTACCTTCCCTGTATTATTTCAGACTATACTGCAATACTTTCCTTTATACTATTTCAGACTATAGTACATTATTCCCTATATTATTTTATACTAAATACCATAGTACAACAATCTTCAATAACAGAGTTTCGTCTTCATCCAAACAGATATATAATCTTCATTATTAAGAGATGCTTAAGTTTAAAGTAACAAAAAAGAAGGTAAATAATCTGCATTTTCAATTATATTTTTGCTTATTTTTTAATGTATTAAAGTGTTTGGCCAACTAAATCCAAAACTTGCAATTTATTCATTAAGATAACACTCCTTAAATAAAACAAGTTGAAATATTTTTGTAAAAATAGCCTTGAAGTTATTTAAATTCAGAATTCAATAATTTTCCTATGTTTAATGATTATTAATGCCAATCCCCATTGAATTGCATTGTTATAGTCTTCGAAATAAATGCACAAATAAATGTAGAAAAAATTTAAAAAAAAAAAAAAAGAAAAGAAAAAAAGAAGCAAACATTTTCCTTCTTTATTGTCCTCCTCAAAATAAATTTCAATTTCTTAAGAACCATTTTGACCGAAAATTCAGAATTAAATTTATAAAAGAGAAAAAAAACAGTGAACAATCCTGCTTTGTCAGCTTTTGTGAACTATGAGAACTTCAGCAGAAAATGTATTGCAAACAACATAACTCAAAGAGGGAAGGGAGAAGTTCTAATAGATGTCAATCAAGAGTTGAACAGAGTTTAGGTTTTCAAAGCTTTTATACAAGGGGAAACAGTTTTACGTGTCTCTTGTAAAAAACAAGCTGTATATTAAACAAAAGTTACATTTCAAAATAGGGAGGGATCAAAAGCAAAGTTTGATTCCAAAGAAGTCAAGTAATATCACGCACTTGTAAAATGGAATAAACAAAGTATCTAACACTTAATAACAACTGCGATAGTAAGAATGTAGAAAAGGAGAAGAGAGTTGGTGTTGGGTTAGTACTCCCGGAAAACGCTGGATGCCCCGATGAATCAAGGAAACAAATAAAAGGTAGGATGTGGTATGCTACAAATGAAATGTTCCTATTTACTTGCCTCCCCATGAGGGCAGAGTTGGACGCAAGGTCGGTTTTTATTGTGGAGAAAATCTAGCTCCCTCAAAATGAGGCACTCATGATAACAAAAATAAAAATTGTCTCAGTCATGAGGAATTTCTTCTCCACTGACCGAGGACAGAAAAGATGAAATGTAACATCAGACCAGATACTACACTGTGATTTTGGCTTGAAGGCCAAGAAACGAAAGATTTTTAAATCACGTCATGTATTCAGGGCACAGAATAGAGTTTCTAATCAGTTTGAGATGGGAAACAGACACACAAGGTGTGCATAAAAATATAGAAATCTAAGTGAATATTGCCTTAAGACTCTGTCCTTTGAGTTGTAAGCCATTTTAGTTTTAGAAGCAAAGAGAAGAGAATTGTTGGTAATATCAGGCAGTATCAATCCAAAGAAGCTTTTGAATTGTAAAAGCTTGCAGACGAACATGAACAAATGAGTTTCTCGTTGAATAGCGAATTCATAAAAGTCTTGAATTGCAGTATGATACAAGTTAAACAAGTTTATAATCGCAATATAATATTTACCGCTTCAAATATTGAAGCCAGATAAAAATGTAAAACAATAAAATGTTTACATGTTTTTTTTTTTTAATAATATAAGATTGAGATGTTAGCTTAAATAAACAAATAGAATTATAGTTACCTAAACACTGACTGACCGGGTTATGTGACGTCAGAGAATCGAACAAAAAAAGAACGATCATATATTAACAGAACACACGACAGGGGATTTAGTTAGTCAGTTGGGGAGTTAAACAGTTGCAGAGAGAGTTGTCTGTCAGTTATGGAAGCATTCGACTGACTGATTAGAGTGATGTAGAAATACCAGAGAGATGTAGTCAACTCTGAGGGATTCCAACAAAAAATAAATAAATGATAATATTTATTTACTTCATGTATGGCGTTTTCCTCCGAAAGCAAAGCTTTTATTTTGTAGATCCTTCAGAGTCAAGATGAACCAGTGGAAGAACGTATGTGTCCTTTTGTCTGATGTTATTTGTCCTGGTAAAAGAATCGTCCCTTCTTACATTATTCCTATTTACTTGCCTCCCCACGAGGGCAGAGTTACACACAAGATCGGTTTTTAATGTAGGGAAAATCCAGCTCTCTATAAAAGTGCACTCTGGATAGGAACAAAAATAAAAATTGTCTCAGTCATGAAGGACCTCTCCTCCACCGACTGAGGACAGAAAAACTGAAGTGCAGTATCAGAACAGATACCACACTGTGATCATGGCCTGAAAGCCAAATTGTCACATTATTGAACTGTTTGTTGAATATCTACACGAGCCACATTATGCATACATCTTTATATATACATACGTCTCCATAGCAGTATATAACACGAACGCTAAACATACATACATATTATATATATATGTGTGCATTAGATATATACAGCATGCTATATACACACGATATGCATTAGATGACACAGTCCATTATGAACGCCCATGTATGTGTTCTACCTACATTTGAGAGACACAATAATATACCTATTATATAGGTTGCTATATAACATTAGTAGTGGAATGAGTTCATGTGTATGAATGGAAATGAAAAGTTAGGCAGTCTTGTGGGAAAAGAAAATGTTCATGTATGTATGTTGAAGTTAGAGTCTGGCAAATGCTATGATAGATTTTTTTGTTGCCTCGTTTTAGGTCTAAGTGGGTTCTGTTACACACCAGGAGAGAAGTTTGGCGATTGGTCCAAACTCTGTGAAGTGTGTTGTCTGTAAACAGAGCTGGAGATATTGTCTCAGATTGGGCAAGCTCGAAGGGAAGTTGACTGCTAGCACTAATCAGCACTGAGCCTATAAGCAAAACATATTCAAAGTGTCAAGACACTAGGTGTCACTGCTGATGCTACACACTCATGTTCTTTATCATCGCACCAATCAAGGACAAGATAATGGAATAGTGGCTCAGATAATTCAAATATGTGCTGAGGGTCAACAACTACCTAGTTACGAAACTTGCTTTTAAATTTTATCAGTATTCAACAACTTACAGAGCGAAATGGTATGGTAGAAACCGCTGGATGCATCATGATTAAAGTTTGTGGTGCAAGACACATTTAGTTTACTTCCTAAAACTGTCATGGCATATCATCTACTTCTTCTAAGGATGATAACTCTCTCGTCTTTGGTCTAAAGGGAAATAACTCTTATTTTTTTTAGATTGCACCTAACAAATTCATTGTGGTTGTTTTTTTTATACCGACAATGACAACAATGATGATGACGGTGATGATGATGATGATGATGATTCATTTTAGTCAGTTTTTATTCAACCCTGTTAACAAAGTGGTGTTATGCATTTTTAAATTTGAAGCCACAGTGAACTGCCCGAAAGAAATGTCGGTGATGAGATGGGTAGACACCCTGTACAAAGATCTCTGTAAAACTATCATTAACCTAAACGAAACCTGTGATTGTGCCCAGTGGAGACAAATATCCATTATTGCAGGCTCTGTTGTTTCTTAAAACTAATGTAAAAAAAAAAAAAAAAAAAAAAAATGATAATCCAAATTTGCAAGGAATTGAAAGATGAAAGTGCCAATCGACCGTACAACTAACAAAGTAGATCCAAGAGTTCACAAACAACCATATACCAGGGTTCTTTCAAAGTTTTAAAGTGCTTAGAGAAGCATCTTACCATCGACTGAGGAAATCGGATGGACACCACTCTATTGACAGAGTCAAACTAGCTTTCCTGGAAAAATCACCATGTGAAACAGAACCCATCTGAAACCCCCTCCCAGAATCATAACCTGTCCCAACAACTACACAATCGCAACCAGCATAACCAAATTCAGAGTCAATACCAGAAGCACCCACCACTCCAACCAGGCAGGCTTGTCTAGGGAGGAAAGTTACCTTCCTGAAAAAATACATAACATACGTCTATTTCTAATTGATAACAATCAATTTCTTAGTATTAAAAAAACAAAACATAGGCAGAGTAAAAAAAAAAGAAAAAGCAAGACAGATTACAACTAAATAGACTACCGGGCAACGCCGGATAGGGACAGTTGATTTAATATATTTACATGCTCAGTGCATGTTTTGTTTCTTTATTTAATATTCGTTTTCTTTGTAAAAATTATCAAAATTAGTGTAATAAAAACAGGATGAGAGATTCCGTCTAGTAATCTTTTATTCAATTAAGAATCTTTCTACTCATCTACTTGACAAGCGGAAACGTACAGCTTTTATAGTTTGGATTTTAAAAAAAAATGTTTTCATTACATTTTCAGCCCAAACAAGGCACATCGCCACTTTGATGTAGGGGGCTACTATCAGGGACATAAGCTACAGGGATACTAGGTGGGGAGTTGTGCAGCAAGATGTCGGTTCACGTTATACTTGAACTTCTGCATGGCAGTACAGTTGGGGAAGCAGGAACCCGGAAGGGAATTCCAGAGTCTAGTGGTTCTGGGGAAGAAACTACTGGAGTAGAAGGCTCTCTTACATCTAGGAATCTCAACTGTGAAGGGGTGGGATTTTGCTGCTTGTCCAGTTTGTCGAGGGTATTTACGTCGAGGGGGTACCAGTGCTTGCAGTTCGTCGGAGCATTCACCGTTAAAGTACTTGTAGAACAGGCAAAAGGATGCTACATTTCGTCGATGGGACAGAGACTGAAGCTTAGATGACAGTTCAGGTTGGCGACTCTCTTTTGAACCTTGTCTAGGAGTGAAAGACTAGTAGCAGATGTACCAGCCCAAATATGACAACAATACTCCATACATGGGCGAATGATGGCCTTATAGAGGTACAGGATACTTTCGGGCGTTAGTAGTTTTCCTGTCGTGTCTGTTATAGAGCGTGGTGTCATCAGCATATATACCCATCTCACAGACAATTTTGTCAGGGAGGTCATTTATGAATATTAGGAATAATAGAGGTCCAAGGATAGACCCCTGAGGCACTCCCACATTTATATCATATTGTTTAGATGTACGGCCATCAAAAAGGAAATAATCCATATTCACAACAATTAGACTCTTAGTAAAAAATGATATATAATGTTTTTTCATCACCCCTAAACACTATGCAAATCTAATAATAATATTCCATACAGCAGCTATTTATAAAGACCATACTTTTATAGTTATCGATGACCGAAGTAACATAAAATCTGTATCCAACTACAAAATTATTTTCAAAGGGAGGTAACTCTGTAGTCGTCCATATGGAATTACTTTTTATTTTGATTGGAATAAAAAATACTTTGAAAAAAAAATTGACATAACTTTAAAAAAGAAAAGCAAAACAAATACAGATAAATAAACAACTAGACAACTCTGGGAAAGGACAACTGGTTTAATACAGTGTAACCCTGATATATGATACCCAATTCTAAGAAAACCGGATATAAGAGCGATTTTCTCTGGTCCCAAATTAGAGCCTGTGTTAATGTACAGTGTGACCCGGATGTAAGAAAGCTTAAGGGACTGGAGAAGAAGTCTCTTATATCCGGGCTACATTGCATTTACATGATCGTTGCATGTTTTTTTTTTTTACTTACTTCACCTGTGATATGATAAAGACGAGCTCTCATCAGCATCAAGTCCATGTTGTTTGGATGATGGCTTAAAAGTTTGTTCAACACCAACCAGGCTTTGTCAAAACATCCCAAACTAATGAAGCAACTGCAACTGTCAAAGAAAAAACAACAATGGAGCTTCTTTACTATAAGTCATAACTGAAAATCGCATTTCAAGTAAAAACACTTTAATGTACCTACATAACGTCATAGAAAATGGAATCAAAGTGGACTTTGTAACTGGGGTTGAATCACTCGACCAGCAGTAATTATCAATTCCTGCACTGATGATTGCAAAAGCATGAAACAATAGTATTTGTTAGTATAAAAATAATTATATATATATATATATATATATATATATATATATATATAATTATTAAATAATAATTATTCTTTTATACCTAGAGGCACTAGTGTTTTATGTTTACGCAATCATCAGTGTAGGATAACAATTCCTGTCGGTCGGAAGATTGATTCAAACCCAGCCACAAAGCCACATTCCATTTGCTAAACTTCTACCTCCAGGCCACCAAACAATTGCCGCAAGAATAAACGCTAGTTGACTGTCTCTTAATTTATATTTCCCAGACAGTGTCCATCCTTAAATACCCTTGAAGGGGCTTGATAATTATAATTAATTATTGTTTTTATACTTACAGACACTAGTGTTTCATGTTTACATAATCATCTGTGTAGGATGACAATTCCTGCTGGTTGGTAGATTCGAACCCAGCCATGAATTCAAAAAGTTAAGTTTACTAATTGAGTAATTCTTTCGGTCGTGCATTTGGCTATGTATAATTTTTGATTGAAAAACTTTTTTCCCAAGAAAAACCTTCTATATCACCTCATGAAAAACCATATTACAGCTTGGATTTACTTTTCCAACTACCCGGATTTACAATTTGATTTTTAACATACCCGAATTTACAACTTGAAGTGTTTTCCACAAATTCTTAATCGCTTCATCATGATTTCTGGATTTATCTGGACTCCATCTGTATATCTTTTCACCTATGTATTTTTGCATTCTCAGGAACTTTGTTTTATTATGTTTTATGCAAATATGGTTCGTTTCATATGTTGCCGTTTCAATTTGTGCACTAAACAGCAAAATCATAATTTAATTACAAGTAATATTTTCCTAATATTTTTCTTCTGAAGAGAAGAAAGCATTTCGGAAATTCTCTGGAACAAGGAATTTTCTACATGTTCACTGTGTTTCCTTGTTAAATATATATTTTTTGTAATCTTGATTTACAGAGTTCTAATATGTATACCTTGACTTGTATATGGTTTACGTGTACGAACGACTCCCCCTATATTCATCTTTTTTTTTTTTCCGATTTTTTGAGTGGAGTATTATCGAATGGATACTAATCTACAAAATTATCAAAAAAAAAAAAAAAAAAAAAATGAAAAAAAATCTATTTAAATATTTGTACGAGGTGCTCAGTTTCTAATGCAGTGTTCTAATAAATCGATCACCCATTTTAGAACCACTCGATTTTTTAGGCCAAATTTCGCGAATTTCACCTTTTTAAAGCTTTTGGCCTTTTTTGAATTTTGCTTGAAATTTTCCCTTTTCCGATTATTTTATATACAGATTTATGGCTATTTTTAGCATGTATAAAACGGACTTTAAACTGATGATGATGATGATCATCATCATCGCAGTAATACTTAATTATTAAAGCGATTTTAATCTAAATTTAAATCTAATTTAGTTCTGCAAATAATGAATACAGTTGATGAAAGGAGGTGTTTGTCAGGCATGCATATAGAGTATAATCATATCGACACATTGGTTCTCCTTAGATCACTGATGTTAAGCAACATTAAGCCTGGTCAGTACCAAATGGGTGACCATTTGGGACGGACCAGGCACTACATGTAGGAGGAGGTCGACACCTCAATGCAAGTCTTGCAAAAACCTAATGTCGTTCATCTCCCCTGACTGGAATATACACGTGACTGGGGACTTTTTGTGAATTTAATCTTTCCTTGATACTTCCTCCTGCAGAGGAAGCCTATTCAACTCGTCTGGAATGGCTGGCTATCTAGCATGTGTACACAATATGATGATGCATGGAAGTGAAACCTGACCAGTGAGGGTTGAGGACATGCGTTGCATGGAAAGAAAAGAGATGAGAATGATACACTGGATATGTAATGTGAATTTTAAAGGCAGGCTTAGATCTGATGACCTTAGAGTCTAACAGAACATGGACACGCATATGGCAGCAGTCAACAAACACCAAGCCATGTGTGAGGTGACGTCATGGCAAGGAAGGAGGAAAAAAAGAAAACCGTGGACCCTCGAAATTAAAGACTAACAGAGATAAATATGTGACACGTGCATTGAAAGTGACGGGAAAAGACAGTGTCCTAAACATGGCAGGACAAAGACAGAGTACCACGTGTTCGATACGGCAGAATGTTGTTAAGCATACTGGATTTCGAGAAGACTTTTGAACATGAGACAAGCCGTTATTCTGGAAAGTACCTGTAAATAAATGTCTGTTATTTCAGTGAAATAAAAAAGTGAGTGTAATTCTTTCCTTGTCTTTGTTTCCTTGCGACTGTCTGCATACAGCGTGTGGGTCCTGAGTGTTGACATGTAACACAAAGGAAGGACTTTGTTACAAGAGGAAAATTAAATCTAAACAGTATAGGAAGATATGTACAGAACAGAAGATTTGCCAGCATATAAAATGAATGTTTAACCGATGATGATGCTGATGATTATCACTATTACTATTATTATTAGGATGATGATGATGATGATGAAAGCTAGATGTTTATATACTGACAATAATATTCAATTATTAAAGCTGTAAGAAACCCAGTTTAAGCACACAAATAATGTAAAAAAATATGGTTTATCACAAGTTATATAATTGCAGTAATATCTGATCGAACTAAATCAACAGCCGTCCGGCCCACTTACCATTTGGCTTTGTAGACAATCTGGTCGGGTACCAGGGTTGCGGCTTTTATGAAGGAATCCAGTGCATCTCGGTACATTTTCATGTCAAGCGAGACTTGTCCATGGAAGCAATAGAGTTTCGCAAGACGAAATTTGAATACGAAACATGATTTGAAAAAATGGAAAGCCCTCCTGTAATCGTAAATGGCTGATTTCAAATCCCCAAGACGAAGGAAGACTTCTGCTCGGTCTGCGATCCAAAAGGGGTCATTTGGATTGAGGGCGACAATTTTGTTGTGCTTTCGAAGACTTCCCACGTAATTATCTTGCTTTTCATCATGTTTAGCTTTCGCAATTCTGGACACATACAAAAAAAAAAAAAAAAAAAAATATCAATAAACTCCTTTGTCTTGGAAAAAGAATGAAAAATGACGTTACAAATTAGATTATTTTAATATGTTTTTGATTTATATATATAATTATTTACTATAATAATTATTAAATATCTACAAACACTAGTGTTTCATCCTTTCTGGAATCATAAGTTCAGGGTTTCACGATTAACATCGGTCGATAGATTCGAACTCGGCAACAAAGCCATCTCTGACTCCATTAGCAAGGACCAAATCCATTCTGCCACTTGTTAACTTTTAACACGAGAAATACTGTTGAAATTTAAATATTTATTTTTAAATGTTTTTAACCTCTGTTAGAGTGATCTAATCATTATATGATGATCTGCGCATAAGAGCTAAATTGACTAACTTTATTTCAACTGAAAGTGTTCAATGATAAGAAACGAGTTTCTTAAAGGGGTTCACATAATTATTTACGATAATAATTATTAAATACCTACAGACACTATATATATATATATATATATATATATATATATATATATATATATATATATACACACACACACACATACGAGCAAACAGTTAATAAAATATGTTAAAAAACACTTTGAAATGAGTTAAAAACATATTTAATTTGAAAAGGAAACACTAGATAAGTGGATAGTCCTTAATCCGCGGAGTTTCGAAGAAATACTTTCCTTCTCATCAGAGGGTAGGAATTAGCAAAATTACTTTATAAATGTTAATTCTTTAATATTTATAATATACTTTAATTTTACCATCTTGGATCATTTTGGTAAATTTAATTGTAATTTATATATATATATATATCACGTAGAAAAATGCGAGCATGAAAAGTAATATGGTTAAGATTAAGCTAAGAAACGTAAAAGGACTAGTTGTTAAAACGAGAAAAGATAAAGACAAGATATTCTAATTAATATATAATAAATTTATGACTTAAAATATTGCAGCATTAAGAATTTAAAAGAATCAATTGATATTATTTATAAATTCTTCATGCTGCAATATTTTTAATTATAAATTTATTATATTTTTTACTAGAATCTTGTCCTTTTCTTTTCCAGTTTTAACAACTACTCCTTTTACTTTTCTGAGCTTAATCTTAACCATATTAATTTTCATACTCGTATTTTCTATGTAATCTATGATTTTTCCAAGCTTTGCTTTGAAATAATATTATCTTTTTTTGTGTTCAATATCGTACGCATTGTCAACAATCCATAAATAACTTATTACCAACTTCTTAAATTGACTAAATAAAAAAATTAAATAAAAGACGTAATTGAAAACAGAAAGAATAGACAAAAAAAAAAGAAAAGAAAAAAGAAAAGAGGGAAACAGAATTAACGGGCGACCTTGTAAGCAAAATATTACCAGCCCAAGCACGGAAAAGAGCAAGACTTTTGTTAACTCTATCTATATAACCCAAATAAGATGGTATGCGAACGACATTCTCGCTATGATTTATGAAGGTGCGGACGACGGAAAAGTTGCCTTGGTAACCAACAGCCAATCAGAAGAAACCGTCTCTCACTTTCCTTGCTAATTCTGAGGCCTTTTGAACACCAGTAACTTTATCATAACTTTTGTTTTAATAAACTAAAATTGAAATTTTTTATTTCAAAATATAGCTGAGAAGGTGACCTATGAACTGTAAAAATTGTTTGAAATTTGGTCGCAAAATGAGTGAGTGGTGAAGCTTTAAAGCAGTTCTAAATGAGTAAAATTGACACTTAACCATTTATTCAAACAGTAGTTTTGGAATGATTATATATATATATATATATATATATATATATATATATTCTTATTATTATTGTTTTATATATCTACATAAAATTCTATGTATCTGTTTTCAGTATTTACTTTGAGAATGCTTGATACGTGCTGACTAACAAACCCAGTACGATGGGAATATATCAAAACACAAAGCCACATTGATGATTCCATGCAATAGCTTGACGAATACTCACGAGGATGAAACGCGAAAACTTCTCTCTCTCTCTCTCCATATATATATATATATGTCAGGTCATGTCATATGCTACTGGTACCATGTAACCCAGTACTACCTGCCTCATGGGCGGGTACGGGCGACTAAACTAGTTCCCCCACCAGACTTGTTTGGTGAGGAGGGTGGCTAGTCTCCCTGAAGGATTAAAAACAAGACCTTCCGAAGGACGAATGGACCCTTTTTCAGGGTCAACGGCCAACTAGCACCATGTGTATTTGTGTGTATGTCTGTGTGTGTTGGGGTGGAGAGGGCTCCCGTAAGCCGTGGTGAAGGCAACCTTTCTAGAAGAAGCAAATCTCTGATTTAAAAAACCATAAAGTGAGAAACCAGTACCCGCATTAAGCTGGTCTGCAGTTTAACTTGTTGCTGGCTATCTTGCTCTTGCTTGTTGCTGGATCTCAACATTTTGAACCGAGAGACTTAGCTGTCGTACAAAGCTAAGACTCTATAACATCATCCGTGTATAGATACTCCCTCAGGCATTTGTCTATAAAAATGGTCATGTTGCGATGAAAAAGTTGTGACGCGTGAAGGCTTGAAATGCTGGACACATGTAATAATTGATCTCAATGACCGTCTTCAGTGTCATGCCTGCTTGAGCGTGTGAATTCACCAGTAGGACTAAAAAAAAAAAAAAAAGAAGTAATTTTTGGGCTCATGGACTTTAAGTGTGGAAGGGAGTGACACTCGTCTGACAAGACGTTGCAATCATCATCATATATATATAACCAGCAGGGAGACCCGACGTTGTTCAGGATTGAATAAGGATCAGCAAACGTTCCACCCTCCGATACTTTCATTGTCATCGAAATTGGTGAAATCGTCTATTTTTTTTAAATAAAATTGATTGATTACTAGCTTTAGTTAGGCCTCCCCCACCCCGCAGTGTACGGGAGGAAGCTTCACATGTCTCTCCGCAGTGACTTAGTTCACAATACATTGTAGTCTACATTGCACTGTAGAGAATCTACTGTTGATTTTATAAAATTATCTGTAAATAATGGCTTCTCTTAAAATTTAAAATACAAAAGTCAAGTATTATGGTTCAATGGTTCTCTAAACAAAAACATTCATCTCGAACGTGCCTCTGTCTTATCAAAGAACCAACTGTTGATTTTATGAAATTATTTTTACTTTTTTTAATGACTTGAAAATTAAAGTTAAACATACAAAAGTCAAGTATCATGGTTCGATTGTGCTCTAAAAAGAAACACTAATTTCGAACGCGCCTCTGTCTTATAAAAGAATCTACAGTTGATTTTATAGGCTGAATCTTTCCGCTTGTGTAAGTGATGAAACTTCTCAAATGCACTTGTGATGTTAGGTTGTATAAAAGTGTTAACGCTGGTCAAAATCGAACTTCCTTTTTTAATCGGATTTTTTACATTATTGATTTTCGATATTTATCAGTCGCATTTTGATACCAAATCTACACAAGAACACTCCCAGACACATCAACTACCTTCGTGTGAAATTTAAAAAAAAATTGGCCAAACTGTTTCTGAGTCCATAGGGAACTCTCTTTCTCACACACACAAAGTTCCTTTTATATAATAGTAGAGATAGATAGTTGTGTATTACAAACATTATACTTGTGAGTGTAGCCAGATAAAATAAATAATTTGTTTGCCTCTCGTTAAGCATTTTCTTAGTACTTGTGCAAAACAAGGACCGCATTATCATTGGCATATTCTGGCCAGTTTACGTAAACCGCGAGAATGTGCCAAAAAAGCTTAACCAATAAAATCACAGCAGACAAATATTGATAAAAATATTACAGAAAATTCAATAAATTCGTTATAACTGATTAAAGTCGACACCATTTCAATTAATTTGTGAAAATTGATCTTAAACAAATTTTTTTCCTACCAAAACAATATTTATTCATGAAATTTACTATATGATGAGTGTTTTTTTTTTTGTTTTTGCTGTTTTTTTTTAAAATTCATTTGAATTTTTTCCCCTTTTAATTTTCATAAAGTCTTTCAGTATTTTCCATTAATGTTGTATTGTATTGTCAGGAGTATATATAAACGAATGTATATTATTTATATATTTGTGTCTAAATTCATGTATCGTTTAGCGGTATAAAATGTTCTAATGAAATGTGTGTATACAAAGTGTATATACATTTGTATATACGTGTCACAGTCATTTATATGACGTGTGTATATACTTGTGTTCGTCTATGACCGTCTAGCGTTGTGATCGTTCAATCTAGATTTCCTTGTGTGTGTATGTACATTTAATTACAGTTTATGCTGTGACAATAAGCTACATAAATACATATACAATACAAAAAACGAATAACACTTATTTGTGGGTTTCAACATCTGGCCAAATCGGGAACATTATATATATATATATATATATATATATATATATATATATATATATATATTATATATACATATATAAAACCACCATTCTTGGTCTCATTTGACGGAAAGCTGCAATGGAAACTCTTTCCAAGATAATGAGAGAGCCTTGGGTTTTATTTTCAACAACATTTTATTCCATAGTGTTTTTTCTCCCTTTTGGAAAATTGCAACTCTGATTCTGACTATAGCTATTTCTGACTCCCCTCGACCTGGAGCATTCTTTCTGAGGACCGTCTCTGTCCCTGTCTCGACTCTGACTGATTGTCTCACTCTGTCTATCTCCTAACCCTCTTGTATATATGTAACTATTCCTTTATGCTTACGTCACTCGACCACACAAAGACCTTGCACGTGACCCTCAGTCACGTTTTCTGGTCAAATTTATTGTTTTTATCCCTAGGTTTGAAAAATCACTCTGCTTATGTCCACCATATTCTTTCCGTGTTATTGTTTTTAAGTTAACCTAAATATTTGACAAAACATTCCTTTGTTTCAATAACATTTTTTCTGTATACCTTTTTCTACATAACAATCTCAGAACAATAACAATGTTCATTATCTAACATTTTACTTTTTAATAATAATAGTCAATGTTCTAAATCAACTATCAGCAAGGCCACTTGATGTTGCCCTGGCATAATCTAACATTCATTTTTGTATTTTCTTCGTAACAACATGTTTTTCATTGAAACTACCATAAAATGACTGTTTTCGATTATAATTATATGCTCTTCCCTTAAGTTGTATATGTTACCTAGCATTTTAAATATAGGAAATCGTTTATGGTAAAAAAAGAAAAAAGAAAAAGAAAGAACAAAACACGGAGCCTTCCGGTGGTTTGCATAACTTGCTCGTAATATGCCGACGATAACGTGATCCATATTCTACATGGGTAACTTTTTTTTTTATCATAACTAACTTTTTACATTTTAAACAGATGAGACCATCCTTCAACATGTGTTTAAAAATGCTCATTTTTATTTACGAATTTCTATTCAAGGGACAGGCCACTTTTATTGAGTTCACAATGCTTTGTTTAATTCAGACCAGTCCACCAACGAAGAACGTTTTGAATTAATTATTATTTGATCTTAGCAAAAGCCGTTCAAGGTTATGTGAATGTCTGCATATGAATGTGTGTGGGGGGGAGTACTTATGAATAAGTACTCCCCCCCACACACACATTCATATGCAGACATTCGAATCGAATCGAATGTTTATACACATTTATGAAAGTATAAATATATTAGCAGGAAAACACAGCGTTGCTCGGGATTAAATGAGGATCACTGCTATGTACTTTTTCATTATGCACATAGCATGATATTACTTTCTTTTTTTTTACTACCCCCTCTTCCCGCGTCCCATTTCATCCCCTCATATAGTCAGAAGAAGTTGAAATGTTGGAAAACATCGTCTGCCCTGGAAAATTTTATATATACTATATAAATTTCATCAAAGTAGGATATATTCAAAGTTTTACAGGAGATTCAGTCCCCCATAGCTCTCTTAGATTAGGAGGACAGTTAGAAATTCGTGGCCACTTCCATTGTCTTTTCTAGAAAATTTTATGCATATAATCTCAAATTCATAAAAGTAGGATATATTTGAAGTTTTGAAGTTAAGGAAGTTATGGCCCCATAGCTCCTTTAGTGGCTCACCTAGAGATTTGGAAACACTTCCATTGTCTTCCGGAAAATTTTGATATATTTGATATAAATTTCATCAAAATAGGATATATACAAAGATGTAAAGGAGGTTCGTCCCTTATGGTCCCCTTAAATTAGGGGAGCATTTAGAGTCTTAGGACCACTTCCACTGTCTTCCCAAAAAGAAATTTTATGCATATAATTTAAAATTCATAAAAGTATGATATATTTGAAATTATAAGGGAGTTATACCCTCATAACTTTCTCAGTAGTCTACCTAGAAACACTTTTATTATCCTCTTCGGTAAATTTTGCAAAAGAATACACTTTTAGATTGTATGTTCATTCTTTAACCTAGGAAACACACAAACATCACACACAAGCACAGACAATGAGCTGTATGTATAGAGACTAGACCCTCAGTTCTAAACAGTTCGTCTATTGCAGTAGTTCCCAATATTTTAAATATGGCACCCGATTTTAGAACAAGCAATGAGGAAGCGACCCCAATACTTAAAATATCTTATATATACATTGATTTCTTTGTACAACAAACTGCCATGTATTGCAATCATTGAATTATAGATTATTTATTCGTGAAGTAACTATACATACCATAAATTCATTATTAATTTCAAATTTATTCATAAAAAATTCCAAAGCTGATACAAAAATGAATTAATCGTAAATCAATTAAAAATTATTCGAACACATAAATTTCCACTCATTCCCTTATGTAAAGCATGTATATAAGCAGACCTTAATAAGACCGATGGTATTGCAGTTTTTTTTTTAGGTAGCAAATATATGCTGGGTTCCGTTGTAAATATGACACACCTCAAGTTGTCTTCCTCATTTAATTGATTGCGTTACTTGTTTTTAAGGATGAAAAGTTGGGAGATTTCTGTTTAATATCATTGGTTGGGAACGCCGATAAATTCCTAATTGTAATTTCTGATATTACTGAGAATTTTTGGAAACGTTTTGCACAAAATTCTTATAGTTGCAGTTTGTCAATATGTTTAACACCATGTTTTATCTCTGTTGTGGTGGCAACCACTTATTTGCATATGCGAATAACATAACACTATAAATGGCAAGCCTAGGTTGGCCTTGGTGTGTCTTACTCAAATGCCACCAGAAGTGACGCCGAAGAGCGTACATGTCCTCCCATCAAGACTCTCTGACTCGACACCGTCATTTGTACATATTGTAAATATACCTTTTCTTTAATACACTTATTATTGCGTTATCTTGTTGTTTGCGTCTTCATTGTATTTCCTTACTAATTATTGTTCAACCTTGCAACCACAACAGTTGGCGACGAGATATGAAGCGTCAAATATAACAGTTTGACGAAGAACTATTTAAAAAAAAAAAAAAAAAAGTACAACGCAAAGGTTGACCATTTTTTTTAAGGAATGCAAAGTGTTGACGAGCAAACGGATTTTACGCTAAAGAGAAGTTTCAACTCAAGTGAAAAAAAAAAAAAACTCTAACGTGGCAAAAGCGACAATTTACGCCGTTTTCTGGGAATCCGACTTGCAAACAAATGTAAAAGTGAATTTTTGTTTTGTCGCTACACGACAAATCTTACTAAAGGACCAACTTGCAAACGAAAAGCGAACTTTGTTCTGTCGCAAAAACGACAGGTCAGACCCGTATTACGAAAAGCAAGGAAGTAACCTACGAAAAAAGTTCACCAGTGGATTCTAATTACTGTTCTCCGTAAACAAAACAACAACTAAAGGACTTTTTAATTAATGTTTTGGTTGACGTCGGTACTAAAAGGAAATACCACAGCTAAAACTAAAATTCAAGGAAAGGATTTTTTTTTTCTTGAAGTTGTCACTGAATAACGGATAATACAGTAAAACGTCACGGAAAAAAAAGGTAATCTCAATTTAAGAGGTATTTTAATTACTAAAATACTAGAGAAAAAAAACTCAAAGAACTAAATGTACTGCATACATTTATTCAATTGTGACTCGATTAAAAAAACAAAAACAAAAAAAAACCCAAACTTTTATTTTGTGGAAAGAGTTACTTATACATAAGTGCCTAAAAACGGAAAGTCAATTCCATTTCGTGATTCCAGATAAACCTGTTTTATTTTTTTTTGCAGCGTGATTCGCAAAAAGAATATATTATTGCAAGCAGCGATATTATTATTGAAAACAGGAGCTTACAGCAATTTGCTTTTTTGTTGTAACCCAAACCGGTGTATATGGTACATGGTACAATATTTTTTTTAACTACACACTAAAAAAAACAAAAAAAAAAAAAAAACATGGAAGACTTATCAAAAATGTTCATGCAATTTTTACAAGCACAGGCTGAGCGGGATGAACGCAGACAAGCTACACAAAACGAGTTTTTGCAAACACAAATACAGGCACAGGCTGACCGCAAGGAAAAGAGAGAGGACAGATTATTGAAATGGCAGCAGGAACAAGAAGAAAAGCAGAAAATGGCGCAATTAAAGCAGAAAAAACTGCAATTGGAACAGGAAGAAAGGCATAAGAAACTACAATTGGAATATGAAGAAAGACAAGAGGAACGTTTTGCTAAAACACTGGAACTACTAAAGAGTAATCGAGAAAATGTCGATAGTGTTAATTTCTCCCATACAACTATTTTTAATAGCATGGACACATTTCATTATGTGCCTGAGGAAGAGAAGAATTTTGAAGCATACTACACAAGATACGAGGATGTTTTTCAACTGGACTGTAAAAATTGGCCAAATAGTCAGAAAGTGAGCCTCTTACTCAGAAAATTGGGTACATCAGAACACAGCAAATTCGTAGATTACATATTACCTAAAAAAACTGCGGAATTAGAGTTCATGGAAGCTGTAAAATTACTAAAAGAATTATTTAATCCAAATATATCTCTTTTTCATAAAAGATGGCTGTGCATGAATCTAAGAAAGATGGACAACCAAGATTATTTGACATACGCATCAGTTGTCAATAAAAACTGCGATAATTTTAAGCTTGCAGAACTAACGGTAGAAGATTTTAAATGTCTAATCTTCGCTCAAGGGTTAGTTTCCACGAAAAATGCAGAAATACGCAGACGAGTGTTGTCTAAGCTGGAATCTGAGCAAGATTTAACCCTCCAGAAACTAGCAGAGGACTGTGAAAGGGCCATTACACTAAAAAAGGATTAAAAAAATATAGAAGAATCCGGAGTGGCATATGTAAGAAAAGTTAGAAAACCATACGCACCAACCAAGAACTTTACAAAGAAAAGCAATGGAACGGGATATTCCAAAGATAATAACCATAAATATAGTACAGAATATAACAAGCCTCTTCCTAGATATAACTGTAAGCGATGTGCAGAAAAGCATTGGGAATCAGATTGTCCTTATAAGAAGAAAAAATGCTACATTTGTAAGAAGGTGGGACACAAAAGCGATTGCTGCAGATATAAAGATTACACCAGAAAGAGAGTACAGCAAACAAAATCAAATACAAAATTAGACAAAGATCGGCGAAAATACGTAAAAGTGGAAATATTTAAGACATCAATAAAGTTACAACTCGACTCCGGCGTTTCTATAATAAACCTGAATACGTGGAAAAAGTTGGGAAAACCGGCCATGATGAAAACTAGTAAAGCAGCCCGGACGGTAACTGGTGGTGGTATAAAATTTGAAGAAGTTGTCCTCCCGATAAAATTGAAAGGGATTTTGAAGAAATTAAAAATATTCGTACTAAAAAATAGTGAAAATCTGTTTGGAATAGATTTAATTGAGAAATTCGGACTATGGGATAAGCCAATCAATACATTCTGTAAAAAATTAGAATGTTCTTCTCCAACAGCAGTAAATATAAAAGACGATTTAAAAGAATTATTTCCTGAGGCATTCACGACTAACTTAGGTCACTGCAATAAATTCAAGGCCTCGTTTGAACTTAAAGAAAATGCTAGCCCAATTTTTAGAAAAAAGCGAAATGTTCCGTTCGCTGGGTTGGAAAAGATTGATAAAGAATTAAATAGATTGGAACAGATGGGAATTCTATCAAAAATAGAACACAGCGAGTGGGCAGCCCCCACCGTATACGTAAAGAAAAAGAATGACGAAGTTAGAGTGTGCGCAGACTTTTCGACCGGGGTCAACTCCCTATTAAAAGATCACCATTACCCCCTACCAAGCCCAGAGGAAATATTCACGAAGTTGAATGGGGGTAATATCTTCTCCAAGATAGACTTGAGCAACGCGTATTTGCAAATACCGGTCGAGGAGAATTGCTCAAAAATACTATGCATCAATACGCATAAGGGATAATACAAATACAACCGATTGCCTTTTGGCATCAAAGTAGCGCCTGTCATCTTTCAGCAAGCGATGGACACCATGCTAAGTGGTATTGAGTGCGCATGTGCATACCTGGACGACATTGTTGTCAGGAGAAAATCCCTAGAAGAACATAAGGAACATTTGAAACAAGTATTTACTCGAATACAAGAATTCGGCTTTAAAGTAAAAGAAAGTAAATGTGACTTTTGTATGAGCGAGATTAAGTATCTTGGACACATAATAAACAAACATGGACGACGTCCAGACCCAGACAGATCTGCGGCAATAAAAAATATGCCAGCACCCGATAATGTAACAACCTTGCAGAGTTTCTTAGGACTCGCAAATTATTACCAATCTTTTATTGAAGGAATGCATAACTTGCGAGCCCCCTTAAATAATCTGCTTAAAAAGGATACACCGTGGAACTGGACGCAAGAATGTCAAACCGCTTTTGACAAAATAAAGAGCGCACTAACATCCGAATTATTCTTAACGCACTTTGACACAAACTTAAAAATAGTCGTCGCTAGTGACGCTAGCTCCTACGGCTTAGGAGCATGCATTCAACATATTATGCCGGATGGGTCTAGAAAACCAATAGCGCACGCTTCGAGAATGCTGATACCAGCCGAAAGGGCATATTCACAAATCGAAAAAGAAGCGTTGAGCATAATCTTTGCCATGACTAAATTTCACCGATACTTATATGGTAGACAATTCATACTTGAAACCGACCATAAACCGTTAGTCACGATCTATGGATCAAAAAAAGGATTGCCGGTATACACCGCAAATAGATTGCTGTGCTGGGGTACAATACTACTTAATTACGATTTCCAGCTACAACATCTAGCATCAAAAAAGATTTGCCATGCGGATGGACTGTCAAGACTGATACCACAGAAACACAATCTGGAAGAATCAGTCATTGCAGCAATTCGGACAAATGTTGAAGTAAAAAATATGGTAGCAAACATCATTAAGGAACTACCCGTAACTTTGTCGAACATTAAAAGGGAAGCCGAGAAAGACGAATATATAAAGGACATAAAAGAGAAAATTATAACGGACACAAAGGTGCAGGAAGTTTTCTCCATATGTGACGATGTGTTACTGTACAGCGAGAGAGTGGTAATACCCAAAACATTGCAGAATAGGATGTTAAGAGATTTCCACACAGGACATCCGGGGATAAATCGAATGAAGTCGTTAATGAGAAGCTACATGTACTGGCGTAACATGGACACTGACATAGCGACAACAATTGATAAATGTAAAGGATGCCAGTTAGCGGCAAAATCCCCAACTATAGTACACCAACCATGGTCGAGAATCCACATGGACTTCGCTGGTCCAGTAGGTGAAAACTATTATTTACTTGTAGTGGATAGTTTCACAAAATGGCCGGAGGTAATGCGTTGCAGGAATCCAACAACGAACAACTCAATAGGGTTCCTACACGAGTTGTTTGCAAGATTCGGTGTACCAGACACACTGGTCACTGACAACGGAACGCAGTTCACATCCGCAGAGTTTAAGGAATTTTGCGACACGTTCCGAGTGAAGCACATCACGACTCCGCCGTATCATCCAAGGTCGAACGGCCTCGCGGAAAGGTTCGTGGACACGCTAAAACGAGCGTTAAAGAAATCCATTGGAATACCAACAGAAAAAGCTTTGCAACAATTCTTGCAAGTATATAGGATTACACCACATCCTAGTACACCATCAAACATATCACCAGCTGATCTAATGTTTGCCAGAAAGGTAAAATCAGCGTTTGACAAACTATTGCCAAGGCAGGCAATTATCCGAAACACTACACACACGAGAAGTAAGAAATATAACTCGGGAGATCGAGTATATTTTAAGTGCTACAGAAATAACACATCTTACTGGGAATGTGGAGTAGTGGATAAACGCATTGGTGATTGTACATACATGATTAAAGGTCCACAGAATATACATAAAAGGCACCTAAATCAGATAAAAAAACGTCATATCCAAGATGATGATGATACGACAACAGTCGAAGAGGAGGACACCATAGATATCATATACGAATCTTTTAATTTGGAACCGCCTCAAAATGCACCTGAACCCCGAAGATCAGGTAGGAAAAGAAAAGTGAATGAACCATTAATGGTAAACCCAAAAAGAAAAAGATATTGAAATCTGTGTGACTTCAAATCTTGGGAGGGGGGTGTTGTGGTGGCAACCACTTATTTGCATATGCAAATAACATAACACTATAAATGGCAAGCCTAGGTTGGCCTTGGTGTGTCTTACTCAAATGCCACCAGAAGTGACGCCGAAGAGCGTACATGTCCTCCCATCAAGACTCTCTGACTCGACACCGTCATTTGTACATATTGTAAATATACCTTTTCTTTAATACACTTATTATTGCGTTATCTTGTTGTTTGCGTCTTCATTGTATTTCCTTACTAATTATTGTTCAACCTTGCAACCACAACAATCTCATATTGACATTCGCCCCAAAATCAATTGACGACCTCATGACATTGGTGTCCTGACCCCATTTGGGGTCACAATCCACTGATTGGAAACACTGGTCTAGTGTGTGTAATATATGTGGATGACTATAATGCTCCCTATCTTAGGTTGAGCATATTGGGAAGTGATATACAAATTACCATTAGCATATGAAACGATGCTCTTTATGTAAACAATTGAGCTTAGGTACTTTGGACAATGTCAAAACATTGTTTATTCACTGCCTGCATACCAGCAGCCATATTAACGCAATGTTTAGAAGCTCCGACTGTCGTTTGGGCAATCGGGTTTCGATCCTGGCTTGAGGTAGTTGCTTGTCTAGTCGCACTGATGAGTTGTGAAACAACGAAACAGTATTGTATGTGGATGACTATATATATATATTCCAAGTAAAAGGGATACAGGAAATAAAACTCATGAATCAAAACGAGGTTATTAAGAGTGCTCAATAAAAAAGAGCAAAATATAATATTTTTATTTATGTAGACATATTACATAGTCGCTACACTGAACATGCTGATATTTTGGACAAATTGGATTGCAAGAAACTAAAAGTCACTCGTCAGCCGACGTAATAAAGTTTATTTGACACCGAAGGCATCTGGTTCAAAAATCGAAGAAGTGAAATATATTTTTTTCTTCATAAAAATAAAATATTAAAACGCTAAAATTTAAGTGGGAGGGGTGACATTAAGTGATATTTTAGACTCAAAATAAAAGGTGGAAAAAATATTTCTCTTCTTCCATTTTTGAATCAGATGCCTTCGGTGGAAAATAAACTTTATTATGTTGCCTGATGAGTGATTTTTGGTTTCTTGCAAACTAATTTGTCCGAAACAGTAGTATCAGTGTAGCGTCTATGTAATATTTTATTTGCCTATATATATATGTCGCGATCCACAGATTGGGAATCATTGGTCTAGTGTGTGTGTGTGTGTATATATATATATATATATATATATATATTTTTCTTTTTTTTTCTCTCTCTTCTTCTTCACTCATTTTTCTTAATTACACTTTGTCTCGGCAGCCGAGTTTAGCGCATATCTTATTTTTCTTTTAATAATATTATTGGAATTCTTTCCTATTTTTCCTTGTACCTATTTGTGAATTATTCCACGGATTTCGGCCTTTTGGATTATTTTGGACCATCTTCCAATGACGCGATTTCCTTGGATTTTACTTGTGTGAATGGAAATTTAACTAACTTTCTTAGATTTACATTTTTGGATTTTACCGTCATTGGATACTTTACCCTTCACCAGACTATCCATTCACGTGACATCACCTTTTTCTTCGCCATATTCCCTCTGCTTCACTTTTTGTTATCAAGTATGATCTTTGACTTACTTGCAGTTTCATCAGATACTTTTGCATGCAAAATCCGATCCCGCATTTTGCTAATTCCTACCCTCTGATGAGAAGAAAAGTATTTCTTCGAAACTCTGCGGATTAAGGACTATCCACTTATTTAGTGTTTCCTTTTCAAATTAAATATGTTTTAACTCTTTTTCAAAGTGTTTTTTAACATGTTTTATTAACTATTTGCTCTTATATATAAGAGATAGATAGATAATGATAGGTCACAGATTAAAAATCAAGTGAATTATCCTGTCAGATATTACATTGAGGTAATACTTTCAGGACAATCCTAGCCAAAAAGGTAAAGCTCGATATATAAAAATAGAGCAATATATAAGTTTAATGATTAAAGTTAAATTCTGTAGATTAAAATATATACAAATATATTTAAGTTGAGAATTTATTGTTTGAAACAAGGAATATATGGAGAAAAATTATATTTATTTTCATCTAAATAACTTTTAAATTAAAATACTTGTTCACTATTTAATTTAATTTTTTTTTTAAGTATCATAATTTTACCCATCCTTTACTCCTACTAAAACTAATTTGACCTTTAGAGAATTCTAACTGCATCTTTAACATATATACACATACGCACTATAAGTTTAATGATTAAAGTTAAATTCTGTAGATTAAAATATATACAAATATAAGTTAAGAATTTATTGTTTGAAACAAGGAATATATGGAGAAAAATTATATTTATTTCCTTAATCCATGGATTTTCAATAATGGCTCATATCATCAGAGGAAATGAAATGCAATTAGCAAAATGTTCAGCTATGAATAAACGAATATTTTGCTTTTCAGCACATATATTGAAAATGTTAGTTAAAAGTTATTTAGATGGTGCTTAAGAGTCATAGAAAAAGGATATTATATTAACTTAAATATATTTGTATATATTTTAATCTACAGAATTTAACTTTAATCATTAAACTTATATATATATATATATATGACATAATCATGTTCACACACTGGTTTTCGTCACATCACTGAAGTTAAGCAACGTTTAGCCTGGTCAGTTTCAATTGGGAATTCCAAGTGCTATATGTGCTCTCCATTTATTTTTGGCATTGTTTCCAGTAAGTCTTGGTCTCTCCTTGCCACAGGACCCAAACAGTGCCGATTCAGGAGAGGTGTGGTCGGAGATTGTGCAACCCTTGCCTCACAATTACATGTGCAGCTGCCCTTACAGGAGTATCTGTTGTCTCTTGAGACTGAACGGAGGCATCGATATATATGCATATATATATATACATTTTTTTTTCTGAATTACGCCTTGCCTCAGCAGCCGAGTTTTAAATTACTTCCATTTTTTTACACACATCTTATCTTTCTTTTAATAATATTATTGGAATTCTTTCCCCTTGTCTTTGTACTTTTTTGTGAATTATTCCACAGATCTCGGCCTTTTGGATTATTTTGGACCATCTTCCAATTATGCGATTCCCTTGGATTTTACTTGTGCGGATGGAAATTTAATTTTCTTGGATTTGCATTTTTAGATTTTACCATCATGGGATACTTTACCCTTCACCCGACTATCCATTCACGTGAAATCACTTTTTTCTTCACCCTATTCCCTCTGCTTCACTTTTTGTTATCAAGTATGATCTTTGACTTATTGTAGTTTCATCAAATACTTTTGCAAGCAAAATCCGATCCCGCATTTCCTACCCTCTAATGAGAAGGAAAGTATTTCTTCGAAACTCTGCAGATTAAGGACTATCCACTTATATTAGTGTTTCCTTTTCAAATTAAATATGTTTTCAACTCTTTTTTTAAAGTGTTTTTAACACGTTTTATTAACTACTTGCTCTTATCTATCTATCTATCTATATATATATATATATATAAATGGAAATTTGTGGAGATTGGTATAAGAATCAGAAAAATTTGTGCCAATTTTCCGATGCCAATAACAAGTCGTCTTTTAATTGCTTATTTTTTATTTTTTGTTTAAAACTCAATTTTCCATTGCTGATACTAATAGAAAAAAAAAAAGTGATAAGTATTTATTGAATTTAAATTACCCGTAAAATAAAAATACATATATATCACCCCATGAGTGTATTTTTACGTTTGCAAAAATATATGCATACATTACATGTTTATTTTATTTATTTTACGGTAATCTGAAAAGTAATTAAAAACAACACCTCTACGGTAAAATATTTAGAGATTTTAAAAGATTCGGAATCGGTAACTGTATCGGAAACAGGAATTTAAAGCAGGTAATTGTGTCAGAATCAGGAAAAATATTGGCATCGTCCTATCACTAATACAAATAAAGTTTTGTCTATTTCTAACTGACCAAGTTTTAATCATAAAGTCCAACAGTTATGACTTTCTAATAGCCTGTCTGCAATAAGCACATTTAGAAATGCGCACGCGCACACACACAAACACACACACACACAAACCCATAAACTGGATGTATGTTTTACTTTGCAATTCTATATCTTCTATAAGCGAGAGTGATATCTAGTGAATAAAATCCGTTCGAATGTATAGATAAAATAAAATGGAAAAAGGGGTAAAGCAAATATCATGTAGAAATCAACAATAGGTATTAGACATCAATTAATAAATATTTCACAAATTTCAGGTTTTTTTTTTTAGAAAAAGGATTTGAAGAGGGGGGGGGTCATATTATGGGTACAACCTCCAATTTGAAAATTCAAATATTTCAAATTCACAATCCTTTTTACAATCAATCTATGGCTGATTTTTCCACCAATTTCAGTCAACAATTTCCAACAGTTTTTTTTGTTTGTTCTAAAATCGTCATTCAATGACAAGCAGATCTGGATATGACGTGCAAAATTATCAATACCTAACACATTCCACTGTAGACAAATGATTCTGATTTCAGTTCTGGTAATGCTTTTCAGTTCAAAAATAGTTTGACAATTGTTTTCATAGACTTTTTTTTTTCAGATAATCCCACAGATAAAATCTGATGAATCCAATAAATGTGATAACTATTTAGGATCACACCTTTTACTGATGCAACAATCACCAAAGTGCCCCCCCAATCATTGAGCAACGATTAAAAAAAAGACTACTGCACAATTCATAACTGAAACTTATTGGACAGATCAGGCATAGATCGAAGTTTATTTGTAATTCACTATCCTTTCTGCAATCCAACCATATTTGGTACAAATAAACTTCCATTAACACCTAACATGTCCACCAAGTTTCAGTCAAGAATGTCCAACAGTCTTTATTCTATCGGCGTTCAATAATAAGTACACCTGAATATGACATGCAAAATAGTTAATAATTATTTTCACATTGACATGATTTTGGTCATGAATGCCCTATACAGTTTTTTTTTTTTTACATAGGAATCACCACTTATCAAGACCCAGATGCCACTCGAGGATAAGGGTTAAAGAGTGTACAGTAGTCAATGGGACAATATCGTAGTCATCGTTAGTAGTGGAAATTTGGTAAATTGAATTACGTAAGGGGAACGACTCATCAAGAACTTAAACATTTTAGGGATCGTTTTATAAACATTATTTTTTTAGACAATCCCAGAGTTAAATAGCTGGGTGTTAAAGTTCGATGAGTGTAAAACAGGAGTATACCTCTACTGATGAGACGATCACCAAAATGTCACCACATATCACTGAATGGTGATAAAGCAAAGACTGTTGAAATTTCATAACTGAAACTTGGTAGACAAGTCAGACATAAACCCAAGTTTCTTTGTATGAAATAATGGTTCGATTGTAGAAAGAAGTGTGAATTTTGTTAACGGATTCATGGGTGGCATTTTATTCGGGTCACCATGCATGCTGACATGAATCTACTTACAATGTCAAAGAGGTGTTTTCAACGGTGAAGATCGCTGCATCGTCCGTTTCTTCAAGTTGGGCTTTGTAACTGACCCACACAAAACGATCTAAAAGACTTTGGCATCGCATAATATTGTTGGAGCGCTTACATTTCTCAGCATTTTCCAGCGTTTCAAAATAACCTTCCTGGTCATACTACAAAAGAAAACAAGTCAAGAAAATCAGTCGACGAAACAGGTGGAAGGTCACATTGTTTCAACTTCTTCCTCAGCTCTCACACAAATATATTTGAGATTTGAAGAGACTGTGTGATATCTGAACTTTCATCGCTTGTATCTAACAAACATTTTCAATAAATATAAGGTGCTTTTGCATTGATTGCATAGACAGCATAATCAGGTTTGACTCACAAATTCTCATTAAATCATTAAAGTTAAGCAACATTGAGCCTGGTCAGTACCAGATAGGTAACTGTCTATAATATAAATCTCACCTGTCTGTTTAAATGTATGTATATATGAATGTATGTTTGTATGTCTCGCAAAACCTTTCGAGAGAGGCGACAGATTTTCATGAGGTTAGTATCATTTTGAAGCTCAACCCTTCGGACGACAAATATCAAAAAATTGGCCAAAAACATTAATTTCTTCACCCCCAACTGGGCACTTTTCTACAGGGAGGGGTCGTTTTTTTTCCAATATTTTTGAAAGTCATCGTCTCTTTTCGATTATCTAGCCTTAATTTAAACCTACGTCACTTTCGGTTTGATGATTAGTGCAGCAGCTAACGCGTCATGTTTTTTTTTTTTTTCACTTTCTTTTCATCCTTCGTAGTACAGGTTCAAGCCTGCCTGCCTGGTACAACTTTTTGTTTTGCTCAACACACACCTACAATCACCCTAGCAACGCCGGGCACCCAGGTTACTTTGGGAATAAGAAGCGCTGTTATAGGAGGATGTCGACACTTCCAGCAGCTTCTACATCCCACATAACCTCTAGCTGTCTCGACCTGCCCTGCAGTTGGACCAGGCTGGTTGCGATGAGAGAATAGGGTTGGCTCTAATTCTGAAGGCAAGCAGTTTGAGGAAAGAAGTATTGTACTTTTTGGGGGGTTTGTTGGAGTTACTTACATTGAGAGGGCACAAGTTCGTCAGAGCCCATTTCATTAAAATACTTGTAAAGCAAGCACAGTGGCACAACATAGCAGTGATGGGGCAGGAGATGGAGCTTGGTAAACAGTGTGGGATCTGTTAAATTAGAGTGTTTTTTTTTGTTGTTGTTTTTTTTTACTCTATTCAACCGGGAGAGACTAATGGACGGCGTACCAGCCCAGATGTTACAACAATATTCCATGCATAGATAAATTGTGGCTTGTAGAGATATAGGATACTGGTATAAGTGTCAAATTTTCTAGCCTGTTAGAAGGAAGTGCTACCTTACATGTTTCATATGTTCAGTTTTATTTTGGACTTTGGCACACCCTGACACCATGATCAGACTCCCAGAACAGCCCAACAGAAATGAAAGTAATATTTACTTATACCGTTATTCATGCATATTCTTTATTTTCTGACCCCAGTAACGCATGTCTTTATCCATTATATTGGAACTTTAAAGCATTCTCTCTTAAGTACTTTTGTCTGTTCTCTCTCTGGATATCATATCATATTAAGTACTATTATCTTTTATTCCCCGTCTATGTTTGTCGGACCATGTCTGCATGTCTTTCAAAACTCTTATGCAGTGTCTGTCAGGAACTTTCTAGTTGAAGTCAGAGAAATTCCCAGAGCACCACAACTAACACGAACATTTCATATACTCACGGGAAGCCATAATATAGCAGAAGGTTGAAGGTTCTCATCCGCCTGTGTTAAGTAAAACATCAAAAAGGAGAAGCACACTGTAGAGTAAAGGTGTTACCAGCATCTGTTGTTCCACAAAAATGGGCATGAACAGTCAAGGAGGATAGAAAGACTTAGGAGGAAGTATTAAATAATAATAATTTTGATAGAGGGGCTTGAGTGACATTCAAAAGGTCAGAGGTGACTTAAAAACAGAAGTTGAGGAGAAGACCACACACCTTCCGGCTAAAGGGATCTTGGTCCCTTTCTGGTTGATAACTGAAGCAAAGGAACATAAAACAAACATTACGATTCTCAAGGAGCCACAGCAGGGATGGTGACAGTCATGTAACAATATAGCTAAGTATAGCAAGACAGACGAGCTAAGAAGGGCGTTCTATGATATAAGTAATGCCTCTGACCCACTTCCAGTCATCTGACCTAGCTAAATTTTTGCATGTGCGATGATGGATTATGTGGCAAATTACCACACTGAACTAATTGTGGATTCTGATTTATAGTTATTTCAACTAAGTCGAGTGTGAAATGGAGCGTGTCACACAGTGATCAGGTTTTTGTATTTAAATGGATGCACAGCACAGGAGACTTTTGGTGAAATGAAATAAACATATGGTAATAATCTCCCATCATATGACCTTGTAAAACACTGGCATCGTAAATTCAAATATGGCTGAAAATCTGTTGGAACAGTTCTCAGACTTGATTGACCCTCTTCTGCCACTGATGAGGCATATATAAGTTGAGGCTGCCATTTTAGAAGATCAACGTGTGACTACTCGCCAAATAACCCAAGCGGTAAAAATTAGTACCGGTCTGTGGAAACTATCAATCCTGATCATTTACAAAATGAAGGTGTCTGCCAGATGGATTCTCAGGTCAGTGACACCTTCCCAGAAGCAAAAACATTTCAAGTGCTTGAGAAAGAATTTGGAGATTTGGAGATATGCTAAGATGATTTAACATTTTTCAAAAGATTGATTGCACAAAATAAAACCAGAGACGAAAGCCCATTCAATATAGTGGAAGCACTTAGACTCAATATCTCCAAATAAGGCAAGGGTGCAATCCTCCACATAATGCTCAGTCTTCTGGGACCAGGATGGAGTAGTGATGAACAATTTCCTAGCAACAGGTACCACAATTACAGAAGCCTATTATGCTTTAAAATTGAGGAGATTAAGAGAAGCTATCAAAATCAAGAGGCAGGGCATGATCAGCAAAGGTATTCTCTTTCTGTGAGACAATGCTCTGGTCCACAACGTGCATGTCACCAGATCAAATGCATGGATGGGTGGCTATGAAATTCTCCCCACGGTCTACACTATCCTGCCCTTGCATCCTCTGATTTCATCTCTTTCCAGCCATTAAGTTTGTTTTTTTTTTTAAAGGGAAAACGTTTCCCAAATGATTCCGCCTTGATTTTCGGAACCATCTTATGGGTGGAGGACCAGCCTTGGGTGTTCTACAAAAACCTTCTCCAGCGCTGCATTAAACGATGGGAGAAATGTGTAACTTTGGGTGGTTCCTATGTAGAGAAAGACTAATAACTGTCCCAACTTTTGTTGCTCTACTGCTATGAGTCAGGATCATTACTAGGGCTAGAACAACAGCATATTCTTTTCATTGTTTTGACTCTTGAGTGTGTATCCGTTAATATCTGTGGAACTCTGTTCCATTTTCCTGCTTTCTAACTGACTACAATATGGTCATCTTCAAGTCCAACGTGAACAAATTCTTGATGAGCCATTCCCTTAAGTAATCCAATTTACCAGATTTCCACTACTAACGATGACTGACATTTCCCCTTGACTACTGTACACTCATTAACCCTTATCCTCGAGTGGCCTTCGGGCCTTGATAAGTGGTGACTTCTTTGTAAAAAAAAAATGCTTTTATATAGAGTGGTGTGGTTCTCGGTTGATTAATTGTGTCTAACTGTGTCGGATATATACTAAAGAGTTATGACAATAAAAAGAATATGCTGTTGTCATAGCCCTAGTCATTACTTATTGAACATCCTTCGTATTTTCATTGGTTAATAATTCTTATGTTCACACCTACATCTGTGTTTCTTTTATTTTGGAACCTCACACATGTCAAACAACAATTTTGTATGTATGCTTGTATGTTTTTATGGTTCCTATGTAGAGAAAGTCTAATAACTGTGCTAATTTTGGTTGCTCTACTGCTATGAGAAGTAGGTCAGGGGATTATTTATTGAACGCCCCCCCCTATCTGCCTGTCTGTCTGTCTCTCTCTCACACACATGCATACAAAGTTTTCTATTCCTGTTTATTTAATAATCCTTTAAAAAACAAACAACAAATATTGGTTTGGTTTTTATCAACAAAGAAAGAGGAAGCCTGTCATAATGACGATGATGATAACGATGGTGACAATGACGATGATAATGATGATGATGAAAGCAATGAAGAACAAATAGTTTGACGATGAAAGGATCCACACATGTGCAATTATCACCAACTTGGATTAACAAGGAAACGTAACACTAATATTTTGTATTTTGTGTGCCAATGTGCCATATTTTGATTTTGTGTGCCATTGTGTGCTATATTTTGATTTTGTGTGCCATTGTATGCTATATTTTGATTTTATGTGCCATTGTGTGCTATATTTTGATTTTGTGTGCCAATGTGTGCTATATTTTGATTTTGTGTGCCATTGTGTGCTATATTTTGATTTTGTGTGGCATTATGTGCTATATTTTGATTTTGTGTGCCATTGTGTGCTATATTTTGATATTGTAGGTCATTGTGTGCTGTATTTTGAATTTGTGTGCTATTGACACTATTTAACTGTATGGCAATTATTTTCGAACAAGCTACATTCAATTTGAATGCAACCATAAATAATCTTACTAAATCAAATTCAACAAATGTCGAACACTCACATTAAACTTAACAGCTTTTGAAAGAGCTGTTGAAACTTTAAGCTCCTCTGAGCTAGTGTTGGGTGAGAATATTCGTAACTCATCAAATGGGTCATTTTTTGGTTCCTCTTTATCATTTTCCAAAGGCAAACTGATGTTGTCATCATTATCATCATTTTTGATTGCAATTGGCTTTTTGTTGGTTGTTATTTCTGTTGACGGCTGGATAACTTTAGACGGCTTTTTCGTTTTTCCAGAAACAGATGACACAAGACCTGCCCAGAAGTTGGAAGCTTCTGTCATAGAAGGCTTCTGGAAACTGTGTTGTAAGACTGGGAAGAACTGGTGCACGTTCACATTTTCTTTTTCAATCCTTGCAATTATGGCTTTGGATTTTTGGACTTGCTCAGATTCTTCCATCTACGAAACCTGAAGTGATAACAATAAGAATGAGAACGGTAAGCAATTAACATAAATGTTATACTCTGTCCATGATGCGAATGCTTCACAGAAACATGCAAACCTCGGGCAGCTAGCATAAACTCTTATCGACAATCAAAACTCTGAGGCATGGCATATTTTAGACACATTGATCATCAACGAAGGTGAAACTGAAAAAGAAGTGAAAACATTGGTTCGGAAACACAACAATACAAAGTGAAGACAAAACAGAGATGAAAAGTTTACTAACATCGAAAGAACGTTATAAGAATAAAATTACAGAATAGAAAATATTTTGAGCATAACGATAAAGCCAGAAAAGAAAAACTAAAAGGAAGTGAAAACATTGTTTCAGAAATCGTTGTTGTCATCGGTATGCATTCATGTCCGAATATCATAGATCCCAAGTTCAATACAGAAAAGAAGCAGAAGAGAAAGTTTTATGAATTTTGTAAGAATTTTTAGTCATTATCGGGATGGTGAGTTCTTTTGTGGCTGGAAAAAACAATTTGGGCTCTGAATAATCAGGGGCATTGGTCACATTGTATTGTGGGGGGTGGTTGCGGTTGGTTGGCGGTTATTAGATTGGCTCTTCTATTTTCTTCAGATTGGCTTGTACTCATTTTGATTCTGTTCCTTCATTCATATTTGTTGTCCAATGAGGCTTCAAAGTTGTTTGGATCTATATTGGCCTCACCTAGCGATTTCTTCAGCTGGTCTTTGAATTTAAGTGGCGGGCAGCCTCGGGGTCTATTTCTTGCATTTAGTTGACTGAAGAGCACTTGTTTCGGCAGTCTAGTGTCCTCCATGTGAGCCGCATGACCAGGCCATCTCAGCTGGTGTTTCATGCTCAAGGCCTCGATGCTGATGACGTTAGTTTTCTTGAGGACAGTTTGATGGGCACATAATCATCCCACTTAATCCGCATGACTGCTGTGGAGAAAAGTCAATGCCATAGTTGTCTCCATCCTATTATATATATATATATATATATATATATATATATATGTATATTGGACCATCTACTGTAAAGACCAGAGAGAACTGTTTCAGAAATATTTAACTACAAAATGAAGACAAGACAGAAACGAATTTAGTTTACTAAAATCTAAAAAGAGACGTTATAAACTTAATGAAATTAAAGAATAGAAAATATTTTGAGCATAAAGATTAAACTAGAAAAGAAAAAATATACAAATTATACCAGATCAGTAAGTTACCAAAGAGGAGAATCATAGGCTTAACACGTAGACAAAAGATGAATAAAGTTTGTTAAACAATAGAAACAATACTAAAAAAATAATACTAGAAGTATTTAATTCTATCTTTAAAGAGAAGAAAACCAATATTTCTACCGGCGATGTTTAAGACATTAGGATATTTAAAGAGATAGAAAATTACACCATGAGAGTTGTGAAGAAACAGAAATAAATAAGGAACGAGTACCGATAGCTGCTCGTCAGTATGAGTCTGAAGAAATCGTTATACAAAAAAGGACTGGCAAAGGGAGATAAATACTAGGGAATCTTTTCTATTCTTGACAGAACAAATATTATTTTCATAAATAATACAAAATGTAGCATATGGCGGAAAAGAGTGTTTTGGAGAAAAGCCAATCTTATTATATATTGCGGACTATTATCCTAATCTTTATTAGTTGTTGTTTCACGACGTTTCGGTCAACTATTCTTCTGGCCTTCATCAGGTGGTAACCATGACGTGATAGGAACTCTGAATCTCCTAACTGCATCCTCAGCATTTTCTGCCTTCCATAGTCGTTGTCATCTCACTACATTTTGGCTAACTAATCCTCTGGCCAGCTTTAGGTAGGATTGGGACCATAGAGATTCTCATCTCTATCTACTGCACCACGAGCCCTGAAGGGCAATCAAGGTTGGATTTTTTTGTCTTATAAATTTATTTATTGCGGACTATTATCCTCATCTTTATTAGTTGCCGAAACGTTGCGAAACAACATCTAAGAGAAAGATGAGGATAATAGTCTGCAATAAATAAATCAATAAATAATACTCATCTCAATAATGAATTCCAATTAAATAATATATAAATCCAATCTTGTCTAACACTATCTGAAAAACTTGACACTGCTCAAATCATTGCTATATAATTTTCACTGTGCTCATAACATCATCTTATTTTCTTTACTTTTAGTGCTTCTTTTTTGTTTTTTCATTCTGCTTTGTAAAATAGTTAGAAACTGAAAGGTAAGAAAACTCTCTGAATTAATGTCTTATTGTTGTGACCCCAGAAGGATCACTAAGGCAAACACAGACATGGATATGATTAGAAAAGATAAATTGTATTGAAAGAAAACAGAATATACAAAGAGCAGCAGTCGTAGCACATATTACAAAGTATGCAGACGACACCGAGAGTCGTACCTCTTGGTCTATTTCTACATTTCGGAAGAGTTCATTTCTTGTGCATAGGTGAGTCCCCACAACATGCATGTACCATACAGGATGGCCCACTAAAAAGTAGCCCAGAGAATGTAGTAGAGAGGATGAACATTCTTTTATTGCTTAAATTACCTGTAGTGTTATAAAAAAGCTGGAAGTGCTCTCTGTTGATATCTATGCATTTCTGGGTATGTTTTAGCAACATTTGCAGATACTGCATACAGATCTTTTCTGGTGATTCTCCTGATAACGTTGGTAATGTTCTCCTTTAGTTGGTTTACATTGTGAGGATTATTTGCATAAACTTTTTGTTTTAAAGTCACTCAAAAATAAAAATCACATGATGACAAGTCCGGGGAACGTGGTGGCCATAGCTCTTTGCTTATTGGTCTTTCTTCCATAAACATGTCATAAACTCGTGTCAGTGATCTGTGAGGCATGCAGTGTTATCTTGTTGGAAAAAGAATTGCATTTTTCTTGTGGTGTCAGTTGGTCGTTAAGAGAAAGATTAGAGAGTTTGGGCTACTTTTAAGTGGGCCACCCTGTATAATTACAGAAAACAACACATTACCTTGTGTAAATGACGACGAAGACAAAGGCTTACATAACAATATGAAGACATTTATTTCCAGCTAATGGTGAGAGTTTGATGCCGTTTAGATTTCTACATTTTGTCTTCTCTTTCCCCCTTCACTTCCTGAAGGAGCTCAGGCTAACCCTCTCTTCTTTCAACTGCCAACCTGCCAACTTTCAACTCTAACTTATTTTGAACCCTAACTTAACTGTATATATTGACACTATATTTCTTTGTGACGTCAGAACGTGGCCAATATGTGCTTGTTTTGCACGTGTATTATTGCATATGCTTCCAACACGTTTTCTGGCACAGAAAGAACATTCCTAAATTTCCATTGTTCCATTCTACCTGCTCTAATCTAACTTTGTTGTATAATTATTTCTACTATAATGAACAATTCACTACATTCCTGGAATCGCATCTAAATGACAATATCTATTCATTTTTAACTTTTGATCACCGAGTTCGATTCCAGCATTCTCCTTTAATAAATATTATTTTCGATTCCAATTACCTCATTTCTCTAAATACCGGGAGCTATCCACTTCAATATATAATACATATAGTTTAAATTTTATTAAAAGTGGATATACATATTTGAAGTTTTTAGAGGGAGAGTTTGTCCCAATGGATCACTTAGGTGATGGTATGTAGATATATTTGGTGCATAGAGGATAACAGATATTTGGGACCACCTCCGCTGTATTCCTTGGAGAATTTTATATGCATGACATAAATTTCATCAAAATAGGTTAAGTTTGAAGTTCTAAAGAAGATTTATCCTTCATAACTCTCTTAGGTTAGGAGACACTTATTGACTTTCCTAGAAAAATTTGAAACATGATTTAAATTTAATAAAAATAAGATGGAATTTCAAATTTGAAGAGCGTTATGCTCTTTGTGGTACACTTACAGATTCGGGAAACACTTCCATTGTCTTCCTCAGTAAATTTTACATAAAAATACACTTTTAGATTTTATGTAGATTCTCTGAGCTGACTGGTCCACATTTGACCAAATCACTTCACAAGGGTAGCTCTCTACAATGAAATCAATGTCAATGTTGATGACTGCTCTAGCCTTCTAATTCATAGCTGTAGTCATTCTTTTTTCCTGAGATATTGTTAGTGGTTAGACATGGCTAAGGAAGCTTCTTTTTAACTCATTGGTTCATATCCATGAAGGAGATGAATTATCAAATCGAATTCATATTTTAGTAGATTGCTTCCTAAAAAATTTCTTCTTTTGACTAACAATCACCAGAGGAGTAATGGTAGAATTAAAGTGCAATTGAACACGACAGCAAAATTATACATTAATACAACATTTGAAAAAAAAAGGACCCAAACACGGGGTTAGGGTTAGTATTAAGGTTGGTAGGAGTATGGTAAGTGGTAAGATGGCATTAGGCATGCATTTACATATGATTGGTTGATAGCAATATTTTGGCAATATCTACACAAATATCACACAAACACATATACACACCCACATTGACTTTTATAGAGAGATTGGCATTCCGGCATATTCCTTGAGACATTTCATTGTTGGATTAGCTCCCCTGTTTTCTAGATGGGGATAAATGATTTGGCGTCCCCAACGAAACATATTCCAACAGATATTATGTATTATATAATATATATGTAATATTATGTATTATATAATATATATGTAATACTATGTATTATATAATATATAATATGTAATATTATGTATTATATAATATGTAATATTATAATATTATTTATTATTATTTATTATTAACTAGTCTGGGTACCTGGCGTTCCCTGGGTGTTTGTAGGTGTGTGTTGCGCAAAAAAAAAAAGTGGTAGTAGGCAGACAGGCTCGAACCCGTATCGCGAAAGAGGAAAAGAAAGTGAAAAAAAAAAAAAAAAAGTTACACGTTAGCTGTTTTGCCCATCGCCAAGCCGAAAGTGACGTAGGTCTAAATTAAGGCTAGACAATTGAAAAAAGGCGATGATTTTCGAAAATATTAATGAAAAATGTGACCCTGCCTTATAGAAAAGTGGCTAGTTGAGGGTGAAGAAATTAATGTTTTTGGCCAATTTTTCAATATTTGTCATCTGAAGGATTGAGCTTCAAAACGATACTGATCGTGTGAGAATTCCGTTGCCTCTGTCAAAAGTTTTTTTTGAGACATACATGCATACATTTAAACAGACGTGAGATTTATATTATAGATATTCTATACGAAAATGAATGGAACAATGTGAACAATTCTTACTTTTATTTAATAAACATGTAATATTTCTTTATTTTATTTGTTAACTTTCTTTTTTATGTGAAACTTTCTTAAAATAAAGAAACATTTTTTTACAGAAAAATATCATTCTTATGCCAAACTACTTCTAATAAGACAGATGCTACTAATACTACTACTACTAATAATAATAAGCACAATAATAATACTAATAATTTGTCTAAGAATGTGATGAATTTTTTCAGTTAAAATATCTGTTGGAAGATGTTTCGTCGTGGATGCCAAGTAATACAATAATAAAATGTCTCGAAATATATGCCGGAATGCTGAGAGATTAACTAATTTAGCTAGTCACATGGCCATCATCAAAATAGCAGTCATACATATTTTTCCAGCCTTCATTATAACAAAATCGCTCAACGAATAACTTACTTATTACAATTTACTTTCGGCAGTCACGTAATTCTTGCTTCCCTTATTTGGTCCTTTAGTCCTCACATTCCAGGAGCAATGTTTCTGACAAAGAGGGAAGAATTGCTGTTTTCTTGGTCAGAATCTATTCCATCTAACACTTATCATTGATAAGTTTTGGACCTGAAAGTAATATTTTTGTTTTTAGCTCCTTATATCAAGTGGCTTTATGCCTTGTTTGGAGCGATTTCTATTTAAAAAAAAAAAAAAAAAGAATTTCCATAATAGAATGAAAATATTTAAGACTATTTGAGACAAACAACATATAATTCATATCTGAAAAGGCAGATTGTGAATTTGAGATCATTTTTCAGTTATATAGGTTTTAGCATCTTAAATGCAACTTTCAGTTTGATAACGTGCTGCTATAAAACCATCTGCCCTATTTGGGGAGCTGGATTTCCTCCACATTAAACATATCTCATGTTACATCATGGTCTCGCAAAGAGTCAGTAAAAACTGTAGTGAAATTGAATGCACATACTGGGTTAAAGACAACTAATCTAAGGGAAACAACTCTGTATTTATTTTATTTTAACAAATGCACAAGCAACAAACCAAAAGCAATGTGATATATAAAACTGATTTATTAAAGTATGTACATGCGCGGATTACTACTATAAAGATGGTGTCTTTCACTGCATGTTATTTTGTTTTCTCCCAGTTCAAGGGACATTACTCTGTCAAAGCATGTTTCACATACTTTACAAAACACACTTTTTAATATTTTACATTGTTGTGAGTATTAGTGTTTCATAATTAATTTACTAATTAATTTAATGAACCTGAAATAGAAAATATTGAACAAACATAAATTATGTACAATAACTAACTAAACTGAGCTCGAGTACAAATACACAGATTTATTAAATACACCGACAAATGTAAAGGACATACAACATTTCACAATGACAAAGCAATACAAGCGTTCATTAACTCATCACCTGGGCGATATCTCTAAGATAAAACAGGGATATTCTGCCAATACTGGAATGCACTCAGCATGGGGAATAAGTGTTCTCTACCATGTAAGGTAAAATGGTTTTTCTCACTTCTGTGGATTTAGAAAAGAATCCAGGTTGTCCTTGACGGTCGTACATCTAAACAATATGATATAAATGCGGGAGTACCTCGGGGGTCTATCCTTGGACCTTTATTATTCCTAATATTCATAAATAACCTTTCTGATAAAATTGTCTCTGAAATGGACATATTGGCTGATGACACCACACTCTATAACAGGCACGAGGGAAAACAAATGAACACATATCTAAGGAAATGGCAAAAACACTAGAGGATGACCTCCAATCTGTAGTGGAATGGGGACATAAATGGATGGTCACATTCAATGCTGCCAAGACTAAACTTGCTTCCTTCAATAACTATAAGAAACCTTCTCTACCACCAATAGCAATGGTCAAAGACTCTTTATCTGAAAGTACTTCTTTTAAACTTCTCGGCCTAACATTCACAGGGAAAATGAGTTGGAACAGATACACTGAGAGCATTGCTAAAGCCACTGCAAAGAATGTGGGCTCTCTCTACCATGCTAGAAAGCTACTTATGCCTGAAAGTATCATGTACCTCTATAAGGCCACCATTCGCCCATATATGGAGTATTGCTGTCAGTTTTGGGCTGGTGCATTTGCTACTAGTCTCTCACTCCTGGACAAGATTCAAAAGAGAGTCGCCAACCTGATAGGTCATGAACTGTCATATAAGCTTCAGCCTTTGTCGCATCGACGAAATGTTGCATCCCTTTGCCTGTTTTACAAGTATTTTAATGGTGAATGCTCTGATGAACTACGAGCACTTGTACTCCCTCAACATAAATACGCCTGACAAACCCGACAAGCAGCTAAATTCCACCCCTACACTGTAGAGAATCCTAGGTGTAAGAAAGCCTTCTACTTCAATAGTTTCTTCCCCAGAACTGCTAGATTTTAGAACTCTCTTCCGGGATTCTGTTTTCTCGCCTATACTAACGTTCTAAAAAAATCGATAGGGTAGAAAATTATTTATTAAAAAAATAAATAAAAAATAGAATTTGATGAAAACGATCGTAAAACACAGGAGAATTCAAAAGGGAGGTAATTTTCCGTTTGATTTTAACAAGATGGCGGAAAAATTCCCCCCTGCTAACATGATTAAAGTTGTTTTTTTTTAATAATTCAGTAATATTCAGGCAATTTCGACTGCATAATTTAGAAGCTACCATTATAACTTATTAGAATTTACAAAAAAAAAACCCCCCAAAAAAACAAACAAACAAAACAAAAACAGTTGAAACTATTTTTTTTTTAAATCTGAAAACTCCATTTATCGATTACAAAATCTCGTTCCAATTCTGTAGAAGTGCCGACTATTTTTATGTAAACTAAATTTATTTTAGTTCGTTTATTTAAAAAGTATTTTAAAGGTAAAAATAACCTGTAATAAAAACAGAATTTCGTTTTCCTTTACGCTGTTGATTTTTTCACATTCCAATAAATCGCTTAATAATAATAATAATAAATAATAATAATAAATAATAATAATAATAATAATAATAATAATAATAATAATAATAATAATAATAATAATAATAATAAATCAAGTTATGCAGGGACGAGAAGCACAGACACATGAAAAGTGATCGCTATGAGATTATTTCATGATGAAGAAAAAGCTAAATAATTATTCATAAAAACAGGTGTTTTTCAGAGTTTTCAATGGCTAGCTGACAGACCCAGTAGACCCACAGCAAACGTCGGGGGACGTAGCTTGAAGATAACCAAATAGATATTAAAACCACATCACCTGCAGCGGAAGATTTCGAGTTTTGACGATTTACTTTTTAACCCTCATAATAAAAATTATTGACGTTGCCGGTGGCCGCCATCTTGTTTTCTGCTACCATGGGAACCGTTTACAAACATTTTTTTTTTTTTTAAATGTACAGGGTAGAACGATAAAATTGTCGGCGCTGTACAGAGGGAGACAACTCTCTTTTACCATTCATTCATTTATCATCTCATAATTTAGGACGCTCGATGCACCGATATTTTATTATTATTTTTTTTATTAAATCAAAACATTAAGAAAAGAAAGTTGATAACATTAATAATACAAAATGTAGTCTTTACGCTACTATTAAGAGAAAATCAACGAACAAACGATAGTTTCATAAAATGAAAACATTTAAAAAAGAGGCATATGTTTACTTTGGACGGAAAATTTAGGAGACAGGGGCTCTAACTCTGACCTGACGAAAAATAAATAGCACCGGTATTTTATCATTGCCGTAACCATGGTTCCATTCACTAGTTTCATTTTTGTTTACATGTTAACTTAATGCTAACTCAAGTTAATAAGTATTTTATTTCGCATTTTTAAACAAGGAAAGAATTGTAAATAACTTTCGGTACTTGTTAACTTAATGCTAACGAACAATTACTCGAATTAATAAGTATTTTATTTCGTACTTTTTACGATAATAATAACAGTAAGAAAACAGAAAATAAAAACAATAGAATGCTAACAAAAAGGATAAAAAACAAAAAGGTTTTAAAATAAAACTTATTTAAATTTTCGACAGAAGAAGAGAACTATTAGAAAGAAAACTTATTATTTCGACAGTAACACGTGTAATTAAAATCGTACAATAGAATTTCAATTTAATGATAAAACACCGGTGCAATTTATTCCCCCCCCCTAAGTTAGGTCAGAGTTAGATCCCCTGTCTCCTAAATTTTCCGTCTAAAGTAAACATCTGCCAAAAAAGAAGCTGCCGCAACCTTTTTTTTTTTTTAATTAGAAAGTAAATGTTATGATAAGGTTTTTAAAAAAATTAATGAAACTCTTTAATGAAACAACAAATAAAAAAAAGCTGCATTTACAATTCCTCTACAACTATCGTCGCATTTTCGTTTTTTTGTAATATGAATAGATGTTAGTGTTATTAATAGCTTTGTTGCAACAATAAATAAATAAATAAATAAGTCGCTGCAGCTGCAAGAGTGCCAATAAGTCTATAGACAACAAATATTGCATCCATGAATAAGTAATCTAAAATATTCGTTTGTAGGAAGAACCCCCCCCCCCATCCGATTTTGTTTTATATCATAAGTTGCTTAAAACGTGATTAGTTAAAGTTCAGAATAAAATCACGCTTTCTCTTAACGGTTAATTTAAAAAAAAAAATCTTCTGAACGCTATTAAAAGTTAAATTCTTCACTAGTTTGGAGACGGAATGCGTTGTTGTGATAAGTGATTTTCTCTATTAATTCGCACTTTTTATTTTAAGATTCAAATATTAATAACTACATTTTATTTCAGTATTTAATTTATGTATTTCTGTTGTATTAAATGCTAGCTTTAATTTTTTTTTTTTTTTTTTTTTTTTTTTTTTTTCTCGTCCATAAATGTTTATTTATCTACTGAGTTGATTGCAAAAATAGATTACCTAATTGTACTCATTTTTAGTTCGTGGGAGGGGAATCTATCACCATACTTTCCCTTAAACAGGTCCGTTGGACTTTTATTAAGTACAATACTTAATAGTTATTTTTTTATTTTATTTTATTTTTTTTTTTTAATGGAGAGTAGAAAACGCATTGTGGATGCGTTATCGGCAGCTCCTGTTACTCTCGCTTCTTCTTATTTGTCCCTCAGTCCTCATTTTTAAATGAGTGATTTTTCTGACAAAGGGAGAAGAAAAAGCTGTTTTCTAGGTTGGCAGTATTTTTGCGCGAACAGTTGGCAGAGTTGGTGGAAATTTTCTGTTTCTATGTCTATCCTTGTAGCCATGTCACTAGTAAGGGTGCTGGAGGTAAACGTTTTGTCTGGGCTGACGTTATCCGCCTGATAGTCAGGGACCCGAACCTTGGATTAACCACTAAGGAGGCTGTCCTATCAGCAGGTGCAAAGTACTGGGGCTGCTGTATTGCCATTTGGTGAATGGAATCTGGACCATGCAGTAGCTTCTGGTGGGGCCTCTCGATGCCATACTAGTGGGTAATTGTTACGGCTTTACCTTATCATGTGGTACAAAAAAAAAAAAAAAAAAATTCTTCGTTTCTTTTTCTCTCTTAGTTTCCCCTCTCTGTCCTGCTCTAAGTAAATCTGTCGACCTAGTCCACAAATTCCAAAATTTCATCATGACAAGTTTCAAGAAAAAATACACGATTAAACCCGGTTCTCCAACTTCCAACGTAGACCCCTACTACCATGTCTCCTTCTCCAACATCAGGGGTCTACGTTCTAACCTTCCAGAGGTTGAAACCCAATTACAGGAGACTAAACCAGACCTTTTATTTTTAAGTGAAACTGGCATTGGACAGGCTATTTCCCTTGATGAGTTTGCAATTACAGGATACTCTAACTTAACTTCTAAATCTGACCCCCAAGATCGCCATGGGCATGGAATATGTGCCTATATTAAAGATAGCTTTCCATGTGGGAGGGACATCTCCAGGGAAGATCCTAACTTACCTTATATGTGCTTCCGGGTTGCTTTAGCTCACACTACTGCATTTATATTTACTCTCTATCGCCCCCACAACAGCGGAGTTACTATCTTTCAAAGCATATCTGAGAAAATTGACCAAGTCCTTTCTACTTATCCTTCAGCTAACATTCACGTATGTGGAGACTTCAATGTTCACAACGTCGAATGGTTGACCCACTCAAACAAGACCGATGATGAGGGGAGGTTCTGTCATGATTTCTCCATTGCCTATGACCTCACTCAGATTGTTCAGGAACCTACCCGTGTGCCCGATAATGACGGCCAGTATGCGAGCCTACTAGACCTTTTTCTCACAACTTGCCCTGAACTATGTTCAGTTTCTGTTCTGTCGCCTCTTGGATCTTCCGACCACTCTGTTGTATCAATTAAGATAAAAATGAAATGTAATAAGTCCCCAGACGTACCTCTTCATCGTACAGTATATCGATACACTAAGGCTGACTGGGATAGCTTCCGTACATTTATATCTGATCTACCTCTGCATTCCATGTTTAAAAAGGATGTGTCCTCTATAGTATTAGACCTAACTGAATGGTTAATTGTAGGTATTGACCATTTCATACCCTCTAAAAAGTTTCAGCAAAAACCTAACAGCCAGCCATGGTTCTCTCCAGAATGTGCTGCTGCCATTGCGCACAGAAATCACTTTTTCCACTGCTTCAAACGTAATAGATGTATGGAAACTAAAGCCGTTTTCAGGACTGCCAGCAACCATTGTAAGAAAGTAATAAGGAACGCAAGAGAGTTGTATGCTCAATCTGTTAAGTCCAAAGTAGCTGAGCAGCGGCTTGGTTCCCACCAGTTTTGGCAAATAGCAAACAGAATCCTGAACAGAAGCGTGTGCTCCATCCCAACTATTATCAATGGATCTGAGGTAATCTCGTCAGCATCAGACAAAGCCAAACTCTTTGTCAAGAACTTTGCAGCTAATTCTACCCTTTGCGACCAAGACCGCCAACCCCCAATATTTCCTCTTGTATCAGAAAACACGCTATGTGATATACGTATATCTGTACGTGATGTTGCCAAACTAATCAAAAACCTTGATTCCAGTAAAGCAACTGGCCCTGATGGTATTCCAATTATAGTACTCAAAAAACTTCAACCTGAACTAGCGCCCATACTTACAAAACTGTTTAAACGTTGTCTTAAGGAGAATAGTTTCCCATCTCCCTGGAAAATCTCATCAGTATGCCCTGTATTTAAGAATTCAGGTGATCGCTCATCCCCCTCTCAGTACAGGCCAATAAGTCTCCTGTGCGTCATGAGTAAGTTGCTAGAATCTGTATTAAATACAGAAGTAATCAAACATCTCAACAAAAATAACCTTCTTAGTGACACTCAATATGGTTTCCGTTCTGCTAGATCTACAGCAGATGTCCTTACAGTTATATCGCATAGGATTAGCAAATCTCTCGACGGTGGCAATCTTTCTAGGGCAATTGCTCTTGACATATCTAAAGCCTTTGATAGGGTATGGCATAAAGGTTTACTTCATAAGATCGCTAGCTATGGTATAGCTGGAAAAGTCTTCTCAATTATTAAATCTTTTCTTTCTGATAGATTCATAAGAGTAGTAGTTGAGGGGCAAAAATCAGAAGCTCACAATATTAATGCCGGTGTCCCTCAGGGATCCATCCTGGGCCCAACTCTTTTCCTGATCTACATTAATGATCTTCCAAATCATATCCTTACATCATTTGTAGACATTTATGCTGACGACACTACCATTTATGGTACCACATCTAAGACAGTAAACGAGCAAGTTCTCTCCAATTCTCTCTCCTCTGATCTTGAGCACGTAGTACAATGGGGAAAGGAATGGCTGGTTACTTTTAATGCATCTAAAACCAAGCTTCTCTCTTTACATCATCAACATTCTAATCCACATTTGTCATCAATTGAAATGAATGGCTCTCGTCTTCAGGAGGCCTCAAGTTTTGACAAGCTTCTGGGCTTGACCATTACTCCTGATCTTAAATGGAACACGTATATCAAATCTGTTGCCAAGGCCGCTGGAAAAATGGTGGGATCTTTCTATCGATCCAGTAGATATCTCACTGCTGATGCTATTCTCTATCTATATAAGAGCCAGGTACGTCCAAGGATGGAATACTGTTGCCACATCTGGGCAGGAGCTGCTAGAAAGAACTTGTCCTGCCTTGATAGAGTTCAAAATAGACTTCGTAGCCTCGTAGGAGATGTCCTTTTCTCCTCCTTGCAACCTCTATCTCACAGAAGAGATGTTGCGAGTTTGTCTCTGATGTATCGTTATTTTCATGGAAAGTGTTCAACTGAGCTTCAATCTATGGTCCCCCCTCGCCAAACTTTCACAAGAAACACTCGTCTAGCTGTAAACACTATCAATAATTTCCCCCACTCTTTATCTGTGCCTAAACCTAAACGTAGATTCCATGAACAAAGCTTCTTTCTTAGAACTGCACGCCTGTGGAATTGTCTTCCGTTTTCCTGCTTTCCGGCTGACTACAATATGGTTTTGTTCAAGTCTAAAGTAAATAAGTTCTTGATGAGCCGTTCCATATAAGTTATTAAATTTACCAAATTTTCATTACTAATGATTACTATATTGACCAACTTCTACTGTACACTCTTTAACCCTTATCCTTGAGTGGCCTCTGGGCCTTGATAATGTGGTGATGCCTTTGTAAAAAAAAAAAAAAAAAAAAAAAGGTTGCGTTTTTATTATTTTTTCTTGGTTCTTCTTCATGTATGTCTGTTTAAGTTAAACTTTAAAAAAAAAACAAAAAAAACAAAAAAAAAAACAAACATTGTTAATGACCATTTTGGTAAAAAAGTAAAAGTCCATTAATGACGGCCCACGGCCCAGGCCCACTACTACGAATTCGGAATAAGAGCGAGCGAGAAAAAATGATAGTAAAGGCAAAAAGTATATGAGAATCAAGAAAGAAATAAAAACGCAGCCGACATTAAAAAATACATATTTGATATGTTTTTCTTAAATTCAAAAATTGAATAATCATAGAAAATGAACTCATTTTAAAACAAGAAATTACTTGATTGATACCATCTCTGCGTTCCTTTATTGAAAAGTTCTGTTAAAAAAGAAAGCCCCCCCCCCAAAAAAAAATGCACTCTACATAAAACATATAGGGAGTCTGATTCTCTCTTTAACACGGTAAGTGTGGGAAAAGATGTTATAAATAAAAAAACCGGATAAAATACTGTTAAAAGCTCGCTCAATATATGTTACCGTGACATAGGTTGACATATATTCGGCGGGTTTTTAATAGTATTTTGTAGTTTTTTTTTTATTTATAACACCTTTTTCCAAACTTACGGTGTTAAAGAGGGTGTGAGACGGCAGACGCCATCTTGAATTTTCGAATACATCGGTAAACACTGTATGTTTTTCAATCTGAATAAATATGTTACATTGAATAAAAACACAAAAAATATATCCAGTTTGGCAGAAAAGTAACTTATCTTGCCTTTGATAACATTTATTTGTTATATATTTGTTTTTTGACAACTTTTTCGAATCTATGTGTACAGTAATACAAACCCCCATCTTGAATTTTCGAATACATCGGTAAACACTGTATGTTTTTCGAGCTGAATAAACATGTTACATTTAATAAAAACACAAAAAATATATCCAGTTTGGCAGAAAAGTAACTTAACTTTGATAACATTTATTTGTTATATATTTGTTTTTTTTGACAACTTTTTCGAATCTATGTGTACAGTAATACAAACCCTATTCTCCCTATTTTTCTTTAAATCTTTCCTTAATATTTTAAATCATCAGGAGGAGGGGGTAAATTCGGATTGTGCATGTTTGTTTACAAATGACACGTGCGCTGGCAGTTAACCGGTGTCGATTTAAAAGTGTTCCTTTTGAGTCTGTCAGCTTAATCATCATACACAACTGAATTTATTCACCATAAACTAAGGGTTATCTTTAAATTAAGCCTCACCGTGTTTACAAAGGTTTTCTGCAGATCTTTCGGCTGAAAAATTAAACTAGATTTGTTTTTAAATGTATTTTTTAAAATAAGCAAACGGACAAAAAAAAAAATCGATTCTACTTACTTTTTTGACTCCCAATGTTTCGTCTGCTAAAATTTTAATCACGTGATTACGGTGTAATATCAATAAAGTAAACCATTAATTCAAGTGCCGCTTGTTATGGATTTAGCTGAATACGATATTAAAAATCACTTTATTGGTACTTATGCACTTATGTTACCAGGCTGGCGGGTGTATTATAACTATTCTGTACTTTCACCTAACAATTTAATGAACAAAAAGATATAAAATTTGAAGGACCGTTTGAACACATTCGGAAAAATAATACAGCAAATTAAAACGGTGGATCCATTTGCTCTTTAGAAAATCAGACAGAACTAAGCGATAAAATTTGGCAACCATTTTGGAAGCGAACGGCACTTTTTAAAATAAAATGTTTATGCTCAAAGAGAAATAACTCCGTATTTTTATGTTTCGATTACTTCCCCTGAATCAATCTTTCATTAAATTCTGCTCTGTGCACTTATTCATCAAAATGGTTTAAGAATCAACATTTTGCATGACTAGAAACAAAGCATAGTATCTGCGTTTTCTCTGCCGTCAGTTAGCGAATGAGAAATCCTTCTAGACTGATGAATTTTAATATAGAGACCCCCTTTTAGGGTAGCTGGATTTTCTTCAAGATAGATTTAATATCATGTAGCTGGTTGAAGGAGAGAATAGTTCAGTTTACACGTGTTTGTAGCCAGCAGTCGTCGGGACAAGGAGGCTGGTTAAAGAAGAAAAAAGGGAAAGGTATTCAGTGTGTTGACGTGTTGTCGTGGGTGTGTGTGTGTATGTTGGTGTATTGATGAGGGCAGTTCTGTAACATGATAAACAAAGTCCGTTTGGGTACCGCACGTGGAAATAAATGTGAGTTTGAAGAGAGTCATTGTTAGCTTATTGTACTCATGTCTGGCCTGAGGCCAAAGCCCCAGGCTAACGTCTGCTGCCCGGCAGGGTTAGGAAGAAAGAGGAATAAGAGTTTCAGATTTCGCCTTTTATGTACTCAGTCACATGATTGAAAGCTGGCTTTTGATTAGACAAGCCAGAGAGAAAATGGATTTCAAATCTCGAGCCGCGAGAATTAGCTCCTGCCTGTGATTGTAGCAAGTTTCGGCTGCTACAGCTACTTCGCCAAGAACAGAACCAACATGACATCCCACAATGCCATCCACTGAGTATTCGCTGAGTTCTCACTGCTGCTTATGGAAAAGGCATGCTCCCAGTTCCAGAGCATTCCACCACATTGAGGTGGTGATTGAGGCTGAAGGTGATTACAGTGAATAGATGTTAGCTTTACTACATAATCAAGTTACCTGAATTGATTTTTTCAATAAAATTTTCAAAATAAAGCTGTAGTTGTTTTCTTTGGGGCGACACTTTTATCATTCCACCCTGTACTAACCCAAGAACTCTCGTTCATTCTTTGAACATGACCACATCAAAGTTTCTATTACAGATATCCTTCTATATTGTACAAATTTAATCTTCCTTTGAAGTCATCAGATGTAAGTCTGTCTTTAAGATTCCCATAACACATCCATCATACCATTTTTCTTTTTCTTTTTTTTTTTTTTTTTACAAGGTGGTCACCACTTATCAAGGCCCGGAAGCCACTCAGGGATAAGGGTTATTGTAAGTACAGTACGTTAGTGTGGAGATTTAATAAAGTGTCTACTTAAGGGGGCGGTTCATCAGGAATTTGTTTATGTTGGACTTGAAGATATCCAGGTTGTAGTCAGGTGGGAAGCAGGCAGACGGAACATAGTTCCACAGGCGTGCAGTTCTAAGAAAGAAGCTTTGTTCATGGAATCTACGTTTTGATTTAGGCATAGATAAAGAGTGAGGAAAGTTTTTGACAGTGGATTCAGCTAGACAGGTGTTTTTGTAAAAGATTGGCGAGGGGGAGCATGCAACACATGTCCTCAACCTTCACTGGCCAGGTTTCACTTCTATACATCATCTCACTGCATACACAGGACTGATAGACTTGTAGCAAGCATAAATGATACATTTTCGCTCTTGGAGAATCATGTATGATGGTCAGACAGGTTTCGCTGGAAGTAACCAGAAAAAATACAGCCGTTTTCTCTCTTATCTTTTATCCACTGAATTCTCATGCAATAACTATTCTCCATCACAAGAACTACTGCTCAGAAATAAAAATAAGTGGCCACCAAACTTTCTAACTCTTTATCTCCTCACTCTGACACTCTCTAACTTTTTTCAATATCAAACAGTATGAGTGTAACTTTGATAAATACCTTTTTGTTGTTATAAAAAGAAAGGTTTTGTTTTTCTTTACATTACTTAGAAATACTATAATAGGAGTTTGTCATAACGTTCTTTGCTGAGGAGAGAACCTATAGGCGCTTCTCTTGGTCAATACAAACGGCTATTCTCTTTGACAATGTATCAAGTTAATTTTTAGATTCGATTTCTACTTTGCGTTATGCACTCTGAAAATCGGAAGTACTATCAACGTGATATTTGACAATTTAATTCACGTAAATTTGCAGCAGTTGTGAAGAGAAAGAGTCCAGTTGGTGCTAATACGTTAGTGTACTCAGCTCACCTCAAAGATGAACTCTGATTGGGCAAGCCAGAAAGGAAGTTAAATAATTACACCAATCTATGCTGAGATTTGAAATTGAATATAGTTTCAAAATCATAATAGTACCTGTCACTGCTGCGACTTGTAGCACGACTGCTACCATTTGGTAAACGTAATAATCATATGTATTACTAATGTAATAATTAACGTATTACTTATATGTATTATTAATGTACTAATTAACGTATTAATCATATGTATTATTAATGTAATAATTAATTAATTAATCATATGTATTATTAATGTAATAATTAATGTATAAGTCATATGTATTATTAATGTAATAATTAACATATTAATCATATGTATTATTAATGTAATAATTAACATATTAATCACATGTATTATTAATGTAATAATTAACGAATTAATCATATGTATTATTAATGTAATAATTAACGTATTAATCATATGTATTATTAATGTAATAATTAACGAATTAATCTTATGTATTATTAATGTAATAATTAACATATTAATCATATGTATTATTAATGTAATAATTAACATATTAATCATATGTATTATTAATGTAATAATTAACGAATTAATCATGTATTATTGATGCAATAGTTAACGTATTAATCATATGTATTATTAATGTAATAACGTATTAATCATATGTATTATTAATGTAATAACGTATTAATCATATGTATTATTAATGTAATAACGTATTAATCATATGTATTATTAATGTAATAATTAACGTATTAATCATATGTATTATTCAAGTAATAGTTAATGAATTAAGCATATGTATTATTAAAGTAATAATTAACGTGTTAATCATATGTATTATTCAAGTAATAGTTAATGAATTAATCATATGTATTATTAATGTAATAATTAACGCATTAATCATATGTATTATTAAAGTAATAATTAATGAATTAATCATATGTATTATTAATGTAATAATTAACATATTAATCATATGTATTATTAATGTAACAATTAACGTATTAATTTTATGTATTATTAATGTAATAATTAACGCATTAATCATATGTATTATTAATGTAATAATTAACGTATTAATCATATGTATTATTAATGTAATGATTAACGAATTAATCATATGTATTATTAATGTAATAATTAATGAATTAATCATATGTATTTTTAATGTAATAATTAACGCATTAATCATATGTATTATTAATGTAATGATTAACGTATTAATTTTATGTATTATTAATGTAATAATTAACGCATTAATCATATGTATTATTAATGTAATGATTAACGTATTAATCATATGTATTATTAATGTAATGATTAACGTATTAATCATATGTATTATTAATGTAATAATTAATGAATTAATCATATGTATTATAAATGTAATAATTAACGTATTAATCATATGTATTATTCATGTAATTATTAACGTATTAATCATGTTTTATTCACGTAATAATTAACGTATTAATCATATGTTTTATTCATATAATAATTAACGTATTAATCATATGTTTTATTCATATAATAATTAACGTATTAATCATATGTTTTATTCATATAATAATTAACGTATTAATCATATGTTTTATTCATGTAATAATTAACGTATTAATGTTATGCATTATAAATTTCTTTCACTGTTCTCAGAGCAAGTTATAAGAATCTGTATACTCCATAAAAACTAAATTCCTTCTCCAATCATTGTTGTTAATTTAGTTTGAATACATTGTTTAGTATAATGAGATGATTTTGCAGTTATAGTTTTGCTGATTGACATGACTTCCTTGCTACAAGATGCGACACACGGACGGAAGTGTAACATTTTTATAAACAAACAAGTGTCAAATAAGCTGTTAAATGAATCGTTTGCAACAAACGCGTACTTGTGCACTTGTGAGGTTTTTGCCAGTGAACGCTCAAGAAACAATCAACAAAACAAAATCTTTTTACATACATGCACGGTTGCTGATCTTTCATTCTTTTTTATCGCCACTTTTCCAGGTGGGAGTAGTGATTCCCTAGTGGTTGTGATATGCTGTTAACTCGAGTCGAATCTACTAATTCATTGAAAACAATGGAGACTTGTTGGCATTCAAAGGTTTTATTTGGAGAGTTTTCTCTTTGGGGGAGACACTGTAAATTATTTCTTAATTCTCTTACATAGCCTTAAAATAGTCGACAGATGGACAGAGTCTTGAGAAAATATTCACTTAGATTTCTGCATTGTCAGGCACATCTTCTCTGCCTGCTTCTGTGACACAAACTGCTCAGAAACTCTCTTCTGTACCCTAAACACGTGATGTCATCTTTTATGTAGTATCATCAACACCTGCATTTCTAGTGCGTTTAGTCTAGAGAGAAAACCCTTAACCACCTTGCTTCACTCACACTAGGTGCACCGTGTCTATTTCTGTCTACCACCAGGTTAGCCTCACATGTACTAATGTGACCCTTGCTAAAATTCATACTAGTTAGCTTAATCTCTACTTACTGGTGTAGGGACCCAATATATAACAGAAGGAAGTAAAAAGTACCTCTTCTGCAGTAGTCAGTTGTAAAAATAGCCAAAAACGGCATTCTCAGGTTGGGGCACTTCAGGCGATCATTAATAGCACCTCCTCCCCCGCTAGCAAAAGTTTCGTCTTCAGACAGCAAGTATCCATTATTAATAATGTTAGTATTTTTACAGTTTACAGACCATGGTGAAATAATAGATACACCAGCTCAGATATGGCAACAATATTCCATGCACAGGCGAATGGTGGCTTTGTAGAGATATTGGATATTCTCAGGTGTGAGTAATTTTCTAGCACAGTAGAGAGAGCCCACTATCTTTGCAGCAGCCTTGGCAATGTCCTCAATGTATTTGTTCCAATTCATACTGTCTGTGAATGTTAAGTCGACGAGTTTGAACCAGGAATTCTCTTTTTTCTAGTAACATATATTGACGACTCCCATCAGGTCTCAATTGATAAATTAAAAGCGAGCATAAAGACACTAAAAATCCATAAAAGTCAACTATTTGGAGGAGGGGGAAAAAGTTTACAAAAAGAAAGAAAAGTTTAATGTATTAATTGTATTAATTGCTACTAGTGGGACCTGTGGAAATTTCACAGCAGACTCTTTCATATGTAATATATTGATGTTGGTATTCTGTGGATATTCAACGTAAATGGAGATGCCCTGACATTATTGCAGCTCTTTTGTTAAAACTGCAAAAGTATTTATCTAAGCTAGCAGAGATTCCTGGTCATAAAATATGCCTAAATAAGTTATTTTAATTTATGCAGAGTTCGTATATATTATTGTAGAGTTAATTTTCTATCGATTCTTATATATTATAAAGTTGTGATTTAAAAAAAAAAAAAAAAAAAAAAAATATCCATATGATTTGGGTGCATCAGCTTAAATCGAAGCCAAAACCAAAGCTTATATATATATATATATATATATATATATATATAACTTGAGTTCCTTCAATCGAAACCAAAACTTATAAAGAATTCTTGGTAAAATTATTTATTACAAGAAATGGAAGGCAATAACATTTAAATAACATTCACTCAGAAGAAATAGATGTAAGCGTGACACAAAAGAACACACACACACTATCGTATTAATATATAGAGGATCACAAATCTGGTCCTTGTTTACATTGGGAATCTTTTAAACGCATTTCAGGTGAAAACATTATTACACTCATGTCGAATTAAAAATGTGAAATTAGTATAAATTCAAAACATTATGAAAAATGATCCAGTAGATGTGCTAGATGTATTTTTGATATTGTTTAAAAACGGCAGACCCTTAATTTAAATCATTTTAAGTCAAGGGAAATTAGTCAGTTTGCCATACTGAAGTGGTCGCACAGCTTTTCCACATTTAAACAAATGATAAAACTCGATAAATTCTATTTTTACTTGTAATTATTTGTCTACTGGATCATTTTTTTTTTGTAAATTTTGGAATTTATACTAATTTCTCCATGACACATAAGTATGTAATAATGTTTTCATCTGAAATGCATTGGTTTGAAAGATCACCAATGTAAACAAGCAGCCAAAATTTGTAGTGAGTTACTTCCCCTTGACACATAAAAAGGGCAACGAGTAACTTAGTAAATAAAATCTATTTTCCCCCATTTTAAAGAATACACAAAAGTTACTACATATTTGCATACCAAAATACAATTCCACGTTGAATGAGAAAATAAACAAACAAAAAATCCTCCCCCCAAAAAAAACAAACAAACAGAAAAAACATGGGTTTTCTCGGATATTTATGTCCCTCATATACAGATCAATTATTAGCTCCAGGAAGTGGCCCATTGATTTCTTTCTGAGAAGTTTACACTGAGGTAAAAAAAAAAAAAAAAAAAAAAAAAAAAAAAAAAAAAAAAAAAAAAAAAAACAACTAGCTTGCATAGCTACCCTCTATCGTACTATCAAATTAGAGTTTTTACAGGAACGTGTTAACACAATATCTAACTTGTTAGTTGGTGACCATCATATACCTCAACGTTTCACTTATTTATATTTTAATATGCATGCATGTCAGTTTAATAGGTTTCATTTTCTTCCTAGAAACCACGTAACATTTATAGACAATTTATATTAATTGTGGGCAATACTCGAAGATGTTATTGTCGTCCAAAATGACCCTACCAAATCCAAAGACCATGCCACAGACCCCCAATGTTCAGTAGTTACATCTACATTATTGGTGACTTCTGATATTGAGCACAAATATGCAATTTTCTGATACAGTTAGTATCCTGTCATTTGGTAGATAAACTATTATAGCTTCCCTCTGAATAACTATATCGAATTATCATATAACTAGCAATTAGGAACATCCACATGTTAGATAATTAGCATTGTTAAAAGTAAATTAGTTATCTGTCTATCAAACTATTTATCTATCTATTCAATGATATTCTTAAAATAGTTTATATTGGGAGTTATTTATTGTTTATAGAATAAAGTGTAGCAATGGGTTTTAGCTGAAGATGTTTATATAAATTAGCTAGGTTAAATATAAACAAAATAACCTTGAACAGGCGTACGTGACACAGGAGCTCACGTTAAGGAGATGTATCTTTTAATTGGTTACATCACCGGAACAAAGGTCAAGAAGTCAGGAAGTTTAGAGTCAAAGAATTTGATCATACAAGTGAATAGACGTACTTGAAGTCAGGAAGCTGTGTAGAACAAACATATAGACAAGAAATGTGAACTCTTATGAAGACCATGTGAGACGACTGAAATAAATTTATATTTTAAAATTATAAAGTGTTGTTCTGTGGTTTCACAAAAGAAGGGAGAACAGAGGTTATGGTGTTGGTCATTTCATGTTTCATCACGGAGCTCAGCAGTGAAGATAGAAGAACTCTTGAAGAAAGAAAGGTATGAAGCATATATTATTCTTCTTATAAAAAAAAATGATACCTTTACGTAAATATGAATTGTGATATATATCCGTGTGATAACGCTCAGATACAACAAGACTCAGTTTATATGTCAATATCATATCCACTGGCTAAACAACGTACATACAATTTAATGGGCATTATAAGAACAATATAATCTATGTCTCAATACAATATAACTGTTTTATAATATCGACCTCACAATATATAACACAAGGAGCCTTCAATATGTTTCCAGACTTTTTTGTACAGACATTTAAAATTGCCACAGACTTATTAAAACTCAATATGTTATTACTATACATCTTATGAGATGACTAATTTTTATGATTTCATGTTCAAATGAACAGCTATGGCAGGAATTAGAATACACTCTACTAAAGCATGATTATCACAGCTGGTGACTTTCAAAAATGAAATCTAGACGTGAGGACACTTTAGAAGAACGATATGCAATGAAATTCTGTTTTAAACGTGGAAAAATGTCACAAAACGTATGGAATACTTCAGACTGCTTTTGGACAATCTTGCATAAATCGAGCATCAGTTTTTGAGTGGCATAAGTGATTCAAGGAAGGTAGGAAATCTGTGAGGGATGATAAGAGGTGTGGGAGGAGTAAGGAAGCTAAAACACCAGAGTTGATTGGCTAAATAAAGAATTTCATAGATAAGGACCGTCATGTGTCTATAGAGACAATAAGTGCATAGTTTGATGTCAGTGTGGGAACTGTACACACAATTATTTGCAAAGAATTGAAGATGTAGAAGATTTGCGCAAAGTTTGTCCTAAGGGTGCTGAGAGAAGATCACAGACCATTTGATCAAGATGGGCTTCAAGCAGTTCTTCACCCTCTGTATAGTTCAGCCCTTGCTCCCTGTGATTTTTTATTATTCCTTAAGTTCGGTATTCCCTGAAGAACTGCGTGTCGCCTGTCAGCCTCCAACAGGCTTCGACCAAGTGATCGAGGATGGAGTCGGGGAATATGCTATTGACTATGGGGTTCCATGCAGATTCCTCTGTCAACGTTCGACTTGGGAAGGCCAGCTTTTTAGCATAGCAATGACACTTCACAAGGAAAGTAGATACAGACCTACCTGTGAACTGAATGCCTCCTCCCACTCCAGAGCAGCTTGGTCAGGCAGTGCCAGTGTTTTGCAGGCAGGGGAAGTATGACCAATTGGTAAAGGATGAGAGGAAAGATGTGTACATGGCGCATGCCTCTGCTTTACCTTTTAAGGAAAGTTTCCTTCAATGCTACAAGGCAACCGCAGCATTGACCATTGACCGCACCTCTAACTAATGCTTTTTCAACTGCAGACCCAGTCTGAACTACATGCTGAGGATCCTAATCAGGCCATCTGTCCAGCTAAAAAGCACCGGAAGGGTGGTGACACCTCTCCAAGCACATAATTGCAGACCGACTGATTTGCTGTGGTTGATTTTGGCCCCTGTAACTGTTTTATAGTGAGTGAGCACCTCTGTCACCTTTTCAATGTCTCAGAAGGACGACACGAAGATGGTGATGTCATCGGCGAATGTGGAGACTCTGGCTGGCGTTCCGCTGGGCAGAGATATTCTCTGAAGGACTGAACTTGCCTCTCTACTCAGCTTGCGATCTAGTGTCACTAATGCAAGGATGTAGAGCAGGGGAGACAACCCTGACGTGTTAAAGTTGGAGATTGAATTTGGTGGCCTTCTATATATTTAGTTATGTCCCTTGTCTAGAGTGAGTATTCAACATGGTGTCCAGCCAACAGTAACGTGTTTATCCTACGTTGTGGGAAGTATTAACTGAACTAACATTGGTAGCAAAGCATATTTCTTTCATGTGACAGATATTATATCTGTTTAACTTACATTGAAACACATCTGAATGAACGATAACGTCATTTATGAAACAGAATTTTGCAGAGTGAAGAAATGTACACCGAGTAGAAACAAGACGTGTTAGCAATATTAAAGTTGGAGTTATCGAACTTAGTGGCCTCCTATATATTTAGCTATGTCCATTGTTTCGAGTTGATATTCAATATGGCGTCCGGCCAACAGTAACATGTTTATCCTACATTGTGGGAAGTACTAAGTGAACTAACATGATGGACCGACCGGGAGATAACAAAGGCTTTTGAGCGCTTTCCATTCACTTGCACCACATGTCAGCACACGGTACAGAACGGGAGTTCATTTGAGGAAATTCAGTTTAAAACTGGTGGTCTCAAAAACAGATGCCGGGAAGCGATGGTCGACCCTATTGAAAGCTTTGGACTGATCCAAATTGATCAGCGCAACTTCTGTGTCATCTTCTATCGGTCCCTCTAGGATAGTGCAAATCAGGTGCAGATTGTTCTGGATCGATCTCCTCTTCACAGCGTAGTTCTGCTCAGGTTTGACCAGACCAGCTATAAGAGCCTGCAGCCGATTGGCTAAGATCTTGGCCAAAATCTTAAACTCTGTGTTTAGCAGAGTTATGGGCCTGTAGTCATCTAATTCTTCCCTGCCATGCCTGTCCCTCTTCCTCAGCAATGTGATCACTTTTGGTTACTTCACCTGGGATGGATCTCAGATCAAACCAATGGTTGAATACATTCATCAGAATCAGTATAAACATGGGCGAGAGCCTCAAATATAATTTGTTGGGCACACCATCGAGCCCCAGCGATCTGTTGTAGCTGATCTGCTCCATCGCAGTTAGGAACTTCTGTTGGGTCATCCTACCTTCACAACTAGCCGTCTTGAGGCGGTAAGAATTGGCCAAATAGTCACCAAATTCCTGTATGAGTAGGCAGGGTTCTTGCATAAAAGGCTCCTCAAAATGTTCCCGAAACCCCTTGCAGATCTCTCAAATTGATGTCAAGGTTCATCTGTTCTGGTATTTGACTCTTGTGATGCACTAATCAAAGTCATGCTTAAAGGTTTCACAATGCTCACCTGTGTTGGGCCTTGTTGAATATCTTGCCTAGTCTTGCTCGAACTACCTGCCCTTCGTGGCACTTGCTAGCCTCATGCCGAAGGTCCTGTTTAACTAGTTCTTGACTGGTGCTATCCTTCCGCCCCTGTTGCTTTTGCTAGTTTCTTTTCTAGGTGCTTCTTCATCTGGGCCTTATCTAAAGTGAGATGCTGAGTGTATATGATGGAGAAGTCTCTGATCTTAGCCTTAAGACTTTCCCACCATTTACTCTTGGTAACCGCCCCCACTAAAGCTCTCTGTTTGAATAGCACTAGTTGTTCCCGGAAGTCTTGTATCTCCAGTAGGGAGGTATTCAACTTCCAGTACCCCTTACTAGCTTAGTACTAGCTAAGGCCTATTTGTTAAACTCAAATGGGCCATAACTAGTTTACAGTCTGAATAACCTCTGGAAATGCTATAAAGTGGAACTCTGGAAATGCTATAAAGTCTATGTCGCCTCTCCTGACTAGCATCCTATCCAGGTAGGTGTTTACATTGGAAGATATGCTATTGGTCCATGTCTATATCTCCTCCTCCAGGTGTTCGATTCGAAACCTGTTGACCAGATTGCACCAAGCCATCAAATCGGCCAGGCTTGTCCTGCATCTCTCCATCCCTCTAGCTTCCTCTCCTAGCTTATCTATGTTAGGGTCAAGGATGGCGTTCCAATCCCCCACTAGAGCTACTTTCTTCAGACAAATAACGAACACGTTGAGATGCCGGAAAAAGGAGACTCTTTCTCGAATGGTACTAAGTGCATGAACCACGATCACCTGAAATGCACAGTTTCACAGCAACATCGGCCATGATCAGCCTGCCCTCCTCATCCCTATGCACAATGCTAACTGGAGCGGACAGTGTGTGCTTCATTAGCAAGAAGATGTCCTTTATCCTGAGATTGCCATCTGCTGAGAAGACATTGTAATTCTAGCCGGCACCTGACAATCCCTGGATGAAACAATGTGCGTCTCCTGTAGCCAAACCAAGGTTGAAGAGGTCCTGCCAGAGGCGAACCACCTGGTTGGAGAATCTCAAGTTCCTCACATTCAAATTAGCAAAGTAAAGAGACATGATAATCTACTTACCATAGGCAGTGTTGCATCCAATTCCAAAGTCCTCTGATGCATGATGCCGCCGGTGTCTAAGGGGAATGTTAATTTTAAAGTCCTGTACAGTGACGGATGAACTAATACTGGGGCATAGTTTTGTTTATGAAATTCTCGGATACACTTTTCTGATCTTGTCTTTCATTTCTGTAGATATGCGGATATCTGCTTCCAGATATTTGAAAGTGCACAGCTCACTCATTAATATGGCCGCATATGTCACATTTAGAGGCTGATTCCTAACAGATTCCTCTTGATCATTAATTGTTTAATTTTTAAAACAAAAAAATGTATACATGCATTTTAATGTTGAAAAAATGTTTAGAAATTAAAATAGATTCTTATAAATTCTCTTGAAATTTATAAATTCTCTTGAAATTTATAAATTATTTTGAAATTTATAAATTAAAATAGATTCTTATAAATTCTCTTGAAATTTATAAATTCTCTTGAAATTTATAAATTATTTACGTTAAAAAACAAACGTAATTCCTAAAGTTATGCTCCTTTTAAATTTTTCAATTACTTAAGCGGTCAATCTGTTGACTGTTTTTAGTTCCAATGTTAGGAATCAGCCTGTAAATGTGGGGGCCATATTTATGAGTGGGCTGTGGTAAGTTTTATGTTCACAGAGTGTCTTCATCTCCTCTTTGTTGGGCAGCTCATTATCCTCTGATGATTCTAGATTTTTTCTTTTTCATCTTTTTGCACACGCTTTTATTCCAAATTCCATTCCAATGCCTGGCTGAATATATTGGTTGTGTTTATCAGCTCCTCCAGTTCAATTTTTGTTTTTTTGAAAACAATTTCAGGTCATCCATTTTCTTATTATTTATTTATTTATTCATTCATTTATTTATTTATTTATTTATTCACTCATTTATTCATTTATTCACTCATTTATTTATTTATACACTTATTTATTCATTTATTCACTCATTTATTTATTTATACACTTATTTATTCTTTCATTCATTTATTCATTCATTTATTTATTTATTCACTTATTTATTCTTTCATTCATTTATTCATTCATTCATTTATTTATACACTTATTTATTCCTTCATTCATTCATTTATTTATTCACTTATTTATACACTCATTCATTCATTTATTTATTTATATACTCACTTATTTATTCATTCATTCATTTGTTTATTATACATTTATTCATTCATTTATTTATACATTTATTATTCATTAATTTATACATTTATTCATTCATTCATTTATTTATATACCCATTTATTTATTCATTCATTTATTAATTTATTCGTTCATTTATTTATTTATACATTTATTATTCATTAATTGATACATTTATTTATTCATTTATTTATACACCCATTTATTTATTTATTTATTCGTTCATTTATTTATTTATACATTTATTTATTTATTCACTCATTCATTCATTCATTCATTTATTAACTCATTCATTTATTCATTAATTTATTTTTTTAATTTATTTATACACTTATTTATTTATTTATTCATTACGTCACTCATTTATTTAATTATGTATTCATTTATTTATTCACTCATTTATTCATTTATTTATTCACTCATTTATTTATTTATTCATTCATTTATTTATTCATTTATTTAACCATGCATTTATTTATTTATTCACTCATTTATTCACTCATTTATTTATTTATTCACTCATTTATTTATCCATTAACTCATTTATTCACTCAGGTATTTATTTATTCATTTATTTATTTGTTCACTCATTTATTTATTTATTCACTCATTTATTTATTTATTCATTTATTCATGAATTTATTTATTAATTTATTTATTCATTTATTTAGTCACTCATTTATTTATTTATTCATTCACTCATTTATTTATTCATTCATCTATTTATTTATTCACCCATTTATTTATTCACTCATTTATTTATTCATTCACTCATTTATTTATTCATTCATCTATTTATTTATTCACCCGTTTATTTATTCACTCATTTATTTATTTATTTATTTATTCACTCATTTATTTATGTATGCATTTATTTATTTATTCACTTATTTATTTATTCACTCATTTATTTATTCACACATTTATTCATTTATTCACTCATTTATTTATGTATGCATTTATTTATTTATTCACTCATTTATTTATTTATTTACTCATTCATTTATTTATTTATTCATTCATTTATTTATTTATTCACTAATTTATTTATTTATTCATTCATTTATTTATTCACTCATTTATTTATTTATTCACTCATTTATCTATTTATTCATTCATTCATTTATTTATTCACTCATTTAATTATTCACTCATTTCTTTATTCACCCATTTATTTATTTATTCACTCATTTCTTTATTTCTTTATTTATTCACTCATTTATTTATTTATTTATTTATTTATTCACTCATTTATTTATTTATTTATTTATTCACTCATTTATTTATTTATTTATTTATTCACTCATTTATTTATTTATTTATTTATTCACTCATTTATTTATTTAGTCACTCATTTATTTATTCATTTATTTAATTATTTATTTATTTATTCATTTATTTATTTATTTATTTATTTACTCATTCATTCACTCATTTATTTATTTATTCACTCATTTATTTATTTATTTATTCATTCATTTAATAATTTATTTATTTATTTCTTCACTTATTTATTCACTCATTTATTTATTTATTTATTCACTCATTTATTTATTTATTTATTATCTCATTTATTTATTTATTCACTCATTTATTTACTCACTTATTTATTTATATATTCATTCATTTATTTATTAATTATTTATTCATTTATTTATTTAGTCACTCATTTATTTATTTAGTCACTCATTTATTTATTGATTTATTAATTATTTATTCATTTATTTATACACTCATTTATTTTTTTATTAATTTATTTATTCATTTATTTATACACTCAGTTATTTATTCATTTTTTTATTTATTTATGCGCTTATTTATTTAGTCATTCATTCATTTATAAAATCATTTTTTATTCGTTAATTTATTTTCTTATTTATTTATTCACTAATTATTTATAGCCTCATTTAATTATTCACTCATTTCTTTATTCACCCATTTATTTATTTATTTAATTATTTATTCACTCATTTATTTATTTATTCATTTATTCCTTCACTAATTTATTTATTTATTTATTCACTCATTTATATATTTATTTATTCACTAATTTATTTATTTATTCACTAATTTATTTATTTATTCACTCATTTATTTATTCATTCATTTAATTATTAATTTATTTATACATTTATTATTCATTAATTGATACATTTATTTATTCATTTATTTATACACCTATTTATTTATTTATTTATTTATACATTTATTTATTTATTTATACATTTATTTATTAATTTATTCGTTCATTTATTTATTTATACATTTATTTATTTATTCACTCATTCATTCATTCATTCATTCATTTATTAACTCATTAATTTATTCATTAATTTATTTTTTAATTTATTTATACACTTATTTATTTATTTATTCATTACGTCACTCATTTATTTAATTATGTATTCATTTATTTATTCACTCATTTATTCATTTATTTATTCACTCATTTATTTATTTATTCATTCATTTATTTATTCATTTATTTAACCATGCATTTATTTATTTATTCACTCATTTATTCACTCATTTATTTATTTATTCACTCATTTATTTATCCATTAACTCATTTATTCACTCAGGTATTTATTTATTCATTTATTTATTTGTTCACTCATTTATTTATTTATTCACTCATTTATTTATTTATTCATTTATTCATGAATTTATTTATTAATTTATTTATTCATTTATTTAGTCACTCATTTATTTATTTATTCATTCACTCATTTATTTATTCATTCATCTATTTATTTATTCACCCATTTATTTATTCACTCATTTATTTATTCATTCACTCATTTATTTATTCATTCATCTATTTATTTATTCACCCGTTTATTTATTCACTCATTTATTTATTTATTTATTTATTCACTCATTTATTTATTTATTTATTTATTCACTCATTTATTTATTCACCCGTTTATTTATTCACTCATTAATTTTTTTATTTATTTATTCACTCATTTATTTATGTATGCATTTATTTATTTATTCACTCATTTATTTATTCACTCATTTATTCATTTATTCACTCATTTATTTATGTATGCATTTATTTATTTATTCACTCATTTATTTATTTATTTACTCATTCATTTATTTATTTACTCATTCATTTATTTATTTATTCATTCATTTATTTATTTATTCACTAATTTATTTATTTATTCATTCATTTATTTATTCACTCATTTATTTATTTATTTATTCACTCATTTATCTATTTATTCATTCATTCATTTATTTATTCACTCATTTATTTATTTATTCATTCATTTATTTATTCATTCATTCATTTATTTATTTATTTATTCATTCATTTATTTATTTACTCATTCATTCACTCATTTATTTATTTATTTATTCACTCATTTATTTATTTATTTATTCACTCATTTATTTATTTATTCATTCATTTAATAATTTATTTATTTATTCACTTATTTATTTATTTATTTATTTATTCACTCATTTATTTATTTATTTTTCACTCATTCATTTATTTATTTATTCACTCATTCATTTATTTATTTATTTATTTATTCACTCATTTATTAATTTACTCATTCATTCACTCATTTATTTATTCACTCATTTATTTATTGATTTATTTATTCATTCATTTAATAATTTATTTATTTATTTCTTCACTTATTTATTTTTTCATTCATTTATTTATTTATTTATTCACTCATGTATTTATTTATTTATTCACTCATTTATTTATTCATTCATTTATTTATTAATTTATTTATTCATTTATTTATTTAGTCACTCATTTATTTATTTAGTCACTCATTTATTTATTTATTAATTATTTATTCATTTTTTTATACACTCAGTTATTTATTTATTAATTTATTTATGCATTTATTTATACACTCAGTTATTAATTCATTCTTTTATTTATTTATGCACTAATTTATTTAGTCATTTATTCATTTATAAAATCATTTTTTATTCGTTATTTTATTTACTTATTTATTTATTCACTCATTATTTATAGCCTCATTTAATTATTCACTCATTTCTTTATTCACCCATTTATTTATTTATTCACTCATTTCTTTATTTCTTTATTTATTCACTCATTTATTTATTTATTTATTTATTTATTCACTCATTTATTTATTTATTTATTCACTCATTTATTTATTTATTTATTTATTCACTCATTTATTTATTTATTTATTAATTTATTTATTCACTCATTTATTTATTTAGTCACTCATTTATTTATTCATTTATTTTATTATTTATTTATTTATTTATTTATTCATTTATTTATTTATTTATTTACTCATTCATTCACTCATTTATTTATTTATTCACTCATTTATTTATTTATTTATTCATTCATTTAATAATTTATTTATTTATTTCTTCACTTATTTATTCACTCATTTATTTATTTATTTATTCACTCATTTATTTATTTATTTATTATCTCATTTATTTATTTATTCACTCATTTATTTACTCACTTATTTATTTATATATTCATTCATTTATTTATTAATTATTTATTCATTTATTTATTTAGTCACTCATTTATTTATTTAGTCACTCATTTATTTATTGATTTATTAATTATTTATTCATTTATTTATACACTCATTTATTTTTTTATTAATTTATTTATTCATTTATTTATACACTCAGTTATTTATTCATTTTTTTATTTATTTATGCGCTTATTTATTTAGTCATTCATTCATTTATAAAATCATTTTTTATTCGTTAATTTATTTTCTTATTTATTTATTCACTCATTATTTATAGCCTCATTTAATTATTCACTCATTTCTTTATTCACCCATTTATTTATTTATTTAATTATTTATTCACTCATTTATTTATTTATTCATTTATTCCTTCACTAATTTATTTATTTATTTATTCACTCATTTATTTATTTATTTATTTATTCACTAATTTATCTATTTATTCACTAATTTATTTATTTATTCACTCATTTATTTATTCATTCATTTAATTATTCATTTATTTATTTATTTATTCACTCATTTATTTATTTATTCATTTATTCATTCACTCATTTATTTATGTATTCATTTAGTCATTCACTCATTTATTTATTTATTCACTCATTTATTTATTTATTCATTCACTCATTTATTCATTTATTCATTTATTCATTCACTCATTTATTTATTTATTTATTCACTCATTTATTTATTTATTCACTCATTCATTTATTCACTCATTTATTTATTCATTCATTTATTCACTCATTTATTTATTCATTTATTTATTCACTCATTTATTTATTCATTTATTTATTCACTCATTTATTTATTCATTCATTCATTCATTTATTCATTCATTTATTTATTAATTTATTTATTCATTTATTTAGTCACTCATTTATTTATTTATTCATTCACTCATTTATTTATTTAGTCACTCATTTATTTATTTATTAATTGTTTTATTCATTTATTTATACACTCATTTATTTATTCATTCACTCATTTATTTATACGCTAATTTATTTAGTCATTCATTCATTTATAGAATCCTTTTTTATTCGTTCATTTATTTATTTATTTTTTCACTCATTATTTATACACTCATTTATTTATTCATTTATTTATTTAATGATTCATATATTTATTCATTTATTTATTTATTTATTTATTCACTTATTTATTCTTTTATTTATTCATTTATTTATTTATTCATTCATATATTAAGTTATTCATTCATTTTTTTTATTCATTCATATATTTATTTATTCATTCATATATTTATTTATTCATTCATTCATTGATTTATTCATTTATTCATTCATTCATTTATTCATTTTTTTGTTTGCATATTATTATCCTATAAGAAACTGAGGTGAAGTTTAAAGTAGCTAAATATTTATATGGGAACTGTTCCCCACGGATAAGAGAGTTAAAAGTTCAGATGGCGTTAGACATGACCTCAGTAAACTTACTTCAATTCCAAAGGAATAGACTACAATTGTTTGGTTTCTATAGTCTTGTCACCCAAAAGGTTTGTTCCTAACTGTTTGTAAAGAACAGAATTTTATTTATTTATTTTTTTACTTGAAAGTCATCGCTTATCAAGGCCTGGAGACCACTCTAGGATAAGGGTTAATGAGTGTTAGGTAGACGGTGAGACAACACCGTGATGATCAGTAATGGTGGCACTTAGGTAGGGTTTTATTATATAAGAGGATGGTTCAACAAGACCTTATTTACATTAGACTTGGAAACGACCATGTTATAGTCAGTTGGGAAGTAGCGTCACAGTATTGTGTTCATCAGACAGACATTTCTAGGAAAGAAGCTTTGTTCATGGGACTTTTGTTTAGTTTTAGGCACAGATAGAAAGTGAGGGAAATTGTTGGCAGTTGTTGTAGCTGGACGACTATCTATTGCGAATGTTTTACAGGTGGAGGATCACAGATTGAAGCTCAGTCGAGCATCTACTATAAAAGTAATGATAGAGTAGAGATACTCGCAACATCTTTTCTATAAGAAAGAGGAAGTAGGGAGGTGAAAAGGTCCTTGCCCACTAGATTTCGAAGACAGTTTTGTACCCTGTCAAGGCAGAAAGGAATACTCTTAGGAGCTCAACCCCAGATGTAACAACAGTACTCCATCTTAAGACATATTTGTACCTCGTACACATGGAGGACTGTATCGAGAGTGAGATACATTCTGGAGCGAGATAAGGAATTGATAATACTGAAAATGGAAGCTATCACCGACGCTACAAATTTTTCTGAGCAGCAGCTGTGCTCTTGCGAATGAAACCAGATGGTTCGGTCCACCTGTATGCTGATTAGTAATTAATAATCAAGCAAATTCGAACAGTACCTCATTTCTCATTGATTAATGAATTATTCAAATCTTTGGCAGGTGGACAAAAGTTTGATAAATTAGATTTAAGCCATGCATATCTGAAAGTATTGTTGGACAACGAGGGAAATCCGTATGCACACACATCGACAACATGACGAGTTGCACATTGAATTTGCAAGTACATCATGGATGTTCCGATCATTGATCATTTCGTATGAATCAATTTATGGCAGCCTCACTTCTGTTATTTTGACCTTTAGTCCTAATATTTAACGAGCAATGTTTTTGACAAAGGGGGAAGAGTTGCTGTGTTCTGGGGTTGGGATTTATCCATTTAACACTTATTCCTTGCTAGTTTCTGACCATGAAGTAATATTTTTTTTGGCTCCTTATATCAAGTGGTATGAAGCCTTGTCTGGAGCAATTTTTGCTAAAAAAAAAAAATGTTATGTAAATATTCACATGGTTTGTTCAATGTTATAAAATAAAATAAATAATTCTTTGTTTATCTTGATAATGAATTAGCTCCCTTCATTTCTCAAATATTTCAATTTGCACTGGCAAAAGCAAATCAACAGACATAATTTTAGTGGGCTGAGTGCAAAACTCTGCTGTTCGTCCTCCTTTTTTAGACTGCCCCCCCCCCACTCTGTGAATGTGATCGCCAAGCTGTTTACATCTAAAGATTTGAACATCATTTGTATCTGACACATTTAAGAGAGCCAGCCAAACAGACATTAAACAGAAATACAAGCTGCCTTCAATAAGTTTCAAAATTCTTTTTGTATGGGCACTTTTATTGATCGTACACACATGAAACTCTAGTCTATTTCTTAGTACTCTTCTCTGACAAAAGGAGAGTGGACCTGTAAATTCACCCTTGTCTGTTCGTCCATTCATCTGTTCGTCTGTCCGCACTTTTCTCAATAATTACACCTTGGAATTTTTTAAATTTTGCACAAACATTAAACATGATATGAGTAAAAAAGTAACAGAACGGATTTTCCGGTAAAACTCCGGTTGCCCCCACCCCCTAGTGGTTCCTTTCGGATAAAAATAGCTAAAATTGACACTTTTGTGCTTATTAAAAAAAATTGATGCTTTGGATTTTTATAAAACTTTCTGAAAAGTTGTAACTAACTGATTTCTATATAATTTTGTTTGTCTCTACTTCACGATAACCCTTGGGTGTGCCCCAGGGGCTCTTTTAGGACTAATAAAAACACTCCATTTTTGGGACTATTTTACCATATTTGTCCAAAATTTTCTTGTATGTTTATTTAGCAGTTTTGCATGGTGCTGAACTCAAATTTAAATATGTTAAGGCTTTGGGGACTTTTGGGGCTAAATAGGGGGGGGGGCAAATGATGGACTTAGTCATTTCTTTTTTTGCATGGTGCAGAACTCAAATTTACATATGTTAAGGTCTAAAACTGCACAGTTTGTTAATTTTCACCAGGATTTGATGTCCCCTGGGGACTTTTGGGGCTAAATGTGGGGGAGGTGGGTGAGGGGGGGGGGCAAATGCTGAACTTGGTAATTTTTTTATGTCTAGTTCACTGTGCACTCACGGGGGACCATGCATGCCTCACTTGTTATTTATTAGGTTCACTTTTTTTTTCAATTTGCACCATTTTCACTATCAAGTTTAAAAATCAAATATTTGTTGAATTACAGAAAAAAAAAGAATTTGTGCTTCTTGTGTATAATCTAAAAGAAAAAAATGACCTCATTTACTCCTGATTGGTTCTAAAGTAAGAATCCAGCGTTTATACTTAAAATCTATCAATATTACAGGATAATAATCTTGATTTACTTTTGATAATAACAAACTTCTAGTTACATTCATTTATATAATTGATGTAAGTTTTAGTTTTTATTTTATATTTTACTCTTTTTCATCCCTATACAAGACTTGGACATTGGGAGAATGTCTATCAGGGGAATGTGGAGGATTGAGCAGCAAAATGTGTGTTCACATTACAGTTAAACTTCTGCAGTCATTACAGTCAGGGAAGCAGGAAACAGAGGAAATTTCAGAGTCTAGGAGTCCAGCCCCCAGAGACTTCAACAGTGAAGGGGTGGTATTTTATTGCTTCTCGGGTGAGTCGGGTGTATGTCCATCAAGGAGGCACAAGTGCTATGAGTTCATCAGAGCATATTCTAGTACTTGGGTTGGATTCCATTAAAGTATTTTGTGTTATGTTAGGAAAAAGCAAAAATTAGATAGACAAGCAGACAGTATTTTTGTCTTTTATATATAGATTGAATCTAGTGTATACGCATTTGAAATTCAGAATATTGTACTCCACTTAACTAAACTTTTCTACTTGGAAGGGGTTTTAAATTTTTTTATATCATTGTCTGTGTGTAGCTGGTTGTCATAACAGCTGATAATATGGCGGTTGTCGGTTGTCCACGTGAAACGGGCGAGAGGGCCACATGCCAGATTGTGTGGAGAAGTTTTCTGGCGACTGTTGAGTTTTACAACGAAGAAAAACGTCTCCGTTTGGGACTTAAAAGATAAGAGTAACTACAGGAAAGGAAGAAACTCAAGTGATTTATTATTTACCCTGGTGTTGCCCGGAAGTGTGGATGACAAAATAAATAAATAAATAAAAATGTGTGTGTGTGTAACATCTGCCTTCTCCACCGATCACACACACACACACACACACACACACACACACACACACACACACACACACACACAGTCTCTCTCTTTCTGTCAACTGGTTCAATATAATAAAAACGATATGAAAAGGGGAAAGAACATTGGATGACTGTTTAACCTAGTTTCAGTATTGTTTTTGAAACAATACCAGTAAGAAAGGTAATTTAACAACTCCCTTTAGGCAATAACAGAATATCTTATAAAATTTTTCTCTCAATTACTCTCTAACTTTTCCACCTATTGCTCCTGCTTTCTCTTTAACTATCTGTCTATCTTTCATCCCATCTCTCTTTCCCTCTCTCTCAGTCTCAGTCTCTGCCTGTCTCTCTCTCTCAACTGGTTCAGATAATTGTAAAAAATAATAATAAAAGAAAGAAAAATAAAACTGGATGACTGTTTAATCTAGTTTCAGTCTTGTTTTTAAAACAAATATCAGTAAGAATAAAAAATGTATTTTACCTCCAATAATAAAAAAAATGGTGTGTGACAGTTTAAAAAAAGATCTCTGTGTCTTTACATTTCCGACTTACTACAAGTCTTTCTTTCTACCTCAATAACTCACTCATACACTGTCTGTCTATCTGTCAACTGGTTCGATATAATATAAAATAAGATCAAAAAAAGAAAGGACGAATGAAAAGAATGTTGTCTGATTGTTTAACCTAGTTTCAGTTTTATTTTTGAAACAACTCACAGTAAAAATGAGACAAAATATTTTACTTCCCAATGCAATAGTAAAAGGGAGTATAACACATTTTAAAACTTAAACACGGCCACTATCAATTGGTTCAATAGAAAGAATAAAGAAAAAAGGAAAAGAAAGTTGAATGACTGTTTAACTTAGTTTCAGTGTTGTTTTTGAAACAAATATCATTAAGAATAGTAATTTAACTACCCCCTTTAGGCAATAATATAATAGGTGTGTAACATATTTTAAAATTTATCTTTCACTCTGCCACTCCCACTGAATACGCACTACTCCTGACTCTCTTTCTCTCTCTCTAGCTCCCTGATTATCTATCTATCTATGAAAGTGAAATTGTCTGTGTTTGTGTGTGTCTGTGCGTATACATTTCCCTACCAAACTACTCTGTCAATTTTCAGTCTGCAAACTCAAAATTTCACATAAGAGGTACTGAGATTTGGGAAAATCTTTTTATTGGTTTTCGGTCAGACATTTGGCTGTCAAGGGGTCAAAGTTCAACGATTTAATCTTTGAAAATTCTACCAAAATCCTCTGCCAATTTTGGTTCTAAGGAGGAGACTATGTTTAACGGACAAAACCTTTGTCAAATTATTGTCAACACTTATTGTCAATTTCAATAAAATGAACATCGTTTCTGAAACGATCGTACACTCAAGTTGATTTTGCTTGTTTTTTCCTTTTGAAAATGATTTTTAATTCACAATTAGGAATCGTTTTACTCTCTTTCTGTGTGTGTATACTCGTGAGCAAAAAAAAAATCGGCCAAACAAATTTTATACATTTTATTGCACTAAAAGCTATATTGAACAAAGAATAATTGAACAAGGAAACTAATAACACAGAACAAAACATTTACTTTAATAAATGCTTAGGATTGAATCGCATTCCCTTTTGATTTCTTTAAAAGATCAATCCTTTTAGACATGCTCTCAACCAAAATGAAACACTGAAGAGGAGATGCTATTCTATTCGCCTTGCACAGCTTCCCACAGTTTGTCATTGTTTGAAAAGGTTCTTCCATCCAATGCACGAGATATTATGGACCAAATATTCTCGATTGGGTTTAAATTGGGGCTTTGACCTGGCCAAAATATCACATTAATTATCAGAAAACCATTTTTTGTGACTTTAGCACTGTGTGCCGGGCATTATTGTGTTGAAAAATAACGTTCTGAGATATACCCAACTTCAGGATACTTAGTGACAGTACTGTTTCTGATATTCGAATGTATTCCTTTGCATTGATTGACTTCTCCCATCTAATGTTCCCCAACTCCTGCTGCATTAAAAGTTCCCCATACAATTATCTCTCCATTCCCGTTTTTAACTGTCGTTTTTATGCAACTTGGTGAAAATTTTTCTCCAGTTCTTCGAATACTACATCAATAACAAGACAAAATCTTGATTCATCTGACCAAAAAACATTCCTGAACCAGTCTATCTTTCTTGCCATAATACGAGAAGAATCTCTTTTTATCATTGATATTCTTCTTAGATATAAAAAATGGCTTCTTTGCATACGTTTAGAAGAAAATCCCATTTCTTTCATTCGTCTAGATATTGTATATCTAGAAAGAGAATTTCCAGCCCCTGTTTTGAATTTTTTGCTATGGTCAACATAAGTTTTCTTTCAATCCTTAAAAACAGTTAATTTAAGCCTGTGGGCGTCCTTCAAAGTGAATGCTCTAGGGCGACCAGATCCAGATTTTTCTTTTTACCAAGCATTCGACTTCGAACCTTTGACCAGTTCACTTCACTACAAAAAGAGATGTTTTCATTTTTTCTTTTCTTAAAATATCAAAAATCTGTTTGTAAGTCGTTTTGGACTGCCTTAATCCTGCAATTCGATTTTTATCTCCTCGCCAAGATGCGGTCTTATCATATTCAGGATTAATTTTTCCACTTATTATTATATGCTATAATAATAATGATCAGCAAAGTAGACATTTTCAGTTAAAATTAACAAAAATTCATGGAAAAATATTGAAAAATCGATTTCTTCTTTCTTTCACTCTTGACCCATTTTTTATTTTGCCCATGAGTGTATATAAGAAAAGCTCTACTCTCTATTGCGTATTGAGCTTTTTTATTCGGTTGGCATTAAATTATCTATAAATATAAAAGCGAAAATGTATGTATGTATGTATGTGTGTTCGCTTTTTCTGTATGCCTACAAAAGGCTTTTTTCAGAGAAGCGGTCGCTCGCTTCACAACTTTAAAAACTTTTTATATCACATATAAATCGTAATATCTCACAGTTAACAGTCTATTTAATTTGCTCGATTTCGGGAAGATAAATATTCAACATTTGTCGCTCGCCGCATGTGGGTTAGACTTTTTCCTATAACATCTTGGGAAAATAAAAATCCCGCAGTCAAACTTGACTTCATTAACTCATTAAAACGGGCACCTGCCAAATCCAAGTAATTAAATAAATTCAAACGTGTTTCCATTAGCATCTCGCGGTGGGTCAATGGTTAACGTCGCATTCTTTTTTTTTCACACTTTAATTTACAACTTTGCCTCAACGGTTCGGGTTCGATCCTCATGCTTACTTTTTTTTTTTTAACCCCCTCACACCCGGAGTTTCCACACACACCTCCAAACACCCGGGTAACGCCGGGTACCCCTCCCTAGTCTATATATAAATACTGGTATTTATATTAGATTGAAGTTTACCATTGCCTATTTCAGGTAAACACTACATCATTTTGATTGCATTACTATATATATATATATATATATATATATATATATATATATATATATATATATATAGTTAAAAAACGTAATATATTATACCACAGAAAAGTTTATTCCCTGATCCCAAAACATTACATTAATTTTACTAACCCCACATAAAAAGAAGTGCTAAATAAACGAGTTGTTTAAAGTGGTAATGGATTGTTGTAAAACCATTCATACCTATTGATACAGCTGATTACATTAATTGGGGCAAAATATGCCACAGAATCAAGGCACGACTGCAGGCAAGCTTGTACGAAGAGCGTGCAATAAGTAGTGCCCCTGACCCACTTCCCGTTGTCTGATCTAGCTGAAATTTTGCATGTGCAATGATTTATATCTGCACGGGTTATGTGGAAAATTACAGCTCTGAATTAATTGTGGTTTCTGTTTTACAGGTGTTTGAACTGAGTCAGGTGTGAAATGGAGCCTGTTAAATGTTGAGCAGTGATCCAGTTTTTGCATTTGAAAGGACGCACACCAGAGGAGACTTTTGATGAAATGAAAGAAACTTATGGTGATAATGCCCCATCATATGACCTTGTAAAACACTAGCATCATGAATTCAAACATGGCCGGAAGTCTGTGGAAACAGCTCCCAGACCTGGTCGCCCCCCTTCTGCCATTGATGAGGCATCTGCCCGTCAATTCGAGGCTGCCATTTTGGAAGATCAGCGCATTACTATTCGTCAAATAGCCCAAGATGTCAAGATTAGTACAGGGTCTGTGGAAACTATCATTCATGACCATTTGCATATGCATAAGGTGTCTGTCAGATGGATTCCCAGGTTGCTCACACCATTCCAGAAGCAAGAACACATCGAGTGCTCGAGGATGAATTTGGAAATGTGCCAAGAAGATGAGTCAAAGTTTTTCAAAAGACTGATTACACAGGATGAAACCTGGGTCCGTCACTATGATCCAGAGACCAAAGCTCAGTCAATGCAGTGGAAGCACTTGGACCCACCACCTCCAAAGAAGGCAAGGGTGCAGCCCTCCGCTGGCAAGGTCATGCTCACAGTCTTCTGGAACACGGACGGAGTAGTGATGACAGATTTCCTGGCAAAGGGTACTACAATTACAGGAGCCTATTATGCTTCACTTTTGAGGAAATTAAGGGAAGCTATCAAAATCAAGAGGTGGGGCAAGATCAGCAAAGGTACCCACCTCCTGCAGGAAAACGCTCCTGTCCACAACTCGCATGTCACCAGATCAGAAGCATGGGAGTGTGGTTATGAAATCCTACCCCATCCTCCCTACTCTCCTGGGCTTGCATCCTCTGACTTTCACCTCTTCCCAGCCATGAAGTTGTTTTTGAAAGGAAAGCGTTTCCCAGATGATACAGCCTTGATTTCTGAAATCACGTCATGGTTGGAGGACCAACCTGGGGTGTTCTACAAAAACGGTCCCCAGAACTGCATCAAACGATGGGAGAAATGCATAACTCTGGGTGCTTCCTATCTAAAGAAAGACTAATAACTGTGCCAAGTTTCATTGCTCTACTGCTATGGGAAGTGGGTCAGGGGCATTACTTATTTAAGGGGCTTTAAAAATAAAGGTACAAGATTCAATTTGAAATTTATTTATCTTCAAAGTGCACTTTTATAAATTTTACAAAATAAGGTATAAAAATTTAATTTAAATTGAATCAAAAAATTACCTTGCATTTATTTTATGTAATGTACATTCTGTTGCACTTTTTCAAAAATTCATTGAAAATTTTATATCTATATCATTAATATCTAGATGAAAGATAATGTTTTTAAATTGCAACAAAATGTACATTACATAAAATAAATCCAAGGTAATTTTTTGATTCAATTTAAATTAAATTTTTATACCTTACTTTGTAAAATTTATAAAAGTGCACTTTGAAGATAAATAAATTTCAAATTGAATCTTGTACCTTTATTTTTAAAGCCTATAGTAAAAACATTTTGTTTAACAATTTTCATGCCCTGGATGAAATGCTTTTCTAACTCGTATCTTATCTTTTTAAGATTATATTTTAAAACTCTCCTTCTCTCTATTTCAGTTTGTATTTCTCCTCACACCACAACTCATTTTTGCAACCCCCTCTTTGTATTATTACAGGTTTGATATTCTCTTTGTTTCAGTTTGTATTTCTCCTCACACCACACCTCATTTTTTGCAACTCCCTCTTGTAATACAGATCTGAATAATGAGAAAATCTGAATTTTTTTAACAAACACTTTAAAATAACTTTTTTAGATTAAATTTGTTTAAACTCCTTTCAGAATGGAAAATCTTTAAAATTTGATAAAGAACATATTTCATATACGTTTCATTAACAAATATTTAGTAGAATACGAGAAAAATAGAGATGAAAATTTCAAAAGGATTGTATAACTGGTTATGGTCAATAGTAGTCCTCGCCAGTGAAAGTCTTTGTTATTGTTATTCTATTATTATTATTATTTAAAACTTTTTGTGTCCTGCTTTTTTGCGTGAGGACTTATATATTATATATATATATATATATATATATATATATATATATATATATATATATATATATAAATTCTAGCAGGCAGGCCGGCATTGCCCGATCGTAAAATACGCTTAAATATGATATTTTGATTAATGCAGATTTCATATTTATTATTATATTGGACCCAATATATGGGTATGCTTAAAAAAAAAAAAATGATTTGTGCGCCACCAACGAGAATGAAAACCAACAAGTTTGGCTTACGATTTACTTTTTCCTTTGACGTTAATGCCTGAGCTATGAAGACATGTTTGCTGCATGAATCATTAGCTATTACGTTACGCATGCATATTCGTAATACCGTCATACCACCTTCACCTTGCAAATTTAATTATTTTTTTTTATTTTCACATTTTGCACCGATTTTCCCCTGCTATATCCCAAATATAATGTTTCGCATAGGCTCAAATACCCTATAAAGTTTCATGTATGTAGACAAAAAACTAGCAGAGATGTTTGGTAGCCAAAATTTTTTAAGCAAATATATATACGCATACACACACACACACACACACATATATACATATATATATATATATTGTTTACTATAATCTTTTAGACAAATATTACGTAAGTATAAATCATGTAGAATAGCTGCATGAATAAATTACACGTAATAGTTAACTAAAGATGATAGTGCCACAAGAAAACCGGAAAAAAAACTAATAGGGAATTAATTAAAATGAATGTTTAAAAGAATATGCAAATTTGCTAGATCTTTTTCTAGTGAATGCAATTCCACAACCCACATATAACAAAGTTGTATTTACTTTTTAAATAAATAGAAAAAATACACAAAAAAACAAATCTCTCTCTATATATATATTTTAAAATTTAACGGTTTAAAGCCAAACAAGTGCAGAATCTCATTCAATAAATAAACATATTTATTAAAATTAAAGTCGATGTTTCGATTCATAACAGAATCTTCACCAGGAAAAACAATATAGGTTTTTTATTGTTTTTTTGTATGCCATGATGATTGTAAGGATTGGCACACACACACACATTATATATATATATAGTTCGTTTATTATACAAGCATTATTGGTTACATATGTAACCAATAATGTTTGCATAATAAACAAAGCTCTATCCTGCATTGAGTACTCTCACATGAGTGTCATTCGATTTACATCTAGGAAAACAATTGATACACCCATTGTATCATATATATATATATATATATATATATATATATATATATATATATATATATATATATATATATATACCACTTTTGTGTAAATAAAATTACCAAAAAAAAACATAATTGAAAAAACATACTTTACCAAACCAACTATACAGTGTGGACAAAAAGAAAGTCCGCACTTGTAATTTTTTCAAAAAATGCAAATTTAAGCTAAATTTAATGTAACTGTTTAAACAACCTATACCTCATTTGATTCGCCTTTTATTCCTCTAAAATTTTACCTGTTTATATTTGATTTTTAATTGAAATATTCTAGTGTTCATGTCAATTTAAAAACTGGCTTCAAATTGAGGAGGCAAAAAAAGTCCGCAGCAACAAATTCGCTTAAACACAGCTTAAATTAACACCCCTAAATCAGTTTAAAATATCCACAACCAGCCAACAAAGCATCTCTAGTCGTAATTGTTGTTGTTCCAGGTTATACAACGTAACATTTAGTCCATATGCCACGACTTTCTCTTAGGGATCGTCAGGAGCTCATTAATCTCCACCTTTCTGGTTTATCCAATAGAGAAATCGGCTGCAGATTGAAATGTGATGAGAAAAAGTTATTTTTTTAAATTGACGTAAACACGAGAATATTTCAATTAAAAGTCAAATATGAACAAGTAAAATTATAGAGGAATAAAAGGCGAATCAAATGAGGTATAGTTTGTTTAAACACTTACATTAAATTTAGCTCAAATTTGCAGTTTTTGAAAAAATTACAAGTGCAGACTTTCTTTTTGCTGCCTGTGTATGCGTGTATATATATATATATATATATATATATATATATAATGATAAAACATTTAAAATTCTTATCCACATTCATATGTTTCATCCTTTTTTTGAGAATCATCAGTATGGAGAATGACTACTCTGCCGGTCATCAGATTTTAAATTGCAGGTTCAAGTACACAGTTTAACTTCTGTTGAACGCTTAGAACCATTCAGCCAATCTAACAACTGCATGAAGAGAATTAAGTTCTATTTATGTCTATGCAAGCTGACATATCAAGAAGGCTGTGAGAAACATTTTCCCCAAAAGAAGCTGAAGTAAAAAAAAACAAAAACAAAAAACAAAAAAACAAAACGTAAAACCATACATGTTCAGTTAATTTGAATGTCAGTGTGATATTGCCAATCAAAAACTAGAAAATCATAAGAAATCGTATGGGACAAGCAGGTTAATTAAGAAGCAAATTAAGTTTGTACGTCCGGCTCAGTCAATTTGTTGAACACTTAAAGAATAAGCAAGTATGTGTTATGGCGAACACAAATAACACGTTTTCTATTTTGAATTATAAGAGCATTTTTATTAAGTCAGCGTGACCTTGTCTCTGTAAACAGATAAAAATGATTGTTATCATACGGTACTGTTTCTATATCTCTATTGCAATCTCTTTAGCTATCCATCTATTTATCTATATATCCATATCATATATATGAATTATATACAGGGTGACCGCCCCCCCCCCAAAAAAAAAGCCGGGCCCCAACTCTAATTAGGCCCTGTTTCTTAGTGTTTTGTCCGAATGAAATGAAACTTTGGTCATAACTAGTTTATTATATTCAAAACATCACATCAAAACACTAGTGTCTTTTGTCTTTTTTCTTCGTTCTACAGCATAGTTTCTAGATGGTCTTCATTTAACTTTTGTTTTCTTTGGGTCACCCTGTATATTTAATATATATATATATATCTCAGAATGATTTATAAGGAGGAATTTACTAATCAAAGAGAAGCAAGCACCAAAACCAAATATAAATATAGTTATTTATATTTTAATCTCAACCAAATGAACAAGCTCAATACAATCACTGAGGATGAACCTATGCAGCGACCAGCAAAGACATAAAGATATTTCGTTAATAATTTCCTCTGATGAGAAGAAGTAGCATTCTTTGAAACTCCACGGATTAAGGAGCACCCATGTTTGGAGCATTCCACCGAACAATAAAAACCGTTTGTAATAACTCCACTTTGCAAATCTGTTCTTATTTTTACTTTATATATATATAATTTTTTTTTCTTTATGTAAATATAGGCAAATCTTGTTACAATGTGCAGACCGTTTCGATTTAAGCTAGAAAAAAAATTGAAAATTAAAAGGTTTAAGAAATTTTTTTAATTTTAGAGGAGGAACAGATTTTACCATGTCTAACGTGAGGCATGGTTTAATGTTCTCATGATTGTAAATCGGAGGGCAAAAAAATTAACCGCTGTTATACGTTAAAGAAAAAAAAGCATGATATTTGCATAAAGAAAATAAAAAAATTATAAATTTGCTCTCTTTGATATATATATATGTGTGTGTGTGTGTGCGTATTAGATTTTTAGCCCGTTAAAAATGGGAAAAAGTTATGTTGAGTGCTTTATGCCAAACTTATGGTTGAATATAATTAAATTTATGCTCATTTTTGCTTTGAATATTTATCTCTATAAATCCCTAACTGTGCATCGACCAGATACCATAATACTTACTTCGCTGCACCTTATCAAATACTACTAAATTTCAGGCAAATCAGACCAGTAGTTTCCGCGAAAAAGTGAAATGGAAAGGCAAGCCAAGAGGAGCCCTGACTGTCGTACGGGCGGTCGGGTTTCAATCCTAGCTTGAGATAGTTGCCTGTCTAGCCGCACTGATGAGCTGTGAAACAGCGAAACAGTACTGTATGTATATATATATATATATATATATATATATATATATAGATTGATTGGTTGATTGATAGATAGATATATAAATTATAAATACTTTTTATAATCATATTTTTTAAATTATGAATAATTTTCGTATTCATTTTTGTATATCTTTAAATATTTATATTTTAAAAATATTTTATTTTATATTTAATATATTTTTTTATATTGTCATTCTGTTATTAGGTTGCTTTTGATTTCAAATCAATAGTTTTTACCTGTTGAGTTCAGATACCCGTTGTACTTTTGATAAATATGAGGCGGGTATTTGCTGTTTAAAAATCGTGAGATGAGTAGGTGTATGTTTTCTTTTCGATATTCTGTTGTACGGGAGCAGATGCGTCCAAGGTGTAAACGGGTACACATGATTGAGTTCTTTTTTGAATTAATACTGCACTGCTTTGAAATTCTTTTAAACCCCTTTGGATATGCATGCATATACATTTTATGCACAAAAGAACGCTGATACACGTTTCTTCCGTGAACGTTTCACTATTCAAGAAACAGGATTTGGTTTACTACTTCGGTGCCTTTTCAGACTCATTATAGACATGGGAATGTTTCTTCTGAATTAATCTGCCTGCGAGTGTACTGGATATTAACTTCCGGTTCATTTTATCCTGGAGTACATCTAATTCCTGAATTTGAATTGATTTACATTTTAACTCCTTTATTTTTATTTTTCTTACTCTTACTTAATTTGTCCTGCGTTATTTATATTTTATAATTTAATTTTTTATCAGAACTTTATTGTAATTTTTTTGAATTTACGAAAATTAAAAAAAAAAAAAAATTTTGAAGTTAAAAATTTTTATTTTTTTAAAGTTTAAATTTTTAAAAAATATTTCCATAAATTCAAAAAAATTTTATTATTTAATTTTCTTTATATATATATATATATATATATATATATATATATATATATATATATATATATATATATATATATTTTAGCCTTTTATTGTTTTTTTCTGTCCCTTCTCTTTTTTATCTCCATCATATCACGTCCCTATAAAATATTTCCCAATTCTAATCTAAAAAAAAAATCATTTCTAAACAAAGTCGGTATTGTCTTTTTACCTTTATTTTTGTATAATGCCGGCTTTTTTTCCTCTTCTGGTGAAAAGCATTCAGCTCCGAAATACCATGGACTAAAGAGGTTTTCTCTTTTAGTTTTCTTTCTGTAACTATGATTGACTATATAATAATATAATAAATTTCCTATGTAATTTTACGTTTTATTTTTTTATTCTTTATTTTTTTATATGGTAGTCACCACTTATGAAGGCCCAGAAGCCACTCGGGGATAAGGGTTATTGCGTGTACAGTAATCAATGGGATAATATCGTAGTAATCATTAGTATTGGGGGTTTGATAAAGTGTCTTACTTAAGGGGCGGTTTATCAGAAATTTGTTTATGTTGGACTTGAAGACATCGAAGTTGAAGTCAGTTGGGAAACAGGAAAACGGAAGAGAGTTCCACAGGCGTGCACTTCTAAGAAAGAAGCTTTGCTCATGGAATCTACGTTTTGATTTAGGCACAGATAAAGAATGGGGAAAATTATTGACAGGGGTTTCAACTAGACGGGTGTTTTTTGTGAAAGCTTGGCGAGGGGGGGCAGAGATTGGAGCTCAGAAGAGCACTTACCATGGAAATAACGATAAAACAAAGACAGGCTCGCAACATCTCTTCTGTAGGAGAGAGGTTGCAGAGAAGAGAAAAAGGCATCCCCCACTAAGCCATGAAGTTTATTCTTTTATCCCTTACCTGTGTCATTCGTCCTTGTCTCCAAAGAAGAAAGTATTTATTCTTTATTTAGAAATGCACCTCTGGACCAAAGTAAAGTAGGTTTGCAACAATAGATGTCACATACAAATTTATTATGTCTTCACTCTTAACCACTCTCTTATGTAACTTTAAAACGACATTTTAGACACATTTACTTCTTATAAAATCCTAAATTTCATTCTAGGAACAGCAGAATCACAACTGCACCATCTTTAAAGGAAATAGTTTCCTATTTTCCCCTATAAATATAAAGTCCTCCTATCGCCCTCAGATAACACTGGAAGGAAATATATACATCCTACAGATATTTTTCTTGTAGCCTTATTAACTGGATCATATACTCATAGACAAAGCATAATCTTTCCATTTCCCGATTTAAAACCAATAAATTCTCCCTTCTCCCATTCCGCCAAATCTCATTGGCTGAGAGCTGACAATTCATTTATTCCAGAATCTACATATTATTATAAACGAACGCTACAGACCTTTACAAATATGGCGTCACTCTCCACAAGAGGCAATCGATTTAAAAAATAAATCAAGTACAAACATAATAACTAAAAAAATTTAGTATTTTAAATTAAATACTTTGTGCATGTGAATTGTTCTTATACACTTATGCCACCGTACTAAATCTTCGTGTTTACATAAGTTTATTAATACAAAATGTTCTGCAATACATCGAGACATGCTTATAAGTCAAGAATTCTTTTATTTGTACATTAAATATAACCTAGATGTTAATTGTTCTTATACATTTATGATATCATGCTAAATCGTAGATATTGTTAACAATGTGTTCCGGCACAGCGGCACATGCTTATAAGCCATTATTATTTTTTTTAAAGCTGGATAAATATTTCTTTTTTTTTTTTTTTAAGTACGATTCACTAAAATTCTTTCTTCATATGTTAAAAAAAAAAATAAAAAGATTAAGTGAATAATTTAGCCGAGACTCGGAAATTGCCGAAACCTTACAAAGTGAACTATAATGCTTGACCCTAAAATTTAATCATAACCAGAAATCGACAGTTTATATACTTCAAAATTTTCTTATGTGTGATTTTGAAGCATTTAAACTGTCTATTCCTGACTATTTGTAAAGTGTGTGCATACCCGCGTGTGCCCACACGTGTGTGAGTGTGTGTGCATGGGCATGTGTGCTTGTATGTGTATGTGTGTATTTGCATGTATGCATGTGGGAGTGAGTGCGTGCGTGTTTGTATGCATATGTGTATGCATGCGCGTGTGTGTGCGTCTGTCTGTGTGATACAAATCAATTTAATACTTGCGTTCATCAGACTCAGCCAGGACAGCGCATGGCCGGGCGGGTACAGCTAGTGTGTGTGTATATATATATATATATATATATATATATATATATATATATATATATATATAGGGTATCCATTAAGTTCGGTTGCACGTTAAAAATGTATGTTTCTTTGTATTTGCAATAGAAATAATTTGTAAACATGATATTAAGTTTCATGAAACTAGTTTTAATATTGTTATTGAATTCTTCACCACAAAATTTGCAATAACTTTTTTAGATAAGTAAAAAAAAATGTCTTTTTCAGAATCAATTTGATCCATGGTGGGGACAGTAAACTATCTTCTTTCATTAATGAGATTGTTTCAACAGTAAAGATTGTCACAACAATTGTCTATGCAACCAAACTAGTTCATTAGTTTAAAAGCTAGAATAACCAATGATTTCAGGCATTATTGCAAATCAGCTGGAAAATATTTTCTGTGACTTGTAAAATTGTATTGGTTATGATGGAAGACATGCGAAAACTTATACGTCGATAAAACCTTTAAAAAATATTTTTTTTTTCTACTTTCTAAACCTTTCTATGGATGATTTCAAATACAAATAAAGTTATACATTTTTAAGATGCAGGATTTTGTGGACATCCTGTATATATATATATATATATATATATATATATATAAGGTACTTTCAATAAGTTCCCAGACTTTTTTTCGAATGGGCATTTTTATTAATAGTACACACATAAAACTCTGGTCCCATTTGAAGTAATCTCCTCCGGCTTCAATGCACTTGTTGTATCGTTCCATGGAAATCTTCTTGCGTGAGCGTATCAATAATCCTCATCGCAGCCTCTTTCATCTCATCAATTGTCTCATAACGCCAGCCTTTAAGGTTTTCCTTGAGCTTAGGGACTAACAAAAAGTCACAGGGAGCAAGATCTAGACTATAGGGAGGGTGAGGAACTGTCTTGATGCCCATCTTGGTCAAATAATCTGTGACAAGGATGGAGTTGTGGACTTATGCCTTGTCGTGGTAGAAATGCTACTGATCTGAGAGTGCTGATCTCTTCCAACGGAATCTCTTCTTGAACGCCCTTGCGACCTCAACATAGTATTCCTTATTGACTGTCTGTCCAGTGGGAACCCAATGCATGTAGATCATGCCCGTGCTTTCAAAAAAAAAAAAAAAAGAAGAAAGAAAGGATCATAAGTTTCTGGGTGAATGTGCTCTGACTGGCCTTCTTGCGTTCAGGAAAGCCAACATGCTTCCACTGGAAACTCTGTCGCTTGATATCTGGGTCATAGCAGTAGATCCAGCTTGCATCAAGAACTGCGGGATCTGAATTGATCAGCTTGACCATCTCCCTGCTGTCACCGCAACATCTTTCTGATCTTCTCTGAGCACCCTTGGGAGAAACTTTGGGCAAGTGTCCAGGTTTCATCATCAATGTATGTATGAATACATGTATAACACAAGGGAGGTAATTCAGTGTCTATTTAAGCGAATGCATGAATAAGCAGAAGCTGACTGAAGTATGAATATTGTCTGTGATATAAACAAAATGATAACTAAATTCACTTGAAAAAACAGTTAAAAGAATTGTCAGTATGTTGGGCAGTAACATTTTTAAAGGAAATACGAGTTCGCCTTTCTTTGTAGTTGTAAAATAGTTTGTCTAAATTTTTACTGTTTGCCAAAAAAATATCACACCAAGTATCAGCAGCTAACTTGAAGTATTAGTATTACTTATAAAACAGACGACAAAAGATTAAGACTTAGTGTCAGTAGTTTTATATAATCCAGACAATGACGCTCACCTATTTACGATCTTGAGATGTAAAATGTTCTCCAGAATAACATTTCAATCCTTCACTTAAAAAACCTTTATATAAAAATATATCTGAAGAGAGCTGTACAAGGCTTGAAACGCGATATAAAAATATTTTAAAATAAAAAATGATAGGCTTAAAAAACCCACAATTTTTGATGGCT
>NC_136500.1:87662159-87667159 GCF_053919585.1 Euprymna scolopes
GTCATATATATTATTTATATATGCATATAGTATATATAATATATATATAGATATATAATATATATGTGTATATATATCATATATATGTGTATATATAAAATATACATATGTGTATATATAAAATATATGTGTATATATATAATATATGTGTATATATATAATATATATGTATATATATAATATATATGTATATATATAATATATATGTATATATATAATATATATGTATATATATAATATATATGTACATATATAATATATATGTACATAGATAATATATATGTATATATATAATATATATGTATATATATAATATATATGTATATATATAATATATATATATAATATATATGTATATATATATGTATATATATAATATATATGTATATATATATGTATATATATAATATATGTATATATATAATATATGTATATATATAATATATATGTATATATATAATATATGTATATATATGTATATATAATATATATATATGTATATATAATATATATGTATATATATGTATATATAATATATATGTATATATATGTATATATATATGTATATGTATATATAATATATATGTATATATAATATATATGTATATGATATATATGTATATAATATATATGTATATATATAATATATATGTATATATATAATATATATGTATATGTATATATAATATATATGTATATATATAATATATATGTATATATATAATATATATGTATATATATAATATATATGTATATATATAATATATATGTATATATATAATATATATGTATACATATAATATATATGTATATATATATAATATATATGTATATATATAATATATATGTATATATATAATATATATGTATATATATAATATATATGTATATATATAATATATATGTATATATATAATATATATGTATATATATAATATATGTATATATATAATATATGTATATATATAATATATGTATATATATAATATATGTATATATATAATATATGTATATATATAATATATGTATATATATAATATATGTATATATATAATATATATGTATATACGTATATAATATATATGCATATATATAATATATATATATAATATATATGTATATATATAATATATATTTATATATATAATATGTATGTATATATATGTATATATATAATATATATACAATATATATGATTATATATAATATATATGTATATATATATGTATAATATATATGATTATATATAATATATGTATAATATATATGATTATATATAATATATGTATAATATATATGTATATATATAATATATATGTATATATATAATATGTATATAATATATATGTATATATATAATATGTATATAATATATATGTATATATATATAATATATATAATATATATGTATATATATATAATATATATAATATATATGTATATATATAATATATATGTATATATATATAATATATATAATATATATGTATATATATAATATATATGTATATATATAATATATATGTGTATATATATATAATATATATGTGTATATATATATAATATATATGTATATATATATAATATATATGTATATATATATAATATATATGTATATATATATAATATATAATATATATGTATATATATATAATATATATGTATATATATATAATATATATGTATATATATATAATATATATGTATATATATAATATATATGTATATATATAATATATATGCATATATATAATATATATGCATATATATAATATATATGTATATATATATAATATATATGTATATATATATAATATATATGTATATATATAATATATATGTATATATATAATATATATGTATATATATAATATATATGTATATATATAATATATATGTATATATATATAATATATATGTATATATATATAATATATATGTATATATATATAATATATGTATATATTTATAATATAAAGCTGAAAAGCTGAATGTATGTGCGTGTATTTGTGTGTGTGTGCGTGTGTGTCTGTGGTCAAGAATAGGCTCCTATATGGTTGACTATTATAGAAAACTGATTACATATTATGATAGAAGATGTATCGAGACACAGGAATGGGTATGTTTGATCTGGCAGAACGGTGGTTCATTAAAATTGTGGGGTCTGAGTTCGTGCTTGGTCCACAAAGTATGGATATAAAAATTAAAAAATTAAAAAAAAAAAACGTTTACAAGTGTTTTTGATATAGATATACATGAGAATACTTTGATAAGTATGTTTTAACTTAAATAGGAATGGTATAATAAAATTGGTGGGTCTGCGTTCGCGCCTGGCCTCCATCGAATGGAAATAGGCACAAACTTTTATAAAGAATTTTCATATCTATCTGTGTAAGTATACTTTGATAATTATGTTTCAGTTTGAAGAAATATCGTATAATAAAATTATAGGGTGTTCGTTCGCGCCTGACCTCCATAAAATGGAAATGTGTCACAAAGTTTAACAAGGTTTTTTAATATAGATCCACCGAATATTATGATAAGTGTTTCAGTGTGAACAGGTATGGTATAATAAATTATGGGGTTTATCTATTTTATTTTTACTTTCATCATATTTTGCTGTTGTTTTTACACCCTCAAATTCGGAGCTATCTCTTTACAACCCTTCCTTTTCATAACCTATCATACTTTCATAAATCAGAGTCCATTTTCTGTAGGCTGCTTTTGAACCCAGTCAATGACGTGTACTTTTGCTTGTAACATATATATATATATATATATATATATATATATATATATATATATATATATATGTATGTATGTATGTATGTATCTATATATCTATAAAAGTGAACGTGCCTGTGTACAATTTCTTTCACAATAACTCTGTTAATTTTCTATCCACAAATACGAAATTTTATATACACTCTACTGAGATTTGGGAAAATCGATCTGATCGGTTTTCGGCCAGGAATTTGGCTGTTTAGGGGTCAAAGTTCAACGATTTGACCTTTGAGAACTCTACCGAACTCCTCCGACAAGTTCCACAGAACAAAATATTCTTACCGTGTCGAAACCCGGGAAAGAACATGTGAAATTGCACCAGAAAAGGTTTAATATTTATGAAGCAATTCTGGTTTCTGATTGGTTCGTAGCAGAACGTGAATTTATTTGATTCGTCAGTTCTTAGCAGCATCGTTTATAAATAGAATCGTCCGACTGTGTGGGATCATGCCCCATTAATAAGTCCAAAATATTGCAACAGGTCTAAACACTTGAAATTTTAGATATAGGTTCACTGGACGTGGACCTAACTTAACTTGATTTTAGCTAAAAACAATAAAAGTTAAGGGATTATACTAGGGGTCAGAGTTTAAAAAATTGACCGCTTTTTTTTTGTTTTGTTTTTGCTCAACATACACCTCCAAATTCCCGGGCACACATGCTAGTATATCTATAAAAGTGAACGTGTCTGTGTGTCCGTGTACATTTTCATTCGCAATAACTGTTTATTTTCAGTCTACAGACTCGAAATTTGATATACAGGGTACTGAGATTTGGGGAAATCGATGTGATCGGTTTTCGGCCAGAAATTTGGCTGTTAAGGAGTCAAAGTGCAACGATTTGACCTTTGAGAACTCTACCGAACTCCTACGACAATTTTGGGTCTAAACACTTGAAATTTTTGATATACGTTCTTTGGACAGGGATCAAACTTAACTTGATTTGAGCGAAAAACAATAAATGTTAAGGTGTTTTATAATAGGGGTCAAACTTAAAAAAAATTGACCGTTTTTTTTTTGTTTTTGTTTTTCCTCAGCATACACCTCCAAACACCCAGGCAACGCCAGACACCCATGCGAGTATATATATAAAAGTGAACGTGTCGGTGTATCTGTTTGTCTGTGTGTCTGTCTGTGTGTGTACATTTGTCTATGCGATAACTGTCAATTTTTAGTCTACAGACTCAAAATTTGATATACAAGGTACTGAGATTTGGGAAAACGTTTGTGATCGGTTTTCGGCCAGAAATTTCGCTGTTAAGGCGCCAAAGTTCAACAATTTGACCTTTGAGAACTCTACCAAACTCCTCTGACAATTTTGGGTCTAAACATTTGAAATTTAAGATATAGATTCCTTGGACACGGATCTAACTTAATAACTTGATTTCAACCCAATTCTAGGCGCTGTATGTACTCTCCGCTTATCTCGGCATTTATTTCCAGTCGTCCTGTACCTCAACTTGCCACTGGTATGCAACAATGTTGACTCAGGAAAGGCATGGTTGAAGATTGCGCAACTCTTGCCACACAAATTTCATGTGCAGGCACCCTAACAGTGGGTATCCATAGTCTGTCAAGATTGAAGGAAGCCTCATATACATATGGACACGTGTTTCGACGTATCTATGGCCCATTAGCGCAGCTGATTCTACCAGGGATCGAACCCACAACCTTAGATTCTATATTCGGGTGGTCATACCACTACACTACGAAGTTGAAATAATGAACTTTTTCCAACATGTTGAACATAGAAATACATATTTTATATGCGTTAGCTTATAAATATATGTATTTCAATATGCTTAAGGGTATTTATTTACATATATTTATTTCGTTCAGTGGTTAAAATGCCATGTTCACAACATCAAGTTTGTTGTTTGTGCAATACTGTTGGACATAATGCTATACCACAGTTGAACCCGGACAACAACAGGTAATCCTGCTAGCTTTTACCCGGCATTACCTGGGAATCATTATGCACCCTCCTTTTTAAACATTGATATTATTGGAAATTTGTCAATGTTAGTCGGGTTTTGATAGTGTGAAAACTGCAACAGTTATATCTCTTAAACCATGCGAAAATTGCCTCCCCTTGTCTGGGTTTATGATGACGTGTCATTTAAGCTCTTGAGCAACTTGGAGTTATCTTCTTTTTGTCTGCATATAAACGAGTGTTCTATGCTTATGTTTCTCTCCAATCATGTAAATAAATACAGA
>NC_136500.1:87671682-87729655 GCF_053919585.1 Euprymna scolopes
AAAATATATTTTCGTGGAAATTATCTTTACTGTCATCATATTTTGCTTAGGGTAAATTTTTTGAGTATCAAAACCTATCTCTTTTCAACCCCTCATTTTCATAACCTATCATACTTTCATTAATCACAGTCCATTTTGTGTAGGCAGTTTTTGAACCCAGTCAACAATGGGTACTTCTGCTAGTATATATATATATATATATATATATATATATATATATATATATATATATATATATATATATATATATATATATATATATATAAAGTTAACAGAGGAATCGCTTAATGGTAGAGAGAGTTAACCTGTGTCTAAAATTAAATTATGTACTTTTAATAGGAGTTAATATCAAATCCTTAATATCAAATATTTATTTAGACTGAGATATATATATATATATATATATATATATATATATATATATATATATATATATATATTAGTTTTACCATTACTTCTGATGATATTTCTCTGTGCAGCAGTAAGGGTACTTGCTGGCACCTATCCCTCTCCAAGAAAGTTCTTTTGGCAGCGGAATTATGTGAAGGCAACCAAAGTGAAAATGTTTCTGTGGAACGAACTGGATTCGAACGCGGTACACGCAGGTTGTTAGCCATCGTCACCTCCCAGTTTTATCAAAAAAAATGGAAGGAACTGTTCTTTTTTTTTTTTTAATGATATTGTTTAAACTGTTTCTTAAATCGTTGTTTGCTTTCAGCAGGTGGCTGCAATAAATAAAGGCGGATTTCATGTTCCGCTGACGGGTTAATCTACCTCTTTACAGTAATGGTAAATGTCCAATAATTTATTATTACATTGTACTGATTCACACGGACTAACGTTTTTGATAAGCATGACATCCTGCATATTTCTTCATATAAAGTTGAGTGTGCATATGCTTGTATAGATGACGAAGAGTATAAGAAGGCTATAGCAATGCAAGGAACCAAGTGCTAAAGTGATCTAGCGTCTGGACAAAAATGAGAAAACGAGAGAGGGTCTTGTAGAGCTTGTTTTTATATCTTCATATATTTTCTAGATCAATACGAATATTAAATATTAAAGGGTGGAACGATAGAATTGTCGCACTAGAAAAAACGACATGATTCCATTTCCATTTGATGAAAACCGGTTTTCTTTTCTTTCTTTTTTGCTTTTGCAAACCATCTACTAGTTGGCTAGTTGTGTACAAATCCCAATAGCGATAGGAGCCTTCTATCATGTCTGAAAGTGACCTAGAAAGAAATATTAAGAAATGCTGTTAAATAAAAAAAATTTCTTTTAATGACTCTTGCTTTTGCCCTTTTCTTTCTGAAAAAGAGATTATATTCTCGAAATACCAAAGACTACTAATATCTCCAGTTATCTCAAACAGTAAGTCTATTTTATTGTTTTGCTTTTGTGATCGATCTGAAAAATAAATGGATAATGAAAATATAAGCAAAGCAAGCTCTATAAGACCCTCTCTCATTTGTTAACCATTAAGTTCTGACACGGCCAATAATAATAATAATAATAATAATAATAATAATAATAATAATAATAATAAAAAGAAGAAGAATAACAGTAACAACAACAACAACAATAGCAACAACAACAGCAAAAAGATGAACCGGAGCATATGAGCGCAGACTTAGTTCAAGAACTCATCTGATACTAACCAGGCCTAATGTTGCTTAACTTTAACCACCCATTTGCATATGTAGTAGAGCAATAAAATTCAGGTTGGTTGGTTTTGTTTTACGGCATATCAACCCTTTTTGGGTTATTTAATACCGAATCCAGTTATTTTGAAGAAAATTTTTTTAATAGAATATATTTTTCTTTTCAAGTCAAACCCATAGTTGGGACCTTAACAGGTACTCCCACTCCGGGCCAGAGCGGACCTGGGAGCAATGGCAATTAAAGGGTGGCTCCACACTCCCCAAAGCTCGCAAGCTGGGGCCTCACCATCGGATATAGTTTAAGGTCATATCCAGGACCAAATGAAATTCAGAAAAAGATTCTTTTTTTTTTCTTTTTTTTTTTTTTAATCATTTCAGCTTCTAAAAAGACAAAATCAACCAAAGTTCGAATCCGGTCAAAATCCAACAAATTGACTGGCCCTCCAATTTATCTAACCACAGTGAAATCACAGGTAAGCAACCTAATGGTTTGTCTGTTTTATTTTGTGACACATCAACCCCTTTGAGATTATTTGAATGCTGATTTTTTTTTTTTTTAATAAAACCGGTTATGATTCAACTCCTTTATATCAAATATTTATTCAGGCTAAAAATATGTTCAGTGTGTGAATTTTTTTTTAATTATTTTTGTTCGTCCCAAACAAGGCATATTACCACTGAAGTGTAAAGAGCTACTATGATAAGGGTCAGATTTAAAAGGGTACCCTGAGTTAAAAGTTAAACAGCAAGATGTTTGTTCGTATTACATTTAAATTGTTGCATTTTGGTACAGCCAGGGAAACAAGAAGCAAGGAGGGAATTCTAAAGGCAAGAAGTGAAGAGAAAGAAGCTATTAGCATAGACAGCTGTCATCCTACACAGTGAAAGCGTGGGATTTTGTTGCTAGGTTTGTTTATATTGAGCGAGTACAATTATAATAAGTTGATCGGTTTGTCGATGAATTTGTTTAGTTGATGCATAGAATAGGCTATAAATGATAGATTCTATTTAACTTATAGAAGGGTTCCTGACAGGTACTACTGCAATGAGTTCCTGGCTTTGGTAGAGGCCGTCTTCAGACACGAATAATGTTTTCAAAAATTAATGTTTTGAAAAGTAATGTTTTCAAAGAGAAATATTTTTAAACTAATGTTTTTGAAGAATAATATTTTCAAAGAGTAATATTTATGCTCAAAGAGTAATGTTTTCAAAGAGTAATATTTTCAAAGAGTAATGCTTTCGAAGAGTAATATTTTCAAAAGAGTTATATTTTAAAAGAATAATGTTTTCAAAGAGTAATGTTTTCGAAAAGCGCAATGTTCTCAAACAGTAATGTTTTCAAAGAGTAATGTTTGCAAAGATTAATGTTTACAAAGAGTAATATTTTCAAAAAGTAAAGTTTTCAAAGAGTACTGATTTCGAATTTTAATATGTAACAGCCGACACTCGCTACAAACAGGCAGAAGCTAATTCTCTCGACTCGAGATTTGAAATCCCTTTCTCCCTGGCTTGTCCAATCACAAGCCAGCTCTCAGTCACGTGACAGAGTATATAAAAAGTGAAATCTGAAACTCTCAAGCCTCTTTGATCTTGACCCTGGCTGGGAGCAGACTTCGCTGGAGTTTCGGCCCTAGGCAGAACGTGAGTACAACAAGCTAGCTATGGCTCTCCCCACACTCGCTTTTATTTCCACGTGCGGTACCCACACGAACTTTATTTATCATGCTAAAGAACTGCTCTCGTCAATACAATTCACACTCACCCACGACAACACGCAAACATACTGAAGATTTTGCCCTTTCTCCCTCCTTTAACCGGCTTCCTGCATCTCGGCGACTATTAGCTATAAACACGTGTGAACTGAACTGTTCTCTCCCTCAACAAGCCGGCAATACATTCTATCTTTTACTAACCTGTTTCTCTCTTCTACTAACGCTACTAACGAAAGCGACAAGTTATTTATTAAATGTTAAAATGAGACTTCCTTTCGTTGTCTTCAATATTAACTAAAAATATGCTCAAAGAGTACTGTTTTCAAAGAGTACTGTTTTCAAAGAGTACTGTTTTCAAAGGGTAATGTTTTCAAAGAGTACTGTTTTCAAAGAGTACTGTTTTCAAAGGGTAATGTTTTCAAAGAGTACTGTTTTCAAAGGGTAATTTTTTCAAAGGGTAATGTTTTCAAAGAGTACTGTTTTCAAAGAGTACTGTTTTCAAAGAGTACTGTTTTCAAAGAATAATGTTTTCAAAGAGTACTGTTTTCAAAGAGTACTGTTTTCAAAGGGTAATGTTTTCAAAGAGTAATGTTTTCAAAGAGTACTGTTTTCAAAGAGTACTGTTTTCAAAGAGTACTGTTTTCAAAGGGTACTGTTTTCAAAGACTACTGTTTTCAAAGAGTACCGCTTTCAAAGAGTAGTGTTTTCAAAGGGTAATGTTTTCAAAGAGTACCGTTTTCAAAGAGTAATGTTTTCAAAGAGTGATGTTTTCAAAAAGCGCAAAGTTTTCAAACAGTAATGTTTTCAACGAGTAATGTTTTCAAAGAGTAATGTTTACACAGAGTAATGTTTTCAAAAGGTAATGTTTTCAAACAGTAATATTTTCAGAGTAATGTTTGCAACGGGTAATATTTTCAAAGAATAATAATTTTCAAAGAGAAATTTTTTCAAAAAGGTTTATTTTCAAAGAGTAATGTTTACAAAATTAATGTTTTCAAATAGTACTGTTTTCGAAGAGTAATATTTTCAAAGAGTAACGTTTTCAAATAGTAATGTTTCCAAAGAGTATTTACTTAAAGGGTAATGTTTTCAAAGAGTAATATTTTCTACGAGTAGTTTTTTCAAAGATTAACGTGTTTTAAAAGTAATGTTTTCAAAGAGTATTTTTTTAAAAGAGTAATATTTTAAAAGTGTTATGTTTTCAAAGAGTAATGTTTCCTAAGAGTAATGTTTTTAAAGCGTAATGTATTTAAAAAGTAATGATTTCAAAGAGTAATGTTTCCAATGAGTAATGTTTTCGAATAGTAATGTTTTCTGAGAACAATGTTTGGAGGGGAATGTATTCTAGAGGTAATGTTTTCTAGAAATATAAAATAATTAGCCTTCTTATATATTTATATTTTACAACATTGTTCAGCATTAATATTGTTAATATGCCGTAAAACAACTCAAACAAAACCTGCATGGTTATCCAGCATAGCTCAGAAGTAGGGGCAACAAAATAATAGAGTTAAAAAGTGTGCATAACATCTTCCTTTAAATATTTTCTCTCTCTACCTGCTTCTTCTGATTACTCCTGCCTATCTATTCTCCCCTTTTCAATTTTCTACGTTCACTTCTCTAGATCACTCCATATCTCTTTCATCCTGTCTCTCACTTTTTCTGGTAACTAAAAAAAGAAAAGAAAAAGTTAATAGATTACTACATAATAACATTGAAAAATCACTATAAATGTCAACCCTTTATTCCCCTGGATATTCTGTTTCTGGTAACTGCAAAAAAAAAAAAAAAAAAAAATCAATGTAAAAAATGTGCAAATGATGCAAATGATGAAAAAGAATATAACAGCTTTGTGACTGTGTCTTGTGTAGTTTTTTACTTTTAGCTGTACACGCAGACACAGGCACAAGTAGCTTCTGCCACACAGAAGTGTAAAGTGTGAACCACCTGATATCCAATTGCAAGGTTTTGCTGGGGGGGGGGGCGACTATACAATGCCACACAATGGAGTGTGTAAATATCTTCATTGATCCATCTGTAAAAAAATTGAATTATAGCAGAAAGTTCTGGAAACATATACCAGAAAAAAAAACACATTATGACTACGCAATTCTTACAGCAACTTACTTCAGCAAACGGGGCTGTTTGACTAGACATAGTGATATGGGACAAGAAGAAGAGAGTAACAGCCCTAATTGAAGTCAGTGTTCCTAATGATGCTGGCTTAAACAGAGATCAGAAGGAGGAGATAACGAAATACCAAGGTCTTATGTATGACATGAAAAGAAATTGGAATCTTAGGAAGATCATCATTCCAGTAACTATGGGAGCTACCGGACAAATGAAATTGAATCCCAAAACCTGCCTGCCAAATATATCCGGTGAACCAAGAGCAAGAGGGATCCAAACAATTGAACTTAAAGAGATGGTTAGAATCCTAATAAGATTTATCGATTGGGGTCTTTGAAATAGCTGGTGAATGTTTGCCATCCGGCAGGATACTCCATCCCTAGCAAAAAAAAAAAAAAATAAGAAAACAGCAAAATAATAAGAAAATTGAAAACAAAATAGCAATTTACTTTATAAAATAATAGTCTAGCCTGGGTGCCCGGTATTGCCCGGGTGTTTGGAGGTGTATGTTGAGCAAAAAAAAAAAAAAAAGAAAAAAAAAAGTGGTTGTAGGCAGGCAGACTCGAACCCGTGCCGTGAAGGAGGAAAAGAACATGAAAAAAAAAAACAAAAAAACGTGACGTCTTTGCTATTGCACCCATCGCTAAACCGGAAGTGGCGAAGGTTTAAATTAAGTCTAGTCAATCGAAAAGGGGATGACTTTCGAAAATATCGGCAAAAAAGGCGACCCCCTCCCTGTAGAAAAGTGCCCAGTTGAGGGTGAAGGAATTAATGTTTTAAACCAATCTTTTGAAATTCGTCGTCCGAAGAGTCGAGCTTCAAAACGATACTGATTCCGTGAAAATCCGTCGCCTCTATCGAAAATTTTAAGCATACATGCAAACATACATACATACATGCATACATTTAAACAGACAGGTGAGTTTTATATTATAGACTAGCCTGGGTGCCTGGCCTTGCCCGGGTGTTTAAAAAAAAGAAAAAGTGGTAATAGGTAGACTCGAATCCATACCCCAAAGGAGGAAAAGGACGTAAAAAAGCATGACGTCTTTGCTGTTGCGTCCATCGCCGATCCGGAAGTGACGTAGATTTTAATTAAAGCTAGTCAATCGAAAAGAGGGGATGACTTTCGAAAATACCGGCGAAAAAAGCGACCCCGCCCTGTAGAAAAGTGCCCAGTTGAGGGTGAAGGAATTAAAGTTTTTAGCCAATTTTTTGGTATTCGTCGTCCGAAGAGTCGAGCTTCAAAACGATATTAATCCCGTGAAAATCCGTCGCCTCTGTCGAAAGTATTAGGCATACATACATACATACATACATACATACATACATACATACATACATACATACATTTAAACAGACAGGTGAGATTTATATTATAGATAACCTAGATGGTCGATATGCCAGAAAACAAAACAAATCAAATGGCAAATGATTTGATAGAAAATGAAATTGATTCTTAACCTTTTTGCACTCATTGTCCCTCAAAACCCTACACCCACGCGAACACGTGCTCGAAATCTATATCTAAGGCTCAGCATCAGCTGTATCTCCATCCAACTGATGTTGTGATATATTTCATAAAAGATCTTATCGATTATTAATTGCTTGAATAAATATTGACCGGTAATTGCGCGTTAACGAGTTCTGACCACCCAAGTCGTTGCTAATCAATACTAATTGACGTGCTAAACTGCATGTAAGAAAAAAAATTATATAAACGCTTTTGTTATCGTATGCAACAGGTGATATGAGAAAGCCAAGTACGTGATGCGAGCCAGGACTAGTTCGGTTTCATAGGAATATAAACAAGGAATAAAAAAGAAAAGGAGAAGAAATTATCTAACTCTAACACTAACCCCAACCTTACATCTAAAATCTAAAAAAAAAAACAAAAAAACAGAAAAAATAGTAAAGACAAAGTGTAAAACCTTATTGCTACATGTTTCGATCAATATCTGTGGTTTATTAGATGACCTTGTGCCAGTTTAGGGAATTATGAATATAGGATGATCTAGATAAAGTAAAACTCTAACTGTATATTCCAAAGTTGCACTGCAAGTTGTTCCTCGGTGAATAATGAGGTCTCTCTGTTTCTTTCTCTCTTACTTCTAGTTGCAGTCATCTCTTTCTTAATAACAGTGGTTTTGAACATTAGTAAAAATTAGAAAATAAAATCAATTCATGGCCATAATCATGGGTCGGTTGGGCCAGCTCTTTCCAAAAAGTTCACCAAGTCCAGAACACTGGCTAACCAGGCACAGTGATTCAATGCTGTTTCCGTTATAAGTGTGAGCCATTCGCAGTTCTAACGAGAGACCCTGTAAAGGTGGGGGGCTCAGAATCATTTCAGCATCTTGCTTCACTGTCCTGAGCCAGGTTATGAGTTGATCACCGCAACGTTTCTTCCAGCCTGGTGGTGGAGCTGGATTGATGACTTCACGGATGAAGTCACCTGGGTATCGAGGAAAGGCGTGGCCAAATCAGCAAAGGTAAGGAGAGATGTTTATTAGATGGCCTTGTGCCAGTTTAGGCAAGGGTGAATATGTTATGATTTAGATAAAGTAATATTTCTGTTATACGTTCCAATATTATACTTCTGAATTTTTTTAGATGAGACAGAACCCATGGCGTAGTGGATAAAGTACTTGGTAAAATTCAGTTGTAAAGTTAAACTCTTCTGGAGGTTGAAGGTTCAATCCTCAGTGTAGGCAACACTCAAAATATAATTACTAATTACTTACAAATTTTATCCAGTCATTGCTGACAGAACAAGAGCATACTAAGGGTTCCATCAAAATTCTGTGTAGATTCTCAAATTTAACAGAAAAATTCTCGAGTTTGACAAGATACATCCGATGATGGTGAAAGGTTATATCGATGGAAACGTTGTGAAAATAACACTAAGGATAAAACAGAAGTCCGTGGAATCGAAATAATGTGTTGTCTAATAAGGTCTTTCTGCTTCTTTCTCTCTTTCTTCTTTTTGTAGTCATCTCTTTCTTAATAATAGCAGTGTTGAAAATTAGTAAAAATTGCAAGTTAATTGGGGGTTAACAATGCTTTCAAGGTGTTTATTAAATGGCCTTTTGCCAGTTTAAGCGAATGTGAATATGAAATGATTTACGTAAAGTAACATTTCAACAATCTACTCCAAATATGCATCTCTCCGTTGCAAGTACTCCTGGATTTATCATGTTTCACCATCGTTGGATAGATCAGGTCGCACATTAACATAAAAAAGTACTTTCCATTTAATCGGGGTTTTATTGTTCCACTAGCAGGGAGACCCGACGTTGCTCGGAATTGAATGATGATCAACGAATGTTTCACACTTCCATATTTTTTATTGTCATCGAAATCGATGAAATCTCCGATTGTTCAATGAAATCGATTGATTATCTGCTCTAGTTGGGGACCCATCACGGTGCACTAGGGGGAAACTTCACATGCCTCCCTGCAGTGACTTAGTCCACAACACATTGCAGTTTACATTGCAGTGAAGAGAACCTACTGTTGATTTTATAAAACTATTTTATGTATATAATGGCTTGCATTAAAGTTTAAAATGCAAAAGTCAAGTATCATGCTTCAATTGTGCTTTAAACAAAAACATTTATTTCGAACGCACCCCTATCATATCAAAGAACGTACTCTCGATTTTATATGTCGGGCCTCTCGGCTTGTGTGGTAATAAAACTTCTCAAATGGATTTGTAATGCTAGGCTGTGTAAGGTGTTAACTTTGATCGAAATCGCCTGTTCCTTCTTTCATTGGATTATTTTGATTATCGACTATCGATACTTATCGGAGACATTCTGATACAAAGCCTATTTAAGAGCACTGCCAGGCACATAGGTATCTTTGTGTGAAATTTCATAAAAATTGGTTTGATTGTTTTCGAGTCAATAGGGAACAAGCTCAAACACACGCACACACACACACGCATACACACACACACACACAAAGTTCCTTTTATGTAATGATAAATACTTAAGTTGATTTAAACTATCTGTGACTACATGTAGACGTTGTCACGTCAGCGTTTGCCTAACCTTCCTCACTTTTGTTCTTCCTCTATCATTCCTTCTAGGCATATTTTAGATAATCCGGTTTAAAACCTTTTGATATGTCCGAAGAGATTTAGTATGTTGCTTTCGATAACTCGAGTGACTGGATATAACTCTGACCTTCACACCTTTCTTCAAACCGCCACAATTTCGATTATGATGACCTCTTCCAGTTCAGGAATAGTCTTGGAATTGTTTTAATACTTTAAGATACCCACATAGATAAAAAAAAAAAAAAAATAAATAAAACAACAATAAACTTTGTGGTTAAAGACCGGAGAGTGTGGAACCCATTCAGGATCACATCTTTTACTGATAAGACGATCACGAAAGTGTCTCGACAGGCATTTCAATTAATCGGCCGGTACTTCTGCAGTTTACGGACTGTGTTGAAATAATAACATTATTGTTTAGAAATCCATTCTTAACATTGGGAGGGAGGGGTCTTTGTTAACTGTTCTGTACTTTCGCCTAACAATTTAGTAAGCATACGATACTGTAAAAATTGAATTAAAATTGACAATCCTCTTTTTACAAAAATAGAACGGTCTGTAAACTGCAGAAGTACCAGTCATTTAAAATGTGAGAGGTTGCAATTTCATCAAATGATTGTCTGCAAAGGCCAATGCTGTCCATCAAATGCACTGCATGGATTATAGTATCAAAACATCTCAAGATAAAAAAAAAAAAATGAGATTTGATCAGCTTATTTGTTACATTTAACTCGTGATTTCGTTACACGTAGCCCTAATTCTAAGCTTTTCACTTCTAATGAGAATTTTCCACTTTTTTCCTTAATCTAGCTTCATGTCAAATAATACCGTTTATTTAACCTTATTTTTACCCACCTATTCTTATTATATATGTTTCAATTTTTACTAAAAAAAATCTTTTTTTAGATTCCAATAGATGACAATGATTTCGAATGTGAGAAAATATCTGAGAGACTTATGGAAAATGGTGTCTGTGTCTCCTGGAAAACAATCAGAGGGTAAGAATCGTGAAGAAAACAAATGTTTTACTTTGTTTGTAACAAGTGATATAAAGATTTTGTTTTAATAATGAGCCACACCTTATCAAGGCTAAAAGTCACTTGAGGATAAGGGTTAATGAAATTGATGTTTTTGATGCCGCGGTATATCTTATCCTCCCTGAACCATACATACCACAGTGGCAAGTTAATCACTTTTATGTCAACTATAGACCTGACAAGTTCATTTTGTATGAAGAGGTCCGTTCTGGGTCAAAATAAATTATAATGAGATTATAATAATAAAATTATAATGAGATTATAAATATAAAATTATAATAAGTTTGTGTTGGATTTTTTATTTTTACCCTTATATATATATAGTGCTCAAACCGCTTATTTATATTATATATATATATCGTTTTTTCTACATACTTCTTAATACTTTATAATTTAATAATCCTTTATTTTAATTCTTTATTTCTTCTTTGTATGGCCGATTTTTTATCTGCATTTTCTGCTTTATTCTTTAAACTTTCCTATCTATCTAATATATCAATCTACCCACACTTTCATATCTTGTATGTATATTTACTTATAGTTTACTCTATGCATTTACTTACATTTTTCTTGCTTTTTCCTGAATTTGCAGATACCGGCCATCCTCTCCCCTTATTTTATTTTTTATTTATTTATTCATCGTTTATTTATTATTTATTTTCTATTTATTTATTTATTTATTTATTTTCCATTTAGTGTCTTCTAACAACTCTTGCTGACATTTTTTTAAGTGATGATCTGTACATTTCAGTTGACCTATATTATTTTGCCCTATATATTTTTTTCGCGCCTTTAACATTTCCTGTCTGGGTCATTTTGACATTTGTTTCGCTATTTTATATTTAACTCTATCACCATTTAATTTTTTTTTCTCCTCTTTTTCTTCCCTGATCTTTCTTATTTATATTTATGTCTCGGCAGTAGAGTGAAAAGCATATCTTATTTTTCTTTTATTAATACTATTGGAATTTTTTCCTTTTTTCCTTTGTAAACATTTTTGTGAATTATTCCATGGATTTCTGCCTTTGGATTATTTTGGACCATCTTCCAATTACGGGATTTCCTTGGATTTTACTTGTGCAGATGGAAATTCAATTAACTTTCTTGAAGTTATATATTTGGATTTTACCGTCACTGGATTATTTATCTTCCACCAGACTATCGATTCACGTGTAATCACCTTTTTCTTCACCGTATTCCCTCCGCATCACTTTTTGTTATCAAGTAAGATCTTTTACTTACTTGTTGTTTCATCAAATACTTTTGCATGCAAAATCCGATCCCGCATTTTGCTAATTCCTACCCTCTGATGAGAAGGAAAGTATTTCTTTGAAACTCCGCGGATTAAGGACTATCCACTTATCTAGTGTTTCCTTTTCAGATTAAATATGTTTTTAACTCATTTCAAAGTGTTTTTAACATGTTTTATTAACTGTTTGCTCATATATATATATATATATATATATATATATATATATATATATATATATATGCACATTGCCACTGAGATGTATAGGGTTATTGTGAATCAGGAATCGTATTCATAGGGGCATCCTGAATGGGAAGTTTGATAGAAAATGTTTGTTCACATTACATTTAAATTTATGCATGTTGGTACAGTCAGAGAAACGAAGAACAGAGAGAAAACTGCAAAGACTAGCAGTTTCAGGAAAAAAAGCTAATAGAGTAGAAAGCCTTCCAGCATCAATGAAGTTGGTCTGAGGGACCACCAAAGCAGCAAATTCTTTTAAGACCATTCCATCGAAGTATTTGTAAAACAAATACAAGGATGTCACATAAGATGCGTCCTAAAATGGAGTACTTTTGTCACATCTGGGAATGTGATGTTCAGGGCACTCTTTCTCACCATGACTGAGTACAAAATCGACTTCACAATCTAGTGAATTAAAATCTCTTTTGTGGTCTACAGCCTCTTTTCCACAGAAGATTCGTTATTAGCCTTTTTCTGCTCTATCCATGGAAAGGGTTCGATTTGTGGAATGAGGTCAAAATAATTGACAGGGATGCAAGATGGAGAATCAGACGGTTCAAAAAATCAGCACGTATGCTAAAAAAAGAAAAATTACTAAGTAGACCAAGCTAAGAAATTATTAGCATTTGAAAGCCTCTAATTGTATGAAAAACAAAAAATCGCACATCCTTAAAATTTCGGCAAAGGAAAGGGAGATAATCTCCTGTCGGTCTTTATTGAAGTTGCCTCCTCTTTGTCAGCCAATTTTTTTCACACAAGCAAAACTGCAGTCATAAAACAGATACCAATTCTAAGAATACGAAAATATCTACGGAGTCAGTAACTTTTCTCCTTTCTTTTCCACGACAACAACCAACATGCTTTTCGTCTGTGGAACACATTATTACAGGAATTCTTTCCCTGTAGACTACAGCATGGTCGTCTTTGAATCAATGTCGTTAATACTTGTTATCATTTCCATGAATAATCAATCCTTGTTTATTTAATTTTTTTAAGTTTATTTAATTTTTTTAAGTTATTTAATTTTTTTAAGTTTATTTAATATTTTTAACCCTCTCTTCATCATTCAAATGACAATCCATCTATCTCCTTGTTGTCCTTGAATGGCTTAGAACCTTGATAAGCAGGGACTCATTAGTAAAAAGTTAGTTTTGGTATATTTGTAGATAAACACCCTCCACGGAATCCCCCCCCCACCAAAAAATGATGACATTGTACTTTTTAGACGATTATGAGTAAACATCTTGAAAAACTTGATGGAAAGAAAGAAAAAAAAACGATTACTTTAGAATTCAGAGTTGTGTATATAAATTTAACATAAAATGATGATCTGCTATTTACGAACTATTGTAGCTTTTTAGGACAATTAAGCAAATTTTTTTACCACTGAAACTAACTTTGAGTGGTCAGGTCATAAAACTATATGTAATTACCTAAAACTTTAGACCCCACGACCACCACCACCGAAAAAAATGCACAGGATTTTGCATAGCAAAAAAATTGGTTAACTGCGAGAGTGACACTAAAATGGAGGATCACTTTAATTCAAATTTATATGGGAAACAGATCCCTCATTCTAAATTAATTGGATGATTTATGTGTGTGTGTGTGTGTGTGTGTGTGTGTGTGTGTGTGTGTGTGTGTGTGTGTGTGTGTGTGTGTGATTGTATGAAGGTGGGGGGGGTTCTTTATCTTCTTTCGCCCAATTTTTCTAGGTTGTTCAAATGTAATCACCTAAAAATGTAGAATCCAATTTTTTTTGTGTGAGAAGTGTTTTATTGAAGGGTATTAATCTACAATATTACAATTTTATTATGATTTTTATTTTAACATCTAGCAGTTTATATTATTCCGCATTCAGGATCAAACCGTTTTCAGCCTGACCAACAGACCAAGCCTCCCATAGACAAGTGTGTGCGCATCGTCGACAAGTTTATGCGCGGACGAAACTTGTTGAAGTGTTATGAATTAATCAGCTGGAAATGAGAGGAATATCAAAGCGAAGCGTTTTTAAAAAGCATCTAAATTATTCATCTCAATCTGCAAAGTGACCTTAGCTTCAACTTTGATCTTTAATTCTAGTGAAACAAGTGTTTGCATTGGACACACATTTAAATGGTAATGCTGACCTCTATATAATGGAATCTTCTCAACCAGGGTAATACAATCAATCACATGATCTGCGTGAGTATTAGGGAATAGGTGGCAAAGATGAAAGTGTGAACAGCGATTCTTATTATTCCGCATGACAAACCAACGAAAATATTATTTAAAATTAAAGTATGACAGACCAACGAAAATATTATTTAAAATTTAAGCCTGACAGACCAACGAAATATCATTTAATATTTTAGCCTGATAGACCAACGAAAATGTTATTTCAAAGTTAAGCATTACAGACCAACGAAAATGCTTTTGTTCAAACTTAAACGTGACCAAACAACAAAAATTCTTTAAAATAAAATTATGTACAGAAATGTACACAAGACATGAAGCTAAAAAGCTAAAAAAAAAAGTAAAAAGCTAAAAAAAGTTTTAAAAAATAAATAAAAAGCTAAAAAAAAAAGTAAAAAGCTAAAAAAAAGTTTAAAAAATAAATAAAAAGCTAAAAAAAGTAAAAAGCTATAAAAAATAAAATAAATAAATAAAAAGCTAAAAAAAAGTAAAAAGCTAAAAAAGTTTTAAAAAATTAATAAACAGCTAAAAAAAATACCACTTCAAAGTTAAAAACTAGCCAACGATAAATGTTATATGGATAGATTCCAATCCAAAAGACAGCAATTCTTTCCCCATTGTCACAAACATCATGTAATGTGAGGACTAATGGACAAAATAAAGAAGCAAGAGTTACGGCTGCGGAAAGTTAACTTAAGGTCCACTAAAACTTAAGAATAACCGACGAAAATGCTATTTCAACCTAACAAAGCAACAAAAATGATTTCTGAAGATTTCTGAAGATTTGTGAAAGATTCTCTGGGCAACACTGAGCAGCCTGCTAATATATATATATATATATATATATATATATATATATATATATATATATATATAGTGTTATAATGGAATAATTCCAGGAGGAAATCCGGGTATGAGAGCTCAATGTGGTAAACAGAGCAATAACATAAAAATATAACACGGAAATTACATAATTGTTGATGCAATAATTTATTTCAACCTTATGGTACTTTCAAGCATCTAAGCTAGACAATTACATTTTTGATATTTTTTTTATATTATATATATATATATATATATATATATATATATATATATAGAGAGAGAGAGAGAGAGAGAGAGAGAGAGAGAGAGAGAGGGGGTCAATTAAAATGTGTTTTTAGATCAACAAAAATATTTTTTCAAACATAAAGGTGACATACTAATGAAAAATTCAGCTTTACTCAACAAAGACATGCTATTTAAAACTTAAACTTGACAGACCAATAAAAATGCTTTGAAAAATTAAGCATCAACGATATGCAAAAATAAACTTGACCATGACAAACCGATAGACATTTTATTTACAACTTAAACATTACAGAAAAATAAAATGCTATTTTAAACCTAAGCATTACGGATCAGAGAAAATCTTATTTCAAACGTAAGCATGATACGCCAAGAAAAATGCTTTTAAAAACTTAAGTTATTTCAAATTAAGTATTAGAGACCAACGAAACTATTATTTTGACATGAAAGACCAACAAAAGTGCTATTTGAAATTAAAGCATGACAGACCAACTTACATGGTCTTGTATACAAATGTTTAGACTGAAGTTAAATTAGATACATTTACTCAATTTCGGGACAAGATTACAGTGTAGTATCTGTTCTGATGCTACATTTCATCTTTTCTGTCCTCGGTTAGTGGAGGAAAAATCCTTCATGACTGGATCTACCTCTGCCCTCGTGGGGAGGACAGAAATAGGAACCGCTTCTAACATAATGTGGGGTGCTGTACAGCTTTCATTGTGAACAACCGTCCGGTTTTACACTGTTGACAGAAAACGCCCGATCGTCTCTCTGAAGTAGATGGTGACGTGGCAATCACAAGAATGTTGATCTTTTCTTCTTTCCTTTCTTTACTGCTGGAATAATGAAAACAATTTAAAAGAACAACCAATAACTCCAATATTTTGCTCTAGGTTTTGGATTTACTTCTGACAAGAATTTAGAGTAAGTACATAAAAATGAACCGTATCGTCCCAAAGCTGGATGATATTCTTCAACCTTCACAGGGATTCCACTTCATTGACATTGGTGAGGTGGCGGCAATTTCTTTTTTCTGTGTCCTTGTAGACATCTTCTTCTTCTTCTTCTTCTTCTTCTTCTTCTTCTTCTTCTTCTTCTTCTTCTTCTTCTTCTTCTATGGAATATGAGCATCGTTTTGACTTTACAAACGCTACCTTAGCTAAAATCATACAAAAACAAATCTATGCTGCGATTAATCATTTCACCTCTCATAACCAACTCAACAAATACAATTAAATAAAGAATGGGTTTCTACTATGTTCGCCCCCCCCCTTCTAAAGCTATGATCAGTAAAACAATACATAGCTACCTTTTTTTCTTTAGCTAATTACGACATCTACGTGTGTGTATATATATATATATATATATATATATATATATATATATATATACATATATATATATATATATATATATATATATATATATATATAGAGAGAGAGAGAGAGAGAGAGAGAGAAAGGAACAAACCGAGTTATGTGTTCATCAACGTTTCGTCTTTATTTCGAGACTTCCTCGAAATAAAAACAAAACGTTGATGAACACATAACTCGGTTTGTTCCTTTTTAATTCTCTATTTCATCGGAAATACTATTTCCATTATTCTCATATATATATATATATATATATATATATATATATATATGTATTCCTGTCTCTCTTTTATTCACAATGACGTCATGGATAATGTCATATCACTGTGTATAAATAAATACATATAGATATGTTATGTCGACCTACATGACGTCATAGAATCTGACGAAAAACATGACGGTATACATGACACCTAAGTGATGACGTCATGTATGTGGGGAAAAATGAACGATTCTCTGGGCAACACTGGGTAGCCTGCTAGTATATATATATATATATATATATATATATATATATATATATATATATATATATATATATAAAGGTATATATCCATTATAATATCATCCAAATCTTTTCCAATAACAAGCTCAGTGAAGTTATGTTTCCGGCTTCAGGACATATATACTGGTTGGATGCATCTCAATGGCCAAAGGAAATGATCAGTTCACTATCATAATAATTATGATTATGGACTTATGCTTTCCTTAGCGTTCAGTTCAAGTGTCCTCATGATTGCTCGCACAAAATATTTTAAATAATACATTATTATTTGAAGAGATTTTAGGCAATTGAAGATATTTCTTTTCTTTTTCTTTTTTTTTTTTTATTGCTAACGATACGTTCTACAACTTTAATGTGATTCTTTATCATGCTAAGACTTGCACTTGGCGATAAAATAGTCTGCATCCTTAATTATTAACCAGTTCTTTGGTACAAAAGAACGCGTGCGATAATTACAGCTTTTTGGGGTGTGAGGTGGGTATATAAAGAATAATAACACTTTTCTTTTTTTGCATTTAAATTTTAAATTAGCCAATTAGAATTCTCCAAAATTATTCTCTGGACAAGTCAACCATTATTTTTCATTTATATAATAGGAGATTAAAACGTCGGATATGTTATATTTGTTTCTGACTTTTTGAGATGAGAATTGATTATTCGTATTTTTGTTCTCATTTTGAGTGTGATTTTCACAACGTTTCAGTCAATGTAACCAACGGCCTTCTTTGGATGTATCTTGTCGAGAATCTTTCTGTTGAACTCAGGAATCTTTCTGCCGAACTCGAGAATCTGGATTAAACAAAGGATTCCATACAAAATTGTGTGCAGATCCCCGAGTTCGACAGAAAGATTCCCGAGTTCGACATAAAGACTCCCAAGTAGATTCCTGAGTTCTACAAAATATGCCTGAAGAATATCGGAGGTAACATCAACGGAAACGTTGTGAAAATGACATCCAAGATGAGAACAATAGTTTGAAAAATCCAAATAGCCTAACATGTTGTTTACTCTTGTGGCTCTTCCAAGTTTGGTGTTATTCGTGAGTTGATTATTCACATTTTTTTGATTATTTGAACAGAAGATTCTGTGAACCAAAGAGCGTCAAATAACTAATGCAAATTTCAGAAGAAATGGGATGAAATGCCGAAAGAGAAAAATCCTTTTGTAGGCTGAAGTAACGAATTATAAAACTATTGGGGGTACTGTGTAGCATAGTTCTTTGCTTCTTTAAGAGGATTACAACTCCTCCAAGAAGAGCATTGGGTAATAGCGGATAAATATTCAAATAGTAAACAGATGGCTTGTATGCAGCTTGCCATGTGACAGTAGAATGCAATATGCAGTAACAGCGAATGTAGAGTTATGTCTCATTATTCTCGTAGTAGTAGTTGGATGTAAAGATTTTTCTTCATAAAAATCAGTATCGATTATTCTGTTCATGAACCCCTATTTTAGTATAGTTTCATCAAATAATACTAGCATTACACAGTATAGAATATTGTACTTCTTTTCCACTCGTGTAGAATATTGTACTTCTTTTCCACTCGTCCCTGTAGAGGGAAAGGGAAGAAGATCTTTTAAGTATGTTTACTTCATTCTGCGGACAAAAGCCAAGATTACTTTTGTCTTTTCGACACATACTTCCTTTATTACATTACTAGCATTTCAACCCGGCGTTGCCTGGGTGTTTGGAGGTGTATGTTGAGAAAAAAAGCGGTCAATTTTGTTAACTTTGACCCCTATTATGACCCTTAACATTTATTGTTTTGGGCTCAAATCAAGTTATTAAGTTATATCCATGTCCAAGGAACCTATATCTAAAATTTCAAGTGTTTAGACCCCAAATTGTCGGAGGAGTTTGGTAGAGTTCTCAAAGGTCAAATCGTTGAACTTTGACCCCTTAACAGCCAAATTTCTGGCCGAAAACTAATCACAAAGATTTTCCCAAATCTCACTACCCTGTATATCAAATTTTGAGTCTGTAGATTGAAAATTGACAGAGTTATTTCGTAGGAAAATGTACACAGACACACAGACACGTTCACTTTTATAGATATATAGACTTCCTGTTCATGATGTCACCACTTACCCCCTCACCATGTTAACTCACTTTGTTAACTTTATTATTTATCTTACACTTAATCTTGCTACAACTGTAACAATAATTTACTTGGTCGATTGTGTTTAAGAAAATTTGTTCTTACATAATACTAGCGGTGGGGGGGGGGCGTAAAATACACTTAAATATGATATTTTAATTTGCCCAAATTTCGTATCTATTACTATAGAGTCGTGATCTCAAAAGTAAAAGAAAAAGTATTTAAGTGCCACCGAAATCGAACCTGTAGCTTTCAAAGCTGGTGACGTTACCACTGTACCAACGTGACGTGCATATAAAGTGATTAAAAATCAAAAAATTAAAAATAAACTAACATGAAAATACAAAATGTTTAACGATTTTTTTCAATTTTTACCCATTTTTAACCCCTTAAAAACAATTTTAGCCGGTTAAAGACTCATAAAAGAATGGCCCGTAAAAAATCCAATCATTTGAGGCCCACTAGCGCCGCTCTGCGACTTTTAGTTTCGGAGGAGATAGAGTTTGAAAATATGGAGACAGACCGACAGGCAGACATACAAACATACATCCTTTTATATATTAGATTTCTTTTAAGAAGTAGAGATTGAGTGAAAGCTGAAAGTTGCAACAAGAATTGTGCAACTAAAGTCTCACATCCTCTTGAGAGATTGCAGTAAATGTATATAAAACACTATCAATAATTTCCCCCACATTTTTATCTGTGCCTAAACCTAAACGTAGATTCCATAAACAAAGCTTCTTTCTTAGAACTGCACCCCTGTTGAACTCTCTTCTGTTTGCTTGCTTTCCAGCTGACTACAATATGGTCGTCTTCAAGTCCAACGTAAACAAGTTCTTGATAAGCTGTTCCCCTTAAGTAATCCAATTTACCAAATTTACACTACTAACGCTTGTTATATTGTCCCATTGACTTCTCTACACTCTTTGACCCTTATCCTCGAGTGGCCTCTGGACCTTGATAAGTGGTGACTTCTTTGTAGTAAAAAAAAAAAAATATCAAAAGACGTCATTCATTCAGAGCTAGATGTAGGATATTTAGACGTTTGCGTATTTTTATGTAATAGAGTGCGGACACATGTATGGCAGTTGTATGCAAATGACCGAGCATGGTACGAGATGACATCATGGCAAAAAAAAAAAAAAAGGAAAAAGAGTATAAAAAGAAGCATGTGTGCGCAGACTTGGAATCACGTCAGAGAAGAAGGTAGTATTCAAAAGCTATCCGAGGATCATGTCAGAGATAGACGTGTTACATGTGGTGGCCGAGGGCGAGAGGAAAAGACGGTAAATAAATATATGTCAATAAATGCCGGTTGTTTCACCAAGGAAAAAAGGTTAGGAGACCAGTGTTCAATCTTTGGTCAAGTCACACCAGGCAAAAAGAAATGGCACTTTATGCTTGCTTGTTAAACACTCATCGTTACGTGATGATGATCAAGTGTACTTAGAACAATCCAGGGAAAGGAATGGCACTACATTTTAATGTAGTAGCCAATGAAAAGAGAGCCTTTGGGTCGCCTTCGACTATGGCCAATTCATTTATTTATTTACTTGCATAAATTTAAAAGTTTTAAACAGCTGAATTAAGTCACTTTGAATTTGAATTAAAGTTTATAGTTTAAAGGCTGCCGTGGAGTATCATAGTTCTCTTTTTCGTCTTATTTAATTCATACTATTGTGTTGTGGTGTTTGTACATGTCGGGAACGACATATAACAGACGATGACAATTTTTGGGGGCTTCATATTTATTAATAGTAGAAGAGATACAGATGTGAAAGAGATGTAGTAATAGACAGTTCTTTTCACAGAGAGAAGATTCCTTATTTATGAGAGGATACGGTTAACACTTTGGAAAGGTGTTTCATATTACATTCATTTGCAAGACGAATCACAAAAACACATTACCTTTCAGGTTGAATTAATGACGAACGAAGACAAAGGCTTACTTATTACTAGGGCCAACGACTCTTTATCTGAGAGTACATCTTTCAAACTCCTTGGCCTAACGTTCACAGGAAACATGAGTTGGAACAATTACATTGAAGGCATTGCCAGGGCCGCTGCAAGAAAGGTGGGCTCTCTCTACCGTGCTAGACAACTACTAACACCCGAAAGTATCCTGTACCTCTAGAAGGCCACCATTCGCCCATGTATGGAGTATTGCTGTCACATCTGGGCTGGTGCATCTGCTACTAGTCTCTCGCTTCTTGACAAGGTTCAAAAGAGAGTCGCAAATCTGATAGGCCCTGAACTGGCATCTAAGCTTCAGCCTCTGTCCCATCGACGAAATGTTGCATCCCTCTGCCTTTTCTACAAGTATTTTAGTGATGAATGCTCTGATGAACTGCAATCACTTGTGCCCCCACGACGTGAGAACCCTCGACAAACCCGACAGGCTGCTAAATCCCACCCCCACACTGTAGAGATCCCTAGATGTAAAAGATCTTTTTACTCCAATAGTTTCTTCCCTAGAACCGTTAGACTCTGGAATTCCATTCTAGGTCCCTGCTTCCCTAACAGTACTGACGTGCAGAAGTTCAAGTGTAACTTGAACCGACATCTTGCTGCCCAAATCCCTACATAGTACCCCAGTAGTTGTTGCTCCTGATAGTAGCCCCCTACACCAAAGTGGCAATTTGCCTTGTTTGGGGTGAAAATGTAATAAAAAAAAAAAATCTAATAAAAAAAAAAACTAGGGCTATGACAAGAGAATATTCTTATCATTGTTTTGACTCAAGTATATATCCGACACAGATACAGTTAATCAACCGAGAACCACATCACTCTATATAAAAGCATATAAGATATCAAGGGATACACACTCGAGAAAATGAAAAGAATATGCTGTTGTCCTAGCACTACTTATTACATGATGATATTTATTATTCCAGCTGAATGAGATGATCAGGAGATTCGATTGCTTTGTAGAATTACATTGTCTTGCCTCCCTTTCTGGTTTGCTTCAAAAAAGGGTTTGGCTAACTCACTCTTCCGACTCTAACTGTCAACTCAACTCCCCTCAGAGTTGTCTCTTCTGACTGACTCCTAACTTCTGAATATATTGTTATCTATCTTTCTTTGTGACGTCAGAATGTGCTCAGACACGTGAACATTTTTTCACGTGGGTTTTACATATTACATATGTCTCCAACATTTTTTTGGCAACACAAAGAAAATTCCTAATTTAATTTCCATTTTCCTAACTCTTCCTGACTTCTAGTTGTATCGTTATTCTGACACAATGGACAACGCTCCACGTTCCTAGGATTGCATCTAAATTGCAATATGTATTCTTTTCAACTCTTGAATACTGGGTTCGATTCTAGCCTTTCCTTTAATAAATATTATTTTCAATCTTATTTACTTTGTTTCTTTGATTACCAAAATCTGTTCCCTTCCATATACAACAATATTAGTTAATAAAACTATACTAAATATTATTATGATGTTGCTAGTCTCAGTCTTTACTAAAAATACTATTATGGCATGTGTTCCTAAGAATTATCTGATCTATTCACTGCTTGCTCGTTTGACCTGTTGGTCTAGAGGTCTCTATCAATTCGTTGTTTTAATACCTCATTATTATACCACTTCCTATTCTTAATAGCTTTTTCCAAGGACTGCGAGGTTGTGGAACTCTGTTCCTACTCACTGTTTTCCTTCTACCTACAGCCTTGATCTTTTCAAAATCAAGGTCAATAGGCATCTCCTGTCTTTGCAATAATCATCTTTGTTCTTGTTAGCCCCTTACATCAAGTGGCTTCATGCCTTGTCTCGAGCGATTTCCATAAAAAAAATCAAACTCATTGTGTTTAGTTATTCCACAACAGAACAACTACTGACCTTGTGGCTAACTTTGCCCTCATGCAAATAAATAAATGAATCGACCACAGTCGAGGGCGACCCAAAGGCTCTCTTTTCATTGGCTATAAGGCAATTAAATAGAGAACTGTTAGCGAAAGTACTTGAAATAAAAACAATGGATTTAATGATCTGAAAAAAAAATGTTCTCAAGCTAATCTTCTTTGTACACTTGTAAGACACTGGTTGTGCATTACTTCAAGCAAGGTTCATGAGCGAACTAATCAACACTGATTTTCATGAAGAAAGAGAAAGACAGACAATGTCTACACCCATATCAAAGAATTTATTAAGCAATTATATTCCGTTAGATGTTCTCTTTCTGTTGTTAAGAAAAATTGTTTGATCATTCTATCGTTCCAGAAAGTATCTGACTCAATACACAATCCTTTACCTGTATACTTGTTAAGATGGAGTACTGTACTGCTGTTACACCTGGTGAAGTACTGCTCAGAGTACACTTTCCTGCCTTGACAGAATATAAAATGCGGTTTAGAGGTGGGAGCATCAGTTTCTTAGGTTTCTCTGTTTTCCTGGGCAACGCTAAGACACGAGTCCTGCTAGTAATTACAAAACAAAAAATTGGTTGATTTTAGTACATGAGTTTTGTTAGGAGATCAACTTCCAAGTAAGAAAGAGCATTGTTAGGAAAGTCTCTAATAAAAAAACTCATCAGATTTATAATTTTAATGCCATTGCCTTAATTCCATATGCACTACTCTACTTATAGAAGAGCCTGATTTGTCATAAGACGTAGTACTGTTGACATATCTGGAGAGATTTTCTTTTCAGAACACATTTTCTTCCCATGAGTGAGCACAAAACCAGTGTTATAAATTTTTTTATGGAAATTGACCCAGCCACTTTGTTATGTTGTGGGGGTAGTGTTCATATATAAATGTCATGTTATTGTGTGTGGCGTTACTAAATGTTTATTGTGAGGTTCTTCGCTATCTGAACCCTAAGTTATCGTGTTGCAGTCTATTTACACTCCGTGATCATCTGTTGTGTATGTGCGTGTCAAACATAACATAAACACATACATGTATTTCGACGTGCCTCATCAACTTTTCAACTACATCGTTGGTCTTTTGGTTCACCTGCAAATTCATATGTTCTTGGATGGAAGCTAGAACCTGTTTGAACGAATGCATTTCACTCCAAGACGATGGTTGGTTTTATATAGTTTTTATTCACTTTCCAGGTGTCAATTGCAGAAGAATGGAAAGTGAATATATTTGCTTGGTTGGTTGATTCGAGCCTCCAATTTTGAGACACGTCAGCTCCCTTCCAAGAGGCGGGGAAACAACTGTTAACCCATCCGCTCTTCTCAACGTCCAAATTCCAACTTGACTCTATGTCCAGCCAACGTGAACATGTGACAACAAAACACGTCCTTCCTGTTAGCTATTTTTAGAGCTTCCAGTGCAACTTGTTCATTTTACACCTCAATATGTTTTGACAACTTTTATCAAAACATAGCTTCACATCTCATCTCTTGTTTACCTCGCCAGTTAGAGAGATGACTAGATCGAGATAGATAGATCGAGATAGATACACATAGATATATAGATAGATCAACAGACAGATAAATAAATAATTTCTCGTGTTCCAACTTGATGTAAAGAGATAGCAAAAACTAAAGATAATTATCATAAAGGCAGGCTTTAATTGACCTTAATTTTGATGACCCTTTTTTCTTGAAGGTCAGTTATCCTTGGGTTCCTAAAATGATGATATGAAGAGCATCATGGGTAAAAACTCGGTTCATTTTGCTGAAAATGGTTTTATAGTTTAAAAAAAATAAAATGTTTTTCTGTTTGTTTTTTTGTTTTTTATGGAAATCGTCCAAAACACTAGATGTAAGGAGCTAACAAAAACGAAAGATGATTATCGCAAAGGCAGGAAATGTCTATTGAATTATAGACATGAGGAAAACAGTCAGCAGGAAGAGAGTTCCACAAGCCTGCAGCGCTTAGAAAGAAGCTACTGGAATAGGAAGCTGTATCATGATGAGGTATCAAAGCAGCGAATTAATGAAGACCACTATACCACCGAGTCAAACGAGCTGGAACAAAGGAAGCAATGAACACATCAGATAATTCTGAAGAACACATGCCATAATAATATTTAAAAAAAAAAAAAAAGGTTAATAGCAAAGACTGAGACTAGCGAGATCACATCTCTGTCTGAGAGAGATGTTGCAGAAAGGATGCTGGGGGTCAATCAAATTAAAGATGGGTTTCTACATGTTATCAAGAATACTCAAATGGGACAGAGATTCATCAGCTCAAATATGATAACAGTATGGTCTGATAGTAGATTTGCAGATTAGGAGATAGTACTTAGTGACAGATGCAACCAAATTTACGAGAAGCAATAAGAGCAATGTTTTGAATATACTCAATGTCTCTGTTCAGTCTCGAAAGACAAGACTCCTGTAAGGACAGCTGCACATGTAATTGTAAGGCAACGGTTGTGCTATCCCAACCACACTTCTCTTGGAATCTATTTGAATCCAGTGGCAAGAAGTCCAAGACGACTGGAAACAATACCTGGTTAAGCAGAGAGCACGTACAGCACCTGAAAATTCCAAATGGTTACCCATTTAGTACTGACCAGGTTCAAGGTTGCTTAACTTTGGTGATTCAGCAGGAACCGACGTGTCAACGGGATTATGCCGTATCGAATATATGAACTTCAAGAAATATTTAATGAGAAAGAATGACCAAGAAGTTTCAGAGTCGATTTCTTTTCAAGATAATCTCTTCTCTTTTCCTTTCTGTGGCAATAAGATTAAAATTATAAATCTGATGAAAGTCTTTTATTAGAGACTTTCCTAAATTGTCAAATTCTAACAATGCTCTTTATCTACTCTATTGCTATTTCCGGTGTACGACTTTCTTTTAAGGGTTCAGACTAATCTTCCGTGACATTTCAATGGACCCAACACGTTTTAGATGCAAGTCTCACAAATGAAATAGAGGAAAGGAAAAGGAAAAGGAAAGAAATCCGATTCACTTTTTCTTTCTGTTTTGTTAACAAGAGACTTTTTATTCTTGCTATTTCCAACCACGCATTGCATCTGGTTTTAAACAGTTCATTTCTTCTATCTCGTCACCCACGTGTCACTCACGGTTATTTTCCGGTCATCTCTCGAGCACCTGCTTCTCTGTTCTTCTCTGCCTGCGTGTGACTTTTCATCTCTGCTGTGATGTCGACCACGTGTCTCAAACACATGCTTTTCCGAACCCTGTTTTTCTATTCACGTGTGTCCTTTTGTCTCTACTGTGACGTTACATTATACAGCCGGCTTGGTCATTTGCATATATTAACTGTGATATGCTGCTGCTAACAGTGCTCTGTTACAGTAGGTGTTCAACTTAGCTCCAATCTTTAGTATCCCTCAGTAGAAAGCATTCACAGCAATAACTCGTCTAGCTATCACCACTACAAAGAACTTTCCATTCTTCCTCTGTATATCTAAATCTAAGCAGAACTTCCATGAACAGTGTTTCTTTTCAAGAACTTATGCTAGGATCAGCTTATAAAGAAAAAAATAGTTACTTCTCTTGGACTGACAAAGGGAGTGATCGCCATTTGAGTTCGGCCATGACACTTTGAAGATGAAAACACACACACAGCTCCCAACGAGAGATTTATCATTGTTGCACATCGAGAGGTGCCACTATTATAATCTCATTCGTAAGTTGTTGAATAAATTTGTTAAACCTCCCTCTTCGTTTTCACATCATTTTTACATGGCTATTTCACAGACAACACACAATTTAAAATCCGGAACAATTTCCTATCTTTGGACCACAATATCAAGTGGCTGCTTCCTTGCTGCCTATAAAATAGTCGTCTTCAAGTTTGATTTTAACAAGTACATGTTCAGCTGTCTTCTTACGTAATCAAATTTCAACTCATTGCTTCTAATCCTCTCCTAGTATTGGTCATTGACAATCTTATGAACCCTTATCCACGAGTGGCTTTTTGCCTTGGTAATTGAGGCTCGTCAGTATCAAAAAGAAGAGATACAAGTTGATTTTCTTGACTCGTTATCAGTTACAATGATTTGAAGTTTATGTAATGTTCCTTTCTTATTCAGGGGCCTCCATCCTCCCAGCGGTCGATCTCTTCACTACGAAATAGCAGACACAGGCTTGACTCCCCCCTCTGAGTACGTATCATTATCCAATGTATATTTTCAGGCACTGACATTTAACCAATTTAAGCATACTCTTCACCGAAACAGTAACACATACATATATATCCCATATGACAATACAAGTTTAGAAATGTCTAATCAAAACTGACCCATGCACACACACAAGCACATGCATATATATGCGTGTTTGTGCATGTATATATATATATATATATATATATATATATATATATATATATATATATATATATATATAAAAATTACAATAAGTTTACCAAGGTAATCAAAATGGTAAACTTAAAATATATTATAAATATTAAAGAGTTAATATTTACAAGTAAAGTAATTTCAACCAGATGTAAAAGCTCAATAAAACCGAAACGGAAATAGAGCTTATAATATGAACAAATGATTAATAAAACATGTTAAAAGACATCTTGAAAAAGAGTTAAAAATATATTTAATTTTAAAAAAGGAAGCACAAGATAAGTGGATAGTCCTTAATCCGCGGAGTTTCGAAGAAATACTCTCCGTCTCATCAGAGGGCAGGAATTAGCAAAATGCGGGATCAGATTTTGCATATAAAAGTATTTAATGAAACTACAAGTAAGTCACAGATCTTACTTGGTTAATAAAAAGGGTGAGGTAAGGGGAATAGGAGGTAAAAGAAAAATGATAAAAAGATTTCACATGAATGGATAGTCCGGTGAAGGGTAAAAAATCCAAGAATGGTAAAATCCAAAACGGTCGAATTAAAAATTTCCAATCCAATGGGTAAATTCCAAATGGTCCAAAATGATCCAAAAGGCAGAGTTCCTTGGAAAAAATCGCAAATGGAATGATTTCCAAATCATTAAAAGAAAAAGCACTGGAGAGAATATTTAAAACACGTCTGTCAAGGCTGGAGGAACCAAGTAAATTAAGGTTTAAAAAAAAAAAAAAAAAAAAAAATGAAAAGCGGTGAAAGTTTAAATTTGAAAAGCAAGGTCAAACTGACCCAGACAAAAAGCGCGAAAGTTAGCGTTAATAATTAGGTCAACTTAGATATGCACGTGAAATTTCAAACCACACTTCTTTCAATAACCAAAATTCAAATAATAACCAGGGAACTTCTCTAACTACACTGGTTAAAAAGCTTAACTCTGCCAATACCCACTTTTCAATTAAATGGACCATCCTAAAAAAGTTAAGTCTTACACTCGAGGATCTAAGTCTCGTCACCTCTGTACATCTGAAGCTATAACTATTATAACCTCCCCTCAAAGTAGTAATACAATAAACTCTAAAAACGAACTGATCTCCTATTGCAAACATATGTCCAAGTTTAAATATGGTAAATTTGAAATTACATAGCTATTAATTTAACACTTCAAATATATATCTTTTCCCATAATTTTTTTTTTATCTTACCTTCTAAGCTTTTTATATTTTTAATTTTATTTGTTTTTCTTTATTTCTTTGGCCGGTTTTCCATCTGCTGTCTCCGTTTTATGGTATAAGTATACCTATTAATTAAATATATACATCAACCTACTTGTTCATATATATATATATATATATATATATATATATATATATATATATATATATATATATATTAGTGATGGGACGATTCCAATATTTTTCCTGATTCCAATACAATTCCGTACTAAATTCCCAGTTCCGATCCAATTACGTATTCCGATTCTTTATAAATCTCTCAATATTTAAATATATAATTGTTTTTCTGCGATTACCGTGAAAACACGTGTTACATGAGCAAATATTTTCCTAAATGTAAAAATCTATTTGTGGGGGATGATCTATCGATTTTAGCTTGTTTAAAATCAATAAATATTTATCATTTTATCATTATTATCAGCAGTGGAAGATTTAGCTTTAAACAAAATCAAATAAAAAAGACAAAAGAATCGTCTTAGCATCGGAAAATCGGTACAAATTTTTCCCATACCAATTCCGATATGTTCAAATATTCCGATTTTTCTGAGTTCCAAATTATCATCCCAACATCCAATATATATATATATATATATATATATATATATATATATATATATATATATATATAAACAAACTTTGTTCAAGACAACAGACAGCTTCCATTTAATTAGACATTTTTAATTTTAAAAAAATTTCTGATGATCTTTTTTAGTGTGTAGATCGAAAGAATTAATATAAGTTCCACGTGTTGTTCGAAGTTGGCCGCGGTGGTGCTTTTCGTCTTTTCAAGAAGACATCATCAGGAAGGATGTGTGAATATTATTTGCGAGTAAGGCTGGTAGGTATATTTTATAGTAGCAGTGGTGAATGCATGCGAACGATGTGAATGCCCAGATCTAATTACACGGAAGCTCTCTGTAATATTTAACAACGTTTGTTTAAATGAAAGAAAGCTAAATACCCACACCACACACAATATATATATATATATATATATATATATATATATATATATATATATATATATATATATATATATATAAAATATATAGGCTAGAAGGACTCGTGTACTGGCGTTGCTTAGTGGAAATTTTTTATTACTTTTTATTATCAGAATTCTGAATATAATGGAACGTGGACCGATAATACAATGCATGTTATAACATTTTGGAATATCTAATAAATTTGTCATTCAAAATTGTTTGCAATAACAGGTATCTTTATTATAAAAATAATTTGTGTTTTTTCATAATATGTGTGTGTGTGTGTGTGTGTGTGTGTGTGTGTGTGTGTGTGTGTGTGTGTGTGTGTGTGTTTGGTCACGAATAGTTGAAAATGGTTGACTATTTTAAAAAACTGATTACATATAATCATAGACAATGTATCGAGACACAGGAATGGGTATGTTGAATCTGGTAGAATGGTGGTTCATTAAAATTGAGGGGTCTGCGTTTGCGCCTGGTTCACAAAGTATGGAAATAAACAATTTAAAAATTAAAAAAAAAAAAACGTTTACAAGTGTTTTTGATATAGATGTACAAAATAATACTTTGATAAGTATGTTTTAACTTAAATAGGGATGGTATAATAAAATTGCGAGATCTGCGTTCGCGCCTGGCCTCGAATGGAAATAGGCACAAACTTTAATAAAGACTTTTTCATATCTATCTGCGTAAGTATACTTTGATAATTATGTTTCAGTTTGAAGATATATGGTATAATAAAATTATGGGGTGTTCGTTCGCACCTGACCTCCATAGAATGGAAATATGTCACAAAGTTTAACAAGGTTTTTTAATATAGATCCACAGAATATTGTGATAAGTGTTTCAGTGTGAACAGGTGTGGTATAATAAATTATGGGGTTTATCTATTTTATTTTTACTTTCATCATATTTTGCTTTGGTTTTGATACCCCCGAATTCGAAGCTATCTCTTTACAACCCTTCCTTTTCATAACCTATCATACTTTCATAAATCAGAGTCCATTTTATCATTTAATAAATAATTTCTTAACATTTCTTGGTTTTCAAATATTTTCAATTTTAGATTCCGATATATTTTATTTATTCATTTATTTTTGTTTTGGAAAATTTAAATGCTACCATGCGGGTATACACACATTTTTTTTTTATCTTTCCAAAAATCAAGTCTCATTGTTTCAACACTAGTCACAGATCAATTGGTTTTCTAAAACGTGGATTCCATGAACAAAGCTTCTTTCTTAGAACTGCACGCCTGTGGAACTCTGTTCCGTCTGCCTGCTTCCCACCGGACTACAACTTGGATGTCTTCAAGTCCAACGTTAACAAATTCCTAATGAACTGCCCCTTTAAGTAAACACTTCATCAAATCTCCACACTAACGTAATGTACTTGCAATAACCCTTATCCCTGAGTGGCTTCCGGGCCTTGATAAGTGGTGATCACTGTGTAAAAAAAAAAAAAAAGTAAAAACTGATTAAAAGAAATTAATATTTTATCTTCACCAAGTATTGGAACAAAAATTGTGGTTCTAATATTTTAGGAGAATAGAAAGCAGATCTTGGGTTTATTCTCAGCAGCCTCGTAATTCTCGTTTCTTTTATTTTTCCTTTAGTTCTCACATTCCATGAGCAATTTTTATGACAAGGGAGGAAAGAATTGCTGATTTCTAGATCGGAACCTGTCCACCTAACACTCATCGTTGGATAGTTGTTGATGTAGAAGTGGTAATTTTATCTCCTTACATCAAGTGGATCCATGCCTTGTCTGGAGTGATTTTCGTTAATAAAAATTTGTAACATATCTGTCATTCACCCAGTGTGAAAATATGTAATATTCTGGGTGACATATTTTCTAAAATTTCTAAAAATCAAAAAAGGTGCATTTTGTTAAATATCTTTTAATATTATGTTTGGTCGTTTACCTATATAAGGATGCAACTAGCAATATTTTTATTTATTTGCTTTGAAAAATAAATAATAAATAACTAAAATAAAGAGAAAAAATTTTGTGTTAGCGGTTTTGCATTTTTGTTTTTAGTTTAATTTGATGGGAGGTGAAAATTCACTGGAAAAGCCATTTGAAAAAAAAACAAAAAAAAACAATATATTGAATTTATTATCAAGAAAAAAAATGTGTGATTTAAAAATGGGCCGAAACAATTGTATGAATAAAAATGATTTTCTTTCTTTTTTTTTTTCTTTTTTTTTAAAAATAAAATCCGATTTTATTTTATTTTTTAGTTTATTAAGCCATCCCAAGAACTGGTTTCCAAAAGAATACAAGGAACTTCAACAAGCTACAAAAAATCTTGGTAAAAATCTGCAAAACACAACCTTTGACTTGCTTTATTGCTAGTTTTATCATCAATACTATTTTTTTTGCTTTTTACAAAGGAGTCATATCAAGGCCAGGAGACCATTCGAGGATAAGGGTTAATGAGTGTACAGTAGTCAGTATTGTGGGAAAATGTCATAGTAATCGTTAGCAGTGGGAATTGGGTGAATTGAATTACTTAAGGTGATAGCTCATCAAGAACTTAGTATTAGTATTATTACGAGTTTGTCATTATTAACGCTATTAGTACTAATGTCATTTTTAGTATTATTAGTAGTAGTGTTGTTACTATTATTATTACTGATGTTATAATATTATTATTACTGATGTTATAATATTATTATTACTGATGCTATAATGTGGCATAATCGCAGTGACACACCGGTTCTTATCAGATCACTGAAGTTAAGCAACGTTAGTACCAGATGGGTGACCGTTAGGAATTGTAGGCGCTGTATATGCTCTCTGCTTATCTCGGCATCTGTTTCCAGTCGTCCTGTATGGACACTTCACTTGCCACTGGTATTTAACAATGTCGACTCAGGAGATGTGTGGTTGGATATTGCACACCTCCTGCCACAAAAAATTCATGCGCAGACACCCCTTTGTGGGTATCCATAGTTTATCAAAAACTGAAGGAGCCATATTTTATTACTAGTGCTTACAAGATTATTGTTATGATTACTAGTTTTACTAGCATTAGTATTATTACTAGTTATTATTACTAGTTATTATTACTAGTTATTATTAGTTATTACGTTTCTGACTTTTTGAGATGAGGATTGATTATTCATGTTATTTGAATTCTTTGGCTCACTATGAATGTAGTTCTAGCAGTATCACCTGTTGTATCATTTAATTTTATTAGTATTATCTATATATCTATAAAAGTGAAATTGTCTTTGTGTGTACATTTCTCTAATAAACTACTCTGTCAATTTTCAGTCTACAGACTCAAGATTTGACATAAGGGGAATTGAGATTTGGGGAAGTCTTTTTAATTCGTTTTCGGACGGAAATTTGACTGTCAACGATTTGACCTTTGAAAACTCTACCAAACGCCTCCGCCAATTTTGGATCTAAACACTTAAAATTTTAGATGTAGGTTCCTTGAAGCTTCCTTGAATCAAACTTTTTAATTTGATTTGAGCCCAAAACAGTTAAGGGGTCAAAGTTTAGGTCAAAATTTGACCTCTGCGGTTTCTACCAAATTACTCATCTAAGTTTTGGTCTAAACATTTGAAATTTTACATAAAGTGTATTCAGACTTAGGGCAAGCTTTTTAATCAGTTTTTGGTCGAAAATTTGGCTGCCAAGAGGTCAAAGTTGAAAGAGTTAACTTTTGCAGACTCTACCAAACTCCTCCACCAACTTTGGGTTGAAACACTTGAAATTATAGATGTACATTACCTGGACATGAGTTAAACTTTTTAATATATATATATATATATATATATATATATATATATATATATATATATATATATATATATATGCACATAAAGTTATGAACAGTACATAGGGCAAAGCTGGGATGAACTGCTAGTTATTAATAGTGTTATCATTATTAGTGGCATTATTACTAGTTTCATTATTACTATTATTATAATTAGTGTTATTATTACTAGATATATTATTACTATTCATTTTATATGTAGTATTATCATTAATACTAGCTTTATCAGTATTAGTGTTATTATTACTAGTTTTATTATCATTATTATAATTTTTTTTACTGGTAGATCACCACTTATTAAGGCCCAGGAGTCACTCGAGGATAATGGTTAAAAGATTGGTTGTTGGATACTGGTTACTAACGGTCAGAGGATTACTTAAAAGGTATTGATTTTCGAAGAGGACGGTCGAACAAGTATTTGTTTACATTAGACTTGAAGACGACTCTCCTGTAGTCAGAGAGAAGTTTTAGACTCATGATATCTTGTTCCGCAGATAGTATGTCCAATGAAAGAAACTTTGTTCATGGAATCTCTGTTTGTATTTTGCTAGAGAGAGAGAGAGAGAGAGAGAGAGAGAGAGAGAGAGAGAGAGAGAGAGAGAGAAAGTGAAATATCTTGCTGTGACTTTAGCCAAATGAGGTCTTGCTGTGAATGGCTTACGAGAGTGGAACAGGGATTGAAGCTCAGTGAAGAAGAGTGCTCCGAGCGTCTCTTCCACACAGATGAAAGCAGTATTTCATTTTAGGACGCATCTAGCTCTCATACAGGTAGAAGACTTCTTCAGGATTGAAGTACTTTCTGGAGCAATAGAATCGTCCAATCATTTTTCCAATAATATTAGCAATAGATTTGATGTAAATATTTCATTTCATGTTTTGGAGGAAAGTCAATTCTAAAAACTTATCCAAGTCTTCTTACTGAAGGGCAGCATTCATTTTGACTCCAGAGAAGTGAGAATCCGAGCATTGGTGGTAAAAAAAACAGAAGCTTGGTTTTGAAGGCGTTAAAAGTAACAAGAGACGTTTCAGCCACTTGACTCAGTTTTTTTTCATGGATCCCATAGATTCTCCTCACTCATTTATGCAGAAAGGGTGGTGGCTTAATCACATGGTAGATCATTCCTTTCACCACTTATAGCGGTGAACTTTAGATTGGTCTTCGTCTGTCTCTTCTTTGATCTTTTCATATGTTATTTTATTGGTAGGGATGCCACAATGACAAGTAAAATTTATCTGGTACCACCCACTACTATTGAGATTTTAAAATAGGACGAAGATTTTGTGTTTCTTTGGTTGGTGGAATTGATGGATGAGCTGTTTGGATCTTCTTCATTCGTACTGTGAAGATACCGTCTTCAATCAAGATTTCTTATTCTTTTTCTTTTCTTTTTTTTTTTTACATTCGTTCAATCCAAACAAGGCATATTGTCACTTGGACTTAAGGGGCTACTATTTGAAACCATATTTACTGGGGACTATGTGAGGAGATGAGTGAGATGTTTGTTCACATTACATTTAAACTTCTGCATGTTAATACAGTCAGAGAAGCATAAAACAGAGAAAGAACCCCAAAGTCTAGCAGTTTGAGAGAAGAAGCTATTAGAGTAAATAGTTTTCCGGCATCTAGGGACTTCAACAGAGAAGGAGTGAGATTTGCTGCTAGATGAGTTTATCAGATGTACGTACATCAAGAGCGTACAAGTGCAATAAGAACACATTCCATTAAAGTACTTGTAGAACAAAAACAGGGATACAACATTTCGGTGATGGGACAGAGGCTGGAGTTTGGTTGATAGTACGGGACCTATTAGTTTAGAAACTCTGGCCCTTCTACAGAATCGGGACGAGATTTTGTAGTCGGTAAATGGAGTTTTCAGATAACAAAAAACAATGGTTTCAACTGAGTTTTTTTTTTGCCAATTCTAATAAGTCACAATGGTAGCTTCCAAATTATGCAGTCGAAATTACCTGAATATTACTGAATTATTAAGCAAAACAACTTTAATTGTGTTAACAGGTGAAAAATTTCCGCCATTTTGTTTAAATCAAAACAGGAAATAACTTCCCTTTCGAATTCTCTGTTTTTACGATCGTTTTTATCAAATTCTATTTTTTTATTTTCTTTAATAAATAATTTTCTACCTTGTCGATTTTCGTAATTTTCGGATATAATCATTTAAAAAATATGAGGAATGCGTAGATACCATTGTTTTCATGTAAAATTCAGTATTATCATTTCCGAAATTTCGTCCCAATAGTGTAGAAGCGCCGAAACTCTTTTCTTCTTTTTTTTTATTTTTTTTATTTTAGAGGCAGTCTTTTGCAAAGTCTTTTTAATTACTTTAATACAGTTATTATGTTTTGAGAAGGGGAGATAATTGATTATATCGCATTGTTTATTAATGAATAATGAATTAAATATATGAGTCTTTTTTTTTTTTTTTTTTACTAATGGCTTGTTTATTCATTTTATGTTTTTAGAACGAGCAGATTTGACTTTGTGGAAACAGAAAAAAGCAGAAGACAAGAAATTTGGCACCAAACGAAAGAAGAAAACAACAAAGAAAAAGAAGAAATGAGAAAAAGAATCGCAGAAATATAAAAACGATTGTTTTAAAAGAAGAGAAGCAAAGCATGAATCATTTAAATTATATAAAGACAAAAGAGAAAGCATCGAAAAACACTTAAAGATGTACTTCAGCTTATGTAGGCACCGCCAAAACTGGGGGGGGCAGGTCAGTACTTTTTAACGGACCGTCTTTTTAAAAATCTACCAAAAATTAGGTAATTATCCGATCAATACGAAATTTTCAGCGATTATTAGGAGAAGAATGAACTTTATAACAGTGTACTTATTTTTCATAAACGATATTTATATATATATATTTTTTTGCTTACAACCCCCCCCCTTGTTTTGAAGTGGGAACAAATATGCTTAAAATAATCATCTGAGACTGAAATCAACATATTGTATTGTAAGGGACAGAATTATAGATTCAAAAAAAAAAAAAAAAAAAAAATTGTTTGCATACCTTATTTTGACGTCTGAATATCAGAACTTCGATTGTGTTTAATTATCCCGCTTTTGAGTTTTGACGTGTGAAATTCGGTGAATATGTTAAGTAAAATAATTAATTTAAGTTAAGCAAAACAAAAAAAAAATTTGTTTAATATTTATACGAAAAAAGCTATTTTAAAAGTTTTGATAAATAAATTAACAATTTTTTTTTAGCGAGCCGAATAATGCATGAACATTATTAAACAGGGCATGCTTTGAATAATCGATACCAAAAAAAAAAATTCGATAAATATTGTGCCCTTTGTGTTAAAAATAGCATCTTTTTTTTCGATCCCGTTTGAAAACGTTTGCCGCCTTTGACTATGGTGGACCAAACGCGCTGAAATAATTTTTTTTTATTCTGCTTTAAATTGCCCCCCCCCATTTTGGGGAGTCTGGCCCCCACACACATACACATTAAAAACCAAACGCATACAAATGGTCACCCATCTGGTACTGGCCAGCCTCAGCTTAATAATACATTGAAATTTTCGTCACTGAAAAATAAGTTTTTTTTGGCCTGTTTGGTCTTCCATAGTTTGCTTTTTATCAGACGAAAACGTAAACAGAGTCGATCTGAACTCTACGTCAACGCGAATATCTGGTTACCTATATGAATAAGTGGAATTATTTGAAATTCAGGTACTTATATTATAATATTTTTGCATATTCTCTTAGAAAATCATCCTAAATCTTAGTTAGACAATAAATAAATTAATTAATTATTTAAAAAACCCTTTTTTTTTTAAATATTTAAGTACGTTTTTTGTGCAAGACAAAAAATGTCAATTGTTAACTTTTTGGGAAAATTTAACATTTAAAATTGAATTAAAAATAGTAGAAAAAGTTTTACATTATTCTGTTTTCTATATGATAAAATTCAGGGTTTTATCTTTCTGGAAAAAAAAAGTTACTCAGAAATAATGGATTTTAATAAACGTAATTTCGTTTTAAAAAACAACAACAACTTGATTTTGCGGCCATTTTTGGCGGTGCCTACTTATGCCTAAATGTGCAAGTGGCATAAACCTTACAATAATCAGTTATAAATTATCTCCCTTTATTAGAACTTTTCAATGCTGTCACGCAAGAAATAGAAACAAGGTTTCATCTGTCACATGAGTGTTTAATTCGGATAGTTGTTTATGCATCTGAACGAGTTAAGTATGTGTTCATGTTTATATAATTCTATGTATAGGATTCACTCCTAAATTAATTAACCTATCTTTATGAATTTTGGAACGTAGATGCTAAATATAACGTTGGGTATTGTGGGCTGCATTTAGTTTAATAGTGCAAAGAGTGTGTGGAAGCCGACGCTTTGTGAAAAATTCAGATACCTGAAGGTTTCTGAAATTTTAACCACGGGTAATTAACACTGCAACTAATAAATATTCCTCAAATTTCAATTTCTTTGGAGTATTTTAAAAGACCTTTTAGGGATTATAATATAGGCACAGCATGCCATTGGAAAATCCAAATATTTCAGATTTGCATTAAATTTGATCCACAGGCATTAGACACCAATTAAGCAAGATTCCCCGTAATTTCATTTGTTTTTTTCTTGAAGTTTACGCCAACAATTTGAAAAATTTTCTAGAATAAAAATCATCTAATAGATTTTCATCGAAATAAGAATAAGGATTCTAAACATAAGGTTTAGTGATACTATTTTTAATCTTAATAATGAGATACAAAATTGGTGAAAAGCTGTTCTGTTCGGGGAGTTAATTTTACCCAACAAGAAACAGATATTCTTCTAGTTAGAGTACAAAGTGAACACCACGCTCCCTTGATTTCTAACTTTAGCTTTGTCCCTCGGGCTAAGATCAAAGTGTACTATCTGTTCTGATGCTACACTTAAAGTTTTTCTTCTCGGTTAGTGGAGGAGAAATCCTTCATTACTGAGACAATTTGTATTTTTGTTCCTTTTCTCCACATTAAAAAACGACTCTGGTGTCTAACTCTGCCCTCGTGGGGAGGCAAAGTAAATAGGAACACTGTGTGCGATTTATAATAATTTTCCATCTGTCCATTTATCTGATGCGTCATCACATGTAAACTGCGCATCAAAGATTTCTGAAATTTTCTGTGGACTCCAAAGACATATTGATCCCTTAATAGGGGCTTTTGAAGGTAGATTAAAGTCAATAGATAGAAAGCGACTCGTGTTTGTATTGTGAAATTACTGGTTTTATTATTTACTAGCAGGCCGTCCGGCGTTGTCCAGTCGTAAGGTTTGCTTAAATATGATATTTTAATTCATGCACGTATTTATTATTAAAAAGACTATTTTCTATCGATTATTATATTAAACCTAATATGTAGTAGTGAGATCAAAGCTATCAAAATATATACATATGACTGGGTGCCATCAGCTAGAATCGAAACCAAAATATACAACTTTTCACCCTCTCTCTCTCTCTCTCTCTCTCTCTCTCTCTCTCTATATATATATATATATATATATATATATATATATATATATATATATATATATATATATATATATATATATATATATATATATATATTATATATATATAATATATATATATATATATTATTAATAATTATAAAACACTGCGAACCGTCCGGCCGTTTTTGCTTGCTTGCTTGGATCTTATCTTTCCACTATCGGGCGATTCCATCTTTTAAAAAAGGGATGAGAGGTGATATATATATATATATATATATATATATATATATATATATATATATGTGTGTGTGTGTGTGTGTGTGTGTGTGTGTGTGTGTGTGTGTGTGTGTGTGTGTGTGTGTGTGTGTGTAAAAATTCACCTGTTATCCCTTTTAAAAGATGGTATCACCCAATAGTTAAAGACAAGATTCAAGCAAGCAAGCAAGGACGGCAGGACGGTCCACGGTGTTTTATAATTATATAGATATACGACAAATTAAGGCACGACACAGGCACAGAAAGACACAACAACTGACTCCTGATGATCCTCTATTCATGCAATTACATGTAATTTTTAAGGCCGAACATTATGACTAAACCAGTTTTGTTGTATATAGAATCAGCGGCAACCAGTGGTCATCACCAATTGTCGTACCTTAATTCGTCATTCATAAGTAGTAAATTACTTAACAATCCCTGCAGTTTTCTGTAAATCTGTATTCGGTACTTGTTTTAAGCAAGACTTTACGGAAAGGAGTGTATGCCAGGCTCATTTTTCATCCAGCCGTGGGGAGGTAAGTAAATAGGGGCTTATTTGAAATTAATGTTGAAAATTCTTCAACGGGTTATTTTAAGGTACAGATGGAGCAAGGATAGGGTTAGCTTCTGTTCTTTTAGTGAAGCAGGTAAAGTCTCGTAAGCATAACGTTTTTTTTTTTAACTAACTTGGGGAATGGTAAGTATACACTCAAATTATTATGAAAAAAATGGACCACCCCTTTTCAAATAATGGTTAGAGTGTTCGTTAATGGTCCAGGAGACCAGGGTTCAATCTTTGGTCAAGTCATATCAAAAACTCAAAAAATTTCATTTAATGCCTCCTTGTTTAACACTCAGTAGAACAAGATGTGAATCAGGAGAGCGCAGAGAAATGCAGGAAAAAAATGTGGTACCTTCTCTTACATCTCAGTACCGTAGCCAATGTAAGGGCACTATGATCAGCATACTTATGGGATTTAAAGTAAAAGAAGAGTGCAAAGTGGAACTTCGGTTTGCCTTTGTTGTTTTCTTGCCTTATTCTGTCCTTTAGTCATAACATTCCATGAACGATGTTTCTGACAAAGGGGGAATAATTGCTGCTTTCTATGTCGAGATCTATCTATCAAACATTTATCGTTGACTGGTTTTTGCCCTTGAAGTAACATTTTTTTATTTCATTTTTTTTTTTTTTTTGCTCCTTACATCAAATGGTTTCAAGCTTTGTCTGAAGCGATTTCCATACAAATATATCAGCTTGATGTGGAAACTATTTGACAATTAATTTTGAAAAATCGATTCCACAAGTAAGTTTTTATTAGAAGAAGGGGGCTGTAAAGAGGATACAGTTAAGAGTGGGTTTTATTTTTTATTTATTTTTTTTTTTATCTATTTGGGGAGGGGGGTGAATCATCTCCAATCATTGAAAAATCTTCATTTTCTGAAGACTGACTTCCTAAAACTGGTCCCATGCTTACTCATAATATGAAAAAAAGGATATTTTTTTCTTAATTTTTTTTACTATTATGCATGTTAGGGTGGGTGGTACTACTACTACTACTACTACTACTACTACTACTACTACTACTACTACTACTAATAATAATAATAATAATAATAATAATAATACTGCACAATTTAATGTCATCTGTTCCTCAGCTGCTGGGGTTGGTTGCTTTCTTGTCGTGTCATTGCTAGTGTTAACGGCTACTCTCCAGACATTACAATCATTGACCAGGTGCTCTTTGATGTCTAGAGCATGGAGGTCAGCCTCGATGTTGTTCATCCATAGCTTCTTTGGCCAATCACGGTATTTGCCTCTGATATCAAAGAACACCACCTGTATTGCCAAAGGCTGTTATCCATTTTCTTCGCATGGCCAAACATCTCGATCTTTTGTGCCTCAGAATAACTTCCAAAGAGGAGATACCAAGATCTTCTCTCAGATCGGCCATGCGCCACTTTTTCATAATTTTTCAAGAGCAGAAAAATCTCATCATCGCATTGTTGTTTCTTACAAGCTTGTTTGTATCATCAACAGTGGCAGCCCAAGTTTCGGTGCCATGAAGCATGACTCTTTGAACATCACCAATAAAGACCTGTTCACGAGACTTCAGGGATATGCCATTGTTGGTCAGAATGAAAAAGAGATCTGTGAACTTTTTCAATGCGGATGATATCCTGGTTGTGGGAGCATTTGTATAGCGGATACTCTGTTTTAATTCCAAATAAAAGCCTAATTGGTATGATCTGTGATATTAACCATTATTTGAACTGTAGACACTCTATAAGTGAGCGGGAAACAAATAGATTTCAGAAATCAACCACTACAAAAAAAAAAAATAAATAAAATAAATAAATAAATAAAAAAAAACAATTACCTCCTTTCCAGGAGGTTAGACACACAAGCAGCGTTTCTGTGGAATGAACTGGATTTGAACTTGGTACACCTACATTTCCTGTCAGTGTTGTTAACCACTTGGCACTATGACCGCCAAAATATCACAAAAAAAAAAAAAATAATAATATATACACTCGTGAGCAAAAAAAAAAAAAAAATGGGCCAAACAAATTTTATTGCACTAAAATCTATATTGAACAAAGAACAATTGAACAAGGAAACATAAACGAGACTAATAACAAAAGAACAAGACATTTACTTTAGCAAATGTTTAGTATGGAATCGCATTCCCTTTTGATTTCTTTAAAAGATCAATCCTTGTAGACATGCTCTCAACCAAAGTGAAACACTGTGAAGAGGAGATGCTATTCCATTCACTTTGCACAGCTTCCCACAGTTTGTCATTATTCGAAAAGATTCTTCCATCCAATGCCCGAAATATTATGGACCAAATATTCTTGATTGGGTTTAAATCCTGTTTCTAATATTCGAATGTATTCCTTTGCATTGATTGACTTCTCACATTTAATAAGTTCCCCAACTCCTGCTGCAGTAAAAGTTACCCATACAATTATCTCTCCATTCCAGTGTTTAATTGTCGTTTTTATGCAACTTGGTGAAAATCTTTCTCCAGTTCTTCGATTGCACCATTCCGGAGCATCAGGAGCATCACTAACAAGACAAAATTTTGATTCATCTGACCAGAAAACATTCCTGAACCAGTCTGTATCTTTCTTGCCATAATACAAGAAAAATCTCTTTCTATCATTGATGTTTTTCTTAGATAAAAATGGCTTCTTTGCACACCTTTTAGAAGAAAATCCCATTTCTTTCATTTGTTTAGATATTGTATATCAAGAAAGAGAATTTCCAGCCCCTGCTTTGAATTCTTTGCTATGGTCAACATAAGTTTTCTTTCAATCCTTCAAAACAGTTAATTTAAGCCTGTGGTCGTCCTTCAAAGGGAATGCTCTAGGGCGACCAGATCCCGATTTCCCTTTTACCAAGCATTCGACTTTGAACCTTTGACCAATTCGCTTCACTACAGAAAGAGATGTTTTCACTTTTTCTTTTTTTAAAATATAAAAAATCTGCTTGTAAGTCATTTTGGACTGCCTTAATCCTGCAATTCGGTTTTTTATATCCTCGCCCAGATGCGGTCTTACCATTTTTAGGATTAATTTTTCCACTTATTATTATATGCTATAATAATAATGATCTGCAAAATAGAAATTTTCAGTTAAAATTAACAAAAATTCATAGAAAAATATCGAAAAATCGATTTCTTCTTTCTTTCACTCTTGGCCCATTTTTTTCTTTTTTGCTCATGAGCGTATATATATCATTAAAATAAACCAATTTTGTCTTGAAAGAAATGAATAAATGACGTCACATTTTAGCACTGAAACTTTAAAAATTTCATTGACGAAATGTGATTTCGCCTGGGACACACAATTTTATTAAGAAAATTAGTGAACACTTTCATTAAAAATTACAGAAAAACATGGTTTTGCCAGTGTCTGCAGTAATATTAATATTCACAAATAACGTCTCAATCACGAAAGTTAAAAAAATGAGAAAAAAAAGGAAAACTAATAAAACTGGAAAATGTTTTTAAAAGTAAAAAAAGAAGAAAAACGTGTAAATCTGTATAAAAAGAAGATAAGACAAAAAAAAAAGAAGAAAAAAGAGAAAACGACTCATTATAAAAATAAAGTGAAAGGCTTCTTTCCAAATTAATTTCATATGGCAAAGTGGTGGTGGCGGGGGATGTCGAACTTACTTTATTGTCTCCCTTGCTTCTAAGCCTCTAAACACTTAAAATTGTTTTGTCCGGCAATTTTTTACTTGCTCCCTTATGTGTGATGGGATATATATATATATATATATATATATATATATATATATATATATATATATATATATATATATATATATATATGGCTTTTTGTAGCGACCAAATGTAACTGTTTACTTATATATATATATATATATATATATATATATATATATATATATATATATATATATATATTAGAAAGTAAACAGTTACATTTGGTCGCTACAAACAGCTATCTGTTTCAGTCAATGAGACTTTGTTAGGTAACCCTGAACTATCTAACGTTAAGTTTATTAGTTCCTACTTTTGAATATCTCAAGGCTGGATATATATATATATATATATATATATATATATATATATATATATATTTAATTTTTTTCCAAGGTTTAATATATTAAAATCTATTAGCCAATGTCAATGTACATATATCAATAAGAATTTAAGCCACGTAAATTGACTAAAATATTAAGCAACATGATTGGCATTTCTGTAATTGAGCATTCATATATACTTGCAGAAACCAAAACAACACGGAGAAAGATAACATCATATTATTAATTAACAATATTAAATTGATTCAGTAAAAACACGAGGAGACCGTACACACTGCTTGGTACAGTTAATAACAGAATGAAAATGTGTTAAGATACGTATTAACCCTGTATTCTTTTCAACTTATCTGATAAGGTGTTTACCACGAAAATTTTTAAATCACATAAAAGTTAAAATTGACTGGTTGATATCGAAACAATTGTAAGATTCGAAAAAATACAAATATGATGTTATCTTTCTCCTTGTTGTTTGGGTTTTTGCAAGTATGTGTGTATGTATATATATATATATATATATATATATATATATATATATATATATATATAGTGATCTTTATTATGGAGTGGTGATTAAATTGAAATAATATTAATGAAGCAATAAAATGTAAATAAAATGAAGAAACATATGTATCGAAAGTTCTGTTTGTTTTCAAGGCTCAATAAAACAATAAAAAACACATTTATTAATATTGTTGCCATTCTTTACTACTGTTGCATTATCACCCCCCCCCTCCAAGGAGAAGTCAAACGCTTTGTGTGTTAGAATATAATGAAAACTCGTCTTAACATTCACAAGCAACATGAATTGGAACAAATATATTGTGGATATTGTCAAGACTGCTGCAAAGCAGGGGTACTCTCTCTACCATACTAGAAAATTACTCACACCTGAGAGTATACTTCTTTTTTTTTTTCTTTTTTTCTTACACAAGAAACACCACTTATCAAGGCCTGGAGGCCACTCGAGAATAAAGATTAATGGGTATACATTAGTCATTGTGATTATAGCATAGTAAACATAAGTAGTGGGAATTTTGTAGATTAGATTACTTAAGGGGACGGTTCATCAAGAACTTGTTTACGTTGGACTTGAAGACAATCAGATTGTAGTCAGCTGGAAAGCAGGCAATCGGAAGAGAGTTGCACAGGCGTGCAGTTCTAAGAAAGAAGCTTTATTCATGGAATCTACATTAAGGTTTAGGCACAGATAAAGAGGGTGGGAAATTATTGATAGTGGTTTTGGCTAGACGAGTGTTTTTCATGAAAGTTTGGCGAGGGGGGGACCATAGATTGGAGCTCAGACGAGCACTTGCCATGCAAATAACAATAAAGCAGAGACAGGCTCGCAACGTCTCTGTGGGAAAGAGGTTGCAGGGAAGAGAAAGGGGCATCCCCCACTAAGCTATGAAGTCTATTTCGAACTCTGTCAAGGCAGGATAAGCTTTTCTTGCAGCTCATGCCCAGATGTGGCAACAGTACTTCATCGTTGGCTGTACCTGGCTTTTATACAGGTAGAGAATTGCATCAGGCATGAGATATCTACTGGAGTGGTAGAAGGATCCCACCATTTTTCCAGCGACCTTGACAATGGATTTGATATACGTGTTCCATTTCAGGTCAGGAGTAAAGGTCAGGCCCAGAAACTTGTTAAAACATGAAGCCTCCCCAAGACGAGAGCCATTCATTTCAACCCATGCCAAATTGGCATCAGAGCGTAGATGATGTAGAGATAAAAGCTTGGTTTTAGATGCATTAAAAGTAACCAGCCACCTCTTTCCCCATTATACCACATGCTCAAGATCAGAGCAGAGAGAATCAGAGAGAACTTGGGCGTTTACGGTCTTTGATATGCTACCATAGATTTTAGTGTCGTCAGCATAAATGTCTACGAATGATGTAAGGATGTGATTTGGAAGGTCATTACTGTAGATCAGGAAAATAGTTGGGCCCAGGATGGACTCCTGTTGGACTCCAGCATTAATACTGAGAGCTTCTGATTTCTGTCCATCAATTACTACTCTTATGAACCTATCAGAGAGAAATGATTCAATAATTGAGAAGATATTTCCAGCTATACCATAGCTGGAGATCTTATGAAGTAGACCTTTATGCCATACATTATCAAAGGCTTTTGATATGTCAAGAGCAATTGCCCTAGAGAGGCAGCCTCCGTCGAGAGAGTCACTAATCCTATGAGATATAACCGTTAGCACATCTGCTGTAAATCTAGCAGAACGGAAACCATATTGTACATCACTAAGAAGGTTATTTTTGCTGAGATGATTAACTACTTCTCTATTTAACACAGATTCCAGCAACTTACTCATGATGCACAGGAGACTTATTGGTATGTACTGAGAGAGAGGAGCGATCACCTGAATACTTACTGATGAGGTTTTCCAAGGTGATGGGAAGCATTTCTCGTTAAGACAATGCTTAAATAACTTTGTAAGTATGGGCTCTAGTTCTGGTTGAAGCTTTTTGAGCACTATAATTGGAATGCTGTCAGGACCAGTTGCTTTACTGGAATCAAGGTTTTTGATTAACTTGGTAACATTGTGTACAGATATTTGTATGTCGCATAGCGTGTTTTCTGATACATGAGGAAATATTGGGGATTGGTCATAAAGGGTAGAATTAGCTGCAAAGATCTTGGCAAAGATCTTTGGACTTGACGGACTGAGCATACAACTCTTTCGCATTCTTTATTACTTTTTTACAGAGGTTGCTGGCAGATCTGAAGGTGGCTTTAGTCTCAGTAGATCTATTACGTTGGAAGCAATGGAAAAAGTGATTTCTGTGTGCAATGGCAGCAGCACATTCTGGAGAGAACCAAGGCTGGCTGTTAGGTTTTTGCTGGAACTTTTTCGAGGGTATGAAACGGTCTATACCTACAATTAACCATTCCATCAGGTCTGATACTATAGAAGACACATCCTTTTTAACATGGAATGCAGAGGTGGATCTGATATAAATGTACAGAAGCTCTTCCAGTCAGCCATGGAGTATCGATATACTGTATGATGGAGAGGTACATCTAAGGACCTATTACATTTCGTTTTTATCTTAACTGATACAACAGAATGGTCGGAAGATCCCAGTGGAGACAGAACGGAAGATGAACATAGCTCAGGGGAAGTTGAGAAAAAGGTCTAAGAGACTTGCATACTGGCCATCACTGTCGGGAACACGGGTGGGTTCATGTACAATCTGAGTGAGGTCATAAGCTATAGAGAAAGCGTGACAGAACCTCCCCTCATCATCAGTCTTGTGAACATTGAAGTCTCCACAAATGTGAATGCTTGCTGAGGGTTACGCAGACAGGACGTGGTCAATTTACTCAGATATGCTTTTAAAGATAGTAACTCCACTGTTGTGAGGGTGATAGAGTGCAAATATGTACGTGGTAGTGTGAGCAAGTGCAACCCGGAAGCACATATAGGGTAAATTACGATCTTCTCTGGAGATGTCCCTGCCACATGGAAAGTCGTCTTCTTTAATGTAAATACATACTCTATGCCCATGGTGATCTTGGGGGTCGGGTTTAGAAGTTAAGTTAGAGTATCCTTTAATTACGAACTCATCTAGGGAAGTAGTTGGTCCAATGCCAGTTTCGCTTAGGAGTAATAGGTCAGGTTTAGTCTCCGATAATAGAGTTTGAACCTCTGGAGGGTTGGAACTTAGTTCCCTGATGTTGGAGAAGGAGACATGGTAGTGAGGGTCTATGTTGGAAGTTGGAGATCTGGGTTTGATAGAGTATTTTTTCTGGAAACCTTTCATGATTGGGATTGGGATTTAGTAAGAGAAAAAGAAATGAAGAAATTTTTTTTTTTTGTAGCACATGATAAGGTAAAGCCAATTACCCACTAATATGGCATCGAGAGGTCTCACCAGAAGCTACTGCATGGTCCAGAATCCTTTCACTAAATGGCAATACAGCAGCCCCAGTACTTTGCACCTGCTGGTAGGACAGCCTCCTTAGTGGTTAATCCAATGTTCGGGTCCCTGACTATCAGGCTGATAATGTCAGCCCAGTTAAAACATTTACCTCCAGCACCCTTATGGCCACAAGGATAGACAAAAAAAACCCCAATATAATTTCCAACATCTCTAACAACTGTTCACACAAAATACTGCCAACCTAGTAAACAGCTTTTTCTTCTCCCTTTGTCAGAAAAATTACTCATTGAAAAAGATGAGGACTGAGGGACAAATAAGGAGCAGTGAGAGTAACGAGAACTGCAGATAACGCATCCACAATGTATTGTCTACTCTCCATTATCCTATATCTCCTATATCTCCACAAAGCCACCACATGCCCATGCATGGATTATTGTTGCCATATCTAGGCTGGTACATGTACCATTTGCCTCCTCCCCTCAGACAGTTAAAAAAAAGAGTCTCCAACTTAATAAGTCCCGCACTATCAGCCAAACTTCAACTTCTGTCCCATCGCTGAGCCTGTTTTACAAGTGTTTTAATAGAATGTGCTCCAACAAACGCGAAGCAATTGTACCCCCATGACGTATATATCCCCGACTAACCTGACTAGCAGCAACATCCTCTCTCCTAATCCACTCTTTACACTGTAGAGATCCCTAGATGCCAGAAAGCCTTCTATTTTAATAGTTTCTTCCCTCAAATTGCTAGACTTTCGAATTCCCTCCCGGTTTCTTGTTCCCTTGACTGTTCTGATATGTAGAAGTTCAAAGTGTAATCTGAATAGACATCTCGCTGCTCAACTCCCTATATAGTGCCCCTGTAGATATAGCCCAAAATAGTAGCCCCTTGTGTTCACGTACCACTGTATGTTGTTTGAGGTGAAAAACTATAAAATAAACAAGTGAAGCATGCATTGTCCCCCGTGAGTGCACAGTGAACGAGGCAGAAAAGAATATGACTAAGTCCAGCATTTGTCCCCCCCCTCCTCACCATTTAGCTCCAAAAGTGCTCAGGGGACGTCATGGAACATGATTATTTTTTGTTAATACTGGTTGTTTCCTAATTTTTAAGCAAGATTTATCTAAAACAGAAACACAACTTTGTATGTGTGAGAGTGAATGAGAAAAGAGATTGATAGAAAACCCATCTCACTACACTTGGCCAGGTTTCGTTTTCTGTCCCTCATTAATCTTTTGCCAGATAAAAGAGTGAGAGTTACGTGACTTCCTCACGTACAGACAGAGGTGGCTACTGACTTTTCTGACCTTTTCACTGAAATAACAACTCACTTTATGTAGCAAATAGACACTTTTATTATCATTAATAACAAAGATGCCTGTCAAATGGCCTTAGTCGATCTGGAAAAGGTGATACTTATTCTTTTCTTTCTCTGATAAATTAGACAATCACTCAATTAACAGTGGCAAGTGTAATCCCAAGGTTCGCAGAGATGGATACTAAATAAATCCACGTTCATCTTGACCCACAAAATGAACTCCCCTTTCTGAAAATCTGACGATTGAAGGTTCTTAATAAGTTGCAAAAATGTATCTATAATTTGATTGGCTTCATCCTTTTTTCTTCACTGCAACTTCTCTCTCACTGACGTGATGTTGATAGTCTCAATCTTTTTTTTATATATAAATACTATTATGGCATGTATTCTTCAGAATTGTCTGATCTATTCCCTGCTTCTTTTGTTCCAGCAGTTTGATTCACTGGTCTAGTTGTCTCCATCAATTTACTGTTTTGATACCTCATCATAATACAGTTTCTTATTCCAGTAGCTTGTTTCCAAGAACTGCAAGGTTGTGGAACTCTCTCCCTGCTTACTGTTTTCCTACTGACTACAGTCTTGGTCTTTCTTTTAGGACTAAGATCAATAGGCATCTCCTGTCTTTGCAATAATCATCTTTAGTTCTTGTTAGCTCTTTACATCAAGTGGCTTTATGCCTTGTCCCGAATGATTTTTATTATATATATATATATATATATAACTATAATGCTCCTCGTCTTGAGTTGAGCATATTGAGAAGTGATACACGAATTACCATTAGCATATAAGCGACGCTCTTTGTGTAAAAAAATCGAGCAGAGGTAGTTCGGACGATGTCAAAACATCATTAAACTCACTACTCCCTCGGCAGCCGCCAATAGCGTAATGGTTAGGAACCTTGACTGTCGTACAGATGGTCGGGTTTCAATCCTGGCTTGAGGTAGTTGCTTGTCTAGCTGCACTGATGAGCTGTGAAACAGCGAAACAGTACTGTATGTGGATGACTATATATATATATATATATATATATATATATATATATATATATATATATAAAACTAATCTGTCTATTTACTTTTGTCTTGCTTTTGTATTTATAAAGAGTTTAATCTGTATTGATAAATATGTGTTATAATCAGTATAACCGGTTTAGGATGGGCAAAACTAGTATCAGGAAACAAATGCACATAACAAAGGATACACCTTTTTGTATGGTGCAGTTGAATATGCTGCACCTATCGATGCAATTTTTGATTTGCACTAAACTGAATAGAATACTTTATCAAATTTGCATAGGGCGGTGGTAGTATTAATGCCTTTACTTTTTTTTTTTTAATTAATGAATCACCACTTGTCAAGGCTGAAAGTCACCCAAGGATGAGAAGGATTGTTCCTGCGAATGTGTTCACCAACCACAAATATGTTATTTTGATAAAAAACAATTTATAAAAAATTAAAATCTTCAGTTTACTATATCGGTTGTATACAAAATTCATAGATTACAAATATGCTGAATTTTTCTTTTAAACTAATGAACCACTGCTCAAGCATAAGGGAGATGAATAGTTTATCAATTTAAAGATGGAGAATGTTACAGTAGAACCCCGGTATACAGCATTAAAAATTAATAACAATTAGTACAGTATATAATACACATGTATATAATCAAATAACATTATAAATAACACCATAAGATGGGGCAAATACCATAACCAGGTGTCGGAAAAAACATCTTATTCTACACGTAACCTGAAAAAAAAACGTATCCTAGCGCCACCATAGAAGAGTATTGAAAATACTGAACTGAATGAATGAAAGGCGATGACATACAAGCACGGTTTATGACATATACTTGTAGCCATTTGAATTGAAGTCTGCTGGGAAGCAATACTGTAGTAACGTGTTCCACAGATGAGAGGTCGTTGGAAAGAAACTTTGTTCATGGAAATTTCTTTCGATGTTTTGCACACAGAGAAAAGAAGAGTTCTTAGCAGTTGTGGTAAGAAGACGAGTTCTTGCTGTGAATGTTTTCACCAAACACACAAATGTTATTTTATTTATTTTGAAAAACAAGCTTCACTTGTGGCTAGAGTATTTGAAAAATCAATTATAAAAAGTGATATTCTCCTGATGGTTGAAGGTTCAATTCTCAGTGTGAGCAACCAAAAAATACAATTACGAATTACTTAGGACCTCTATTTAATCATGGCTGATGGAACGAGAGCATGCTACCCCCATGAAGTAAATAAAGCGTTCCATTAAAAATTCCATCCAAATTCCCAAGTTCGACAGAAACATTCCCAAGTTTAACAAGATATACCAGAAGAAGGTCGGAGGTTACATTGATTGAAACGTTGTGAAAATGACACTCAAGATGAGAACAGTAATCCAATGAATCCAAATAATATGAATGAGAATGGTTTATGATGTGCAGATAACCATCTGCAAGGAATCAATCTTATAGTAATGTGTTCCACGGATGAAAATTTCTTAGAAAAAATGACCTGCTGCAATGTCATGTATTTGTCTCTGCATCTGAAATCAACCATCTTTTGTCAGTGGCCGGATCATCTTTTATAGGTGTAATAACTATTACACAAATTGTATGGTTTCATTATTTGTTTTATATTTCTGTATTAAGAGATCATGCATGGACCATGATATTTATTGTCTATATTTTTATGTATACTTAAATCCCATATTAGTTGCTATATCTACTAGCTATTACATAATAAAATTATTGCAGATATTCTCATCTGGACTAAAGTTGCAAGAACAGATGTCGCATACAAATAGAATACATTCAGAGTATTAGCCACTATCATATGTACTTGTCGCCCAGCATTGCAGACGCATTCAGTCTTTATATTAAATTGTTATATTGAATCTGACGAGCACCACCATCACAATTGCCATATCTATTTTTCTCTCTGCTTATCAAGTCTTACCACCGTTAAAAGTTGACACTGTGTACAATTCTACATTTTCCTACGTTGTTGGTATTGCACTGCTACTTAACTGCTTATTACATACACAGACAAAGCATAATCTTTTCGTTTTCCTATACATAATTGTTAAAGTCTCCCTTGACATCGTCCACTCATTCCGATTCACTACATTTGAAAGATTCTATTATTCTAGAATCCTATTCTTACCTATATTACCAAATGCTTACTCAAATTGAAATTTGGCTACACTATACGTAACTTGTTACATTAGTATGCTAATATTTTTTATTACATATATATATATATATATATATATATATATATATATATATATATATATATATATATATATATATATATTCTCTCCTTTTTTTCTCTCTCCTCTTTCTCTTCCCTGATCTTTTTTATTTATATTTATGTCTCGGAAGTAGAGTGAAAAGCATATCTTATTTTTCTTTTATTAATATTATTGGAATCTTTTCTTTTTTCCTTGTACACATTTTTGTGAATTATTCCATGGATTTCTGCCTTTGGATTATTATGGACCATTTTCTTCCAATTACGGGATTTCCTTGGATTTTACTTGTACAAATGGAAATTCTTTTAACTTTCTTGAAGTTTTACATTTGGATTTTACCGTCACTGGATTTTTTATCTTCCACCAGACTATCCATTCATGTGTAATCACCTTTTTCTTCACCATATTCCCTCTGCTTCACTTTTTTTGTTTTCAAGTAAGATCTTTGACTTACTTGTTGTTTCATCAAATACTTCTGCATGCAAAATCCGATCCCGCATTTTGCTAATTCCTACCCTCTGATGAGAAGGAAAGTATTTCTTCGAAACTCCGCGGATTAAGGACTATCCATTTATCTAGTGTTTCCTTTTCAGATTAAATATGTTTTTAACTCATTTCAAAGTGTTTTTTTAACATATTTTATTAACTGTTTGTTCATATATATATATATATATATATATATATATATATATATATATATATATATATATATATATATATATGAGAGAGCGTATTTTAAATTTTTTTACCTTTTTTATTTCCCCCATTTGTGTGCAAAACTATGTTTGTGTACGTGTGTTGCTGCACGAGTGTCTCAAAACAGAAACACGCCTTATTTGTATGTACATTTGTTTGTGCGCTTGCCTTCGTTTATAAATGCTAACCATATTTCTGTTGTAAAATAAATTGTTCAAAAATAATATAAATAATATTATATAACCATTTCATCTTTTAACTAATCGATCCCCTGAAAATTTTGTCGGTGTGTGTGTGTGTTTGTGTATCATATTTTACGTTATTTTTTCCTTTTTATTTCTCCCATTCGTGCAGGTCCTGCTAATAATACATATTAGTGCAAAAAGAATGTGGATATCGATTTGATGAACATTGACAAAATCATCAGGACGTTGAGATGGTTGATTGTCTACACTCTTCAAACTATTTTTTGTTCCAGAATTATTGAGATGAGGATTGATAATTTGGATTATATAAACTGCTATTCTTGTTTTGATTATTATTTTCATGTTTCGGACAACATAACCACTGCCTTCATCAAGTGCATGTTTTCCAACTTGTGAATTTTTATATTGAACTTCGGAACTTACATGGAATTTTGAACTGAACCAATTATTTAATGCCAGAGGGTAGATTGTTCTCAGTCCATCAACAACAATAACAATGACATGACACTTTAAATAACTTTGCAGCATAATGACAATCTGATACATGTTACAGTGTCTGTGGTATTATGTGACACGTCACATCCTCTTCCAGTGGAACAGGTGATAAGTAAGTCAGGTGGTCTGTTTCTCTCTTGCAAGAACATCAACTATGTTGCATGTTGAAATGTGAGAACCATGCTCTCTTTTGAAACTCAAACTGTGACAATCCATACTCTCACCAAATATGGCGTTGAAATTGCGTGTCTTCCTAAAGTTAAACTCCCTATTTTGGGTCTGTGATAGACATTGAGAGGACCTACCTCAGAAACGGGCGAGAATCTGTCTCGGCAGCAGGCTGAAAGACAGAAAAAGAAAAAAAAGAGGCCCAAGATGGTGGCTGTAGTCTTTTAAAGCCTCCGGTCACATGTAGATCTCTAGCAGTCTCGTGTGGAATATACAAATTGGGTGTTTCTGAAACATTATAAAAGGCGAGTCGCTTGGAGGAGTGGGAGAAGCGTTTAAGACATGTGAATAGAGAACGTCAACGTGTATCTCGTGTTGTGAACAACGAATTGTACTCGACTCAGTTTGTGACTAGCGAACCTCTGCTTGACATTTTAACCAAATGGTTTTGTTGCTTTGCTCATACAGTTATCTAAGTCCCAGACTCTCCCGCATCGTATAATCTCTCTCAAAGTGTGGTTTCTGATAAATCTGGCTATCATGGTGTCGCTAATGCATTAAGTGCTGTGATCTTGGAATGAGATCCAATTTCTGAACACTTTGCTCAAATTCACTTTAAGTTCTCAATCTTCAACATCATTGCGGTATAATATGCACCTATGTTTGAGAATGACTACTCAAGCAAGAATGATTTCTAGAGTGCCCTTTATTGTGCAACATGCCCCTTCATTGTTAATCATAGCTGGTGACTGGAATGCTCAGGCAGGGAAACGAGATGAATTATTGCATGATATCATCAGACCCTATGGATAAGGCAATCAATGCTTAAACTGCAATCAAATGATCAAGTTTGCCTCGTTTGACTGGTAGTTACAAATACATGCTTCCAGCACCCACAATAGTACACAATAATTTGGTATTTGAATGATGGTAAATTATCCAGCCAAATTGTATAAGATGGAGCAGCTGTGTTTTAGACTGCCACGTGTTTAGAAACCTGAATAGTTCATGCTATATGTTTGCACGCACCAAGCTTTGACTGCGATTGAAAGCTGTCTCAATCTTCATTGAGATTAGATGCCAGTAAGCTTCAATGCCATTTTGTCGCTGCACGTTTTCAAGTTGAAATTATAAAACGCTTCAATGGTCTCCCACTGCTTGATCCTGACATATCGCTGAAGATCATTGATCCATTTGTAGAGGCAATGCCCAAGAAGTAGTTCAAAAAGAACTATGTGCTTCTAATCATCTTCAAAAAGAATGGATCTGACAACATACACTTGCTCCGGCTGAAGAAACACTGAATGCAAAAAATGACAATGAATTGATTTTTCCTGTCTTGATAAAGCAAACATCTTGTTCTGTGAAATTTGATGGTAAAAAGTTTTGGAGTGCAATATCATCCCAAATGGGACCAGCAGCAGCAGCAGCTGTAGGTGATTTGCAAAAGCTATATCATCTTCTGAAGTCGGCAACAGAAGGTGTCGTTGTTGTAAATGAAACCTTTGCTCAATAAACAAAGAAGCGTTATAACAAATCTGGCAGAAAGATACCAACATTGGCATCAGCACAATGCGAAGCTGTTAAACCATGACTGTTCTACACAGCGCCTTCCTTTTAATCAAGAAACCATGATTCCTTATGAATGTGATTACGACGTCCGCACAGTCGTCAAACTCGAAGAAGTCATAAAGAAACTGAAAAATAACAAAGCTGCTGGTGACGATAGGTTGCCAGCTGAGACTTATAAGTGTGATCCAGAAACTATGGCAAACTGGCTCCATCCAATTTCCCATTCCATCTGGAACGTCGAAATATTCCCAATAATTGGAGTGACTTGATTCTTCAAAAAAAAAAAAAAAAAAAAGCAACAAGCAAGTATACAATAACTACAGGGATATTAGCCTAATTGATGCTGCATCCAAAATTTTTGCGATTATCCTCCTTGGATACTTTCAGCAGGAGCATGATGAGTACACTAGAACAAACCAATGCGTCTTTTGTCTTTTGCAGGGCAAGGGTTGTACCGACTAAATTTTTATGTGACGTCAGGTACTGGAGCAACGCTGGTGCTATTAAAAGTCAACTATTGTCTGCTTTGTTGATTTTGCAGCTGCATTCAACTCTGTTGATTGTGAATGCCTGTGGGAGATTCTAAGACATGATGGGTCCCCTACAAAACTGCTCAACCTAATCAAAGCTTACTACAAACATACAAGAAGCATGATCCATTGTTACTGCAAGGATTTTGATTTCTTAAACGTCCAGTCTGGTGTTCGCCAAGGTTGCATTCTTTCTAATTTTATTGACTCGATCAGAGACTAACCGGCATTCTAGGTGTGCAAGTTGAGCAAGATTTTACAGTCACTGATCAAGACTTCGCTGACAACATTACAGTATTAGGTGAGATATATGCAGATATCCAAACTGCACTTGATGGTATCAGTGGAGTAGCGTTGTGGGTTGACATGAAAATTCATACTTCAAAAACGAAGGTTCTCTCAGTCAGCATCATTCTACCCCATCAAGTTACTATAACCTTTAATGGGATATAGTCAAAGAGGTTGACTTCAAATACCTTGGTGCCACTTTCACTGCCAATGGACAGGGGAAAGATGACATCTTAATCTGAATCAGCAGGGCTTGCTCTGCTTTTTGTTGGCTCTAAAATCGCCTTTGTGAAAAGAAATTCAGCTAACGACCAAATGATCTGTCAGACTCTTGTTCTCACGATCCTTCTTTATGGGTGCAAAACCTGTACCCTACGAATAGCTGCCATTCAAAGGTTGGAGGTCTTTGATTGGTAGTGTCTTCGGTGAATTCTCGGGATTTGTATCTCCGACCAAATCTGAAACAGCAGAATCCACAATCTGAATTTCCTAAACTTGGGGAAGCACTTCTTGTCAGGAGATTCTGATGGTTTGGACATACCCTTCATTATTCATTAACTAGCCTGATTTATTTAATAGCACCAACACAGCTGCTGGGATGGTGCAAGACGATGGAATCGTGAATAGCTGATGAGTTGGCAACGGAGAGATCAACAACAGACTACCTTGATTTGTAATGCAGCGAATTCACTTGGGAGCCGACTTAACCCAGTCCGGGTGAATGCCATCATAAGTAAGAAACTTGGTAGAAGTGTCAATTATTATCATGTGTAGTAAGGAATGGACTCTTCCAGCTTTAGAAGACAAACACTTACAACTAATTGTTATTCAATGCCTTTACCATTGCACTATAGATCCATAGGCAACAATAACTAACAATAACACTACAACAGATGTGTTAATGGTTATATCTCATAGGATTAGTGAATCTCTCGACAAAGGCTTCCTTTCTAGGGCAATTGCTCTTGACACATCAATGGCCTTTGATAAGATATGGCATAAAAGCCTACTTCACAAGATTTCCAGCTACGATATAACTGGAAATGTTTTCTCAATTATTAAATCATTTCTCTCTACTAGGCTCATAAGAGTTGTGGTTGATGGGCAGAAATCAGAGGCCCACAGTATTAATGCTGGAGTCCCTCAGGGCTCCATCCTGGGCCCAACTATCTTCCTGATCTCCATCAATGATCTCCCAAAACACATACTTAAATCATTTGTTGACATCTATACTGATGACACGACCATCTATGGCAACATATCAAAGGCTGTAAATGACAAAGTTCTCTCTGATTCTCTCTCCTCTGATCTTGAGCATGTGGTACAATGGGGAAAGAGGTAGATGGTTACTTTTAATGCATCTAAAACCAAGCTTCTATCTCTACATCATCTACGCTCTGATATCAATCTGGCATCAATTGAAATGGATGGCTCTCGTCTAGGGGAGGCTCCATGTTTTGATAAGCTTCTGGGATTGACCTTTACTTCTGACCTGAAATGGAACACGTACATCAAGTCTGTTACCGCTCCAGAAGATATCTCACTGCTGACGCAATTCTCTATCTATATAAAAGCCAAGTACATCCAAGGATGGAGTACTGTTGCCACATCTGGGCAGGAGCTGCTAAAAACAGCCTATCCTACCTTGACAGAGTACAAAATAGACCATGGCTT